>NC_044554.1:51865675-52170675 GCF_007565055.1 Rhinopithecus roxellana | reverse complement strand
TTTTTACCCTTTTTTCAATTTGGTGTTCTTTGTCTTAGTAATCCATTGGAATTCTTTATGCATATTTTTCATACTAGTTCATTATTTATATGTTGTAGTAGGTAGCCTCTAAAATGGCTCCCAATGATCCTCACCTCCTGGTATTTGTGCCTTGTACAAACTCCCCATGAATGTGAGCTGGAGTTACTGCCTTGCTTCTAACAAAAAGAATATGGCAGAAGTGATGGGATGCCACTTCCAAGACTTGAAATACTGTGGTTTCCATCTTGGGTGTTCTCTCTTACTCTCTTCTAGAAAGCCAGCTACCGGCTGTGAGGTGACCCTATGAAGAGGCTCATGTGAATAAATTTGAAAGTGGATCTTCTGAGGCCTGCTACATCCACATGAGGGAGCACAAAGCAGTCAAGCCTTCAAATGACTGCAGCCATTGACTGATTACAGCCTCAAGGCCCTAAGCCAGAACCATCCAACTAAGCCACTCTCAGATTCCTGAACCACAGAACTATGAGATAAATGTTATTTCATACTGCTAAGATTTAGGTAATCACACAACAATAGATAACTAATAGTGTGTGTTATAAATACCTTCTACTCCTTGCCTTGTCTTTTCAGTGTCTTAATGGCGCTTAATGAATAGAAGTTTCTATTTTCAATGTAGTCAAATTGTGTTTTGAGTTTTAAGAAATCCTTCTCTGCCTTAAATAATGGCCCTTTATTTTTCTAAAAGCTTTCAAGGTTGCCCCTTTTGTATTTAATCATTAACCTACAAGAAATTGATTTTTACGCATAACAGATGGGGAAGTCTAGCTTCATTTATTTAATATGGTAGGCATTGTTCCAGCAAGTGTATCCTTTCTCAACTAATCTGCCATAGAGCAGGTGTCCATCCACCTACCCCTATGTAAGAATATAAAATTCATCTACATTATTTAGTATTACCTGCCATTTTGTTATTCATCTCCTCTTTTTGTTGCTGTTTTTTGTTTGCTTGTTTGTTTTTAAGACTGAGTCTCGCTCTGTCGCCCAGGCTAGATGGCAATGGCACAATCTCGGCTTACTGCAACCTTCACCTCCCGGATTCAAGTGATTTTTGGGCCTCAACCTCCCGAGTACCTGGGATTACAGGCGTGCACCACCACAGCCAACTAATTTTGGTAGTTTTGGTAAAGACGGGTTTTCATCATGTTGGCCAGGCTGGTCTCAAACTCCTGGCCTCAAGTGATCCACCCACCTTGGCCTCCCAAAGTGCTGAGATTACAGGCACAAGCCACTGCGCCTGGGTCCCTTTTCTTTTTATAAGTCCCTCAGACACTCCACAGGCTGGGCCTAAAAACCCATGCCTGTCAGACCCTCAAGGTCATCCTCCCTCTCTCCTCAGTCAGGTAACTGCTCTTTGGACAGCACTCAGCAGTAGATTCTCCTCTCCCTTTCTAACAAAGCCATAGTCCAACTGACACAAATATTAAAGATCTATTATAAGCAAAGCCTATTTCTAAGCTTCCTATGTTAAAAGAAATTAATAGCAATTCATGAAAGTTTGCATGAAAAAATATGATCAAGAAAAATTTTAAATACAAATATCATATAATAAAATTAATGTTGTAAGTTTGTTTGTTGGTAGTCCCAGTACTTACCTGTATTTCAGGAAGTGTTCTATTCAAAACCCTAGATATCACTACAAGTGGATCTGAATGCGAGCTTTGGGTGGGAGCCAGATCTCACATTCACCAAGGTAATAACCAAGATGAGCAGTGCCTACCATATAGCATTCAAAATTTGCCAAACAGAAAAAGGAATTAAAGAAGTCTTTCTACCTTACTGTTTTAAAAGTATATTTTGGCTATTCTTGCCTCTTTAAAACTTCCATGGAAATTGTTGAATCAGGTTGTTAGGTTCCATAGAAAAACCTACAGGAATGTGCATTTGGATTTCAATAAATCCACTATCAATTTGAGAAATACTAACATTTTTAACATACTCAGTCTTTCAATCCACACTCAGTACATGGTGTGTACTATTTATTTAGGTGGTCTGTCTCTAAATAAGGTTTAATCACTCTTCTTTATAAAGATTTTGTACATCTTAAGTATTTAAAATTTAGTTTAAGTATCTCCTTTCCTAGGAAATCTGTCTTCCATCCCCTAAAAGCATATTGAATTGTGCTCCTTTTCTGTGACTCTTCTGCATCTGGGGCACACTTTCATCACAGTACATGGTCCTTAATTCTTTATTTATTTATCTGCTTCTACCACTAAACTGTAAGCTCCTTGATCATTCATTTCTATATCCCAGTGCCTAGCATACAACTCAGCACAAAGGTGCTAAATAATTATTTTTTATGCTTAAAAGGAATGAGTAAATTTAACCAATGACTGTAAAGTATAAACTGTATAGGCATGCTTCATTTTATTGTGCTTTGCTTTACTGCTCTGAGCAGATAATGGTTTTTGTTTGTTTTTTACAAACTGAAGGTTGATGGCAACCCAGCATCGAGCAAGTCTGTTGGCACCATTTTTCCACCAGCATATGCTCACTTCATATCTCTGTCACATTTCAGTAATTCTCACAGTATTTCAAACTTTTGCAATATTATGATGTCTATTTTGGTGTTCTATGATCTGCAATGTTACTATTGTAATTGTTTTGGGGTGCCACAAACCACACCCATATAAGGCAGTGAACTTATTCAATGAATGTTGTGTGTGTTCTCACTGCTCCACTGACCAGCTATTGTCCTAACCCTTCTTGGGCCTCCTATTCCCTGAGACACAACATTGAAATTAGGCCAATTAAAAACCCTACAATGACTTCTAAGTGTTCAAGTGAAACCAAGAGTCACATGTCTCTCTTGAGATCAAAAGCTAGAAATGATTAAGCTTAGTGAAGAAGGCATGTTGAAAGGCAGGCCTCTGGTACCAAACAGCCAGATTGTAAATGCAAAGGCAGAGTTTTTGGAGGAAACTGCAAGTACTACCCCAGTGAATACATGAATGATAAGAAAGCAGAACAGGCCAGGCACTATGGTTCATGCTTGTAATCCAAGCACTTTCGGTGGCCAAGGTGGCAGGAGTGCTTGAGGCCAGGAGTTTGAGACCAGCCTAGCCAACACAGCGAGACCCTCTAAGAATTAAAAGAAAAATAGTTTAAGCAAGCAAAACAACCTAATTGCTAATACAAAGAAAGTTTTAGTGATCTGGATAGATCAAACCAGCCACAACATTTCCCTAAGTCAATGCTTGGCTTCAAAGCTTCAAAGGACAGGATGACTCTTGTTAGAGGCTAATGCAGCTGGTGACTTTAAGTTGAAGCCAATGCTCATTTATCATTCCAAAAATCCTAGGGCCCTTTGGAATTCTGCAAAATTTACTGTCTGTGCTCTGTAAGTGGAACAATGAAGCCTGGATGACAGCACATTCTTTTACAGCATAGCTTGCCGAATATTTTAAGCCCACTATTGAGACCCACTGCTCAGAAGAAAAGATTCCTTCTAACACATTACTACTCATTGACAATGTACCTGGTCACCCAAGAGCTCTGATGGAGAGGTACAGGAAGATTAATGTTTTCTCACCTGCTAACACATAAATCTTGCAACCCATGGATCAAGAAGTAATTGACTTTCAACACTTCTTATTTAAGAAGTGCCTTTCATTGGGCTATAGCTGCCATAGGTATCGTTATTACTCGGATGGATCTGGGCAACATTAATTGAAAGCCTTCTGCAAAGAATTCACATTTCTCGATGCCATTAAGAACATCTATAATTCATGGGAGGAGGTGAAACTGGCAACATTAACAGGAGTTTGGAAGAAGTTGATTCCAACCCTCATGGATGACTTTGAGTTCAAAACTTCAATGGAGGAAGGAACTGCAGGTGTGGTAGAAGCAGCAAGAGAACTACAATTAGAAGTGGAACCTAAAGATGTGACTGAATTGCTACAATATCATGATGAAATTTGAACAAATGGGAAGTTACTTCATATGGATGAGTCAAAAAAGTGGTTTCTTGACATGAACTCTACTCTTGCTGAAGATGCTGTGAGCAAGCACTGTTAAAATGACAGCAAAGGATTTAGAATATTACATACAATTAGTTGATGAAGCACTGGCAGATTTGAGAGCACTGACTCCAATTTTAAAAGTAGTTCTACTGTGGTTCAAATGCTACCAGACAGCATCACCTGGTACAGAGAAATCTTTTGTGAAAAGAAGTCAATTGATGCCACAAACCTCACTGTTGTCTTAAGAAATTGGTATTCCCTTCAGTAACCACCAGGGATGAGCCAGCAGCCATCAACATTGAGGCAAGACCATCCACAGCAAAACAATTATGACTCATTGAGTGAACAAATGATTGTGAATTTCCCAGTAGATCTAGAAGCTTAATGAAACTCCAACTCAGTTATTTTTTTTTTCAATCAAGAATCTTTCATAGGTGGTAGGTATTTCTTTTTTGGGGGGGTGGGGGAGGGGTGTCAAGAACCTTCATATCTCAAGACATAATATTTGATTCTCTCACTTTCAATGGTCTAAGATACATTAAGTTGTGGAATTTGATCAATCAAAAATTTTTAATCATCCAGTTCAAGGTATTTTCCAACTTCCATTGTGATTTCTTCTTTGATGCATGGATTACTATGTTTTAGATGGTGTCTTGCTCTCTCAGATTGGAGTGCAATGGCACGATCTCGGCTTACTGCAACCTCTGCCTCCTGGGTTCAAGCGATTCTTCTGTCTCAGCCTCCCAAGTAGCTGGGACTACAGGCGTGCACCACCATGTCCAGCTAATTTTTGTATTTTTAGTAGAGACGGGGTTTCACCATGTTGGCCAGGCTGGTCTTAAACTCCAGACCTCGTGATCCGCCCACCTAGGCCTCCCAAAGTGCTGGGATTACAGGTATGAGCCACTGCGCCCGACCAGATTATTTCAAAGTATTAATAGTTCCTTGATTTCTAACATATGAGGCTTTAAAAATTACCCTGATAGAGATCTTTAATGAAAATGCATTATGGACAGAAAAAAATGCCTTTTTGGTTTCAATCCTTTGAAATTGTTGAAACTTGTTTTACAACATATTACTCAGTCAATTTTCCCCCCCAAAATCCTACATGCTTGAAAATAATGTGTAGCCTGCCACTGCTGGGTAGAATGGGTTCTACACACCCACTGGGTTAAACTTGTTCATTGCGTTATACAAGTATTCCATATCCTAACTAACCTGTTTGCTTCTTATATCAGTTACTTAGAGAGCTGTTTAAAAATACCCCATTCACAAGACTGTGAATTTGTCTATTTCTTGTAGTTTTGTTAACTTTTGCTATAAATATTCTAAGGCTATATTTCAGGTTATACTATATTACTAAGGCTATAAAATCTTCACAGTGAATCGGTCGTTTTATCATTTGAAGTGACACTTCTGCCAATAATGTTTTCTGCCTTACTGTCCACCTTTGATATTAACTGTACCATACTGTCTCTTAGAATATGCAGGGCATGTCTTATTGCAATAATTACTTTTGATCTTTATTCTTAGGTTTCAAATATATTTCTTATAAACACCATATAATTGCATTTTTTTGGAAATGCAGTGTAACAATCTTTGGCTTTTAACTGAATAATTTAATCCATTTTGTATTTAATGTTGCCAGTGATATGTTTAGATTTAAATCTACACATCTTACTTTGTGCTATTTGTCCTACTGGTTCTTTCTTTTCTTCACTTCCTCGGGATTAATTTTTATTAATCGTTTGTTCTCTTCTGTTGGTTTAGAAGGTAAAAGTCTGGTTTCTACATTTTTAGACAATAAACTAGAAATTAAAACATATAATTTACCAAGGGCAAGTCAATTAATACTTTCTACTTTTCTCTCTGACAATACAAAGGTCTTAGAACACTGCCTTCACTTGTCTCATATATTTTATTATTTTGAGACAGGGTCTCACTCTGTCGCCCAGGCTGGTGTGCAGTGGCATGACCAAGGATCACTGTAGCCTCAACCTCCTGGGCTCAAGCGATCTCACCTCAGTCACCTGAGCAGCTGGGGCTACGGGCATGCACCACCAAACCCAGCTAATTTTTATATTATTTGTAGAGATGGGATTTCACTATGTTGCCCAGGCTGGTCTCAAACTCCTGGGCTCAAGCAATCTGCCCGCCTCAGCCTCTCAAAGTACCATGCCCAGCTTCTTGTCACGTATTTTAATTAAGGTCTTACTAGTACTTTACACAGCCAATGTTTCTTTCAGTACATCCACATATTTGCCACTCTCTTTGCTCTTCATTCGATTTTGTACCTCAGACTTTTATCTGGAATCCTTCACCTTAAGTATTAATGTATACTTCGTAACTTCCTTTAGAAAGAGCTGCTGGTTTGTCCATCTAAGTATTTTACCCTCATTCTTGAGGGATAATTTTTTGCTAATTACAGAATTCTAGACTGGGAGTTATTTTGAGAATACATATGATTTTCTCTTGACAAGTCAACCATCAGTCCATAGTTGCTTCTTTGAAAAACATCTTTTTTTCTCTCTGGCTACTTTTAAGACTTTTCTCCTTGTATCTGGGTTTATGCAGTTTTCCTATGATTTGTCTGGGTGTAGATTTCTATTTATATTGCTAGAAATTCATTAAGCTTCTTAAATCAATCAACTGGTTTCTCATTGGATCTACAAAATTTTCAGCCAGAAATGTCTTTTGAAATATTACTTCTGTACCATTCTCTTTCTCCTCTCTTTCCAGAGCTCTGATTAAAGAAATTAGACCTCACTCTGTCTTCCATGTCTCTTTACCTTTCTTCAATATTTTCTGTCTTTTTTATTCTGTGCCACATTCTAAACAGTTTCTTCTGCCTTGTCTTCCAGGTAATGAACTCTTTCTTTAGCTAGGTATAACCTGTTAAACCTTCCTCTTAGGTATATTTGGTAAAGTGTTCACTTCTGGAATTTCTATTTGGTTTTTTGCAAATCTATTAAGTTGGATTTTTTTACCCCCCTTTTTTTTCTTGAGACAGAGTCTTGCGCTGTCACCCAGGCTGGAGTGCAGTGGCGCGATCTCAGCTCATTACAAGCTCCACCTCCCAGGTTCGCGCCATTCTCCTGCCTCAGTCTCCCCAGTAGCTGGGACTACAGGTACCTGCCACCACGCCCGGCTAATTTTTTGTACTTTTAGTAGAGACGGGGTGTCCCCGTGTTAGCCAGGATGGTCTTGATCTCCTGACCTTGTGATCCGTCTGCCTTGGCCTCCCAAAGTGCTGGGATTACAGGCGTAAGCCACTGTGCCCGGCCTTTTTTTTTCCTTTTTTTAAGACAGTTTCTCATACTGTTGCCTAGGCTGGAGTGCAGTGTGGCACAATCATAGGTCACTGCAGCCTCAAACTCCTGGGCTCAAGCTGGTCCCAAATTCCTGGCCTCAAGGGACCCTGCCACCTCAGTCTCCCAAAGTACTGAGACTACAGGCATGAACCAAAGTCACTTCTTTTTTTTTTTGAGACAGAGTTTCACTCTTGTAGCCCAGGCTGGAGTGCAATGATGCCATCTCAGCTCACTGCAACCTCTGCCTCCCAGGTTCAAGTGATTCTCCTGCCTCAGCCTCCTGAGCAGCTGGAATTACAGGCATGCGTCACCACACATCATTAATTTTTGTATTTTTAGTACAGATGAGGTTTCACCATGTTGGCCAGGCTGGTCTTCAACTCCTGACCTCAGGTAATCCGCCTGCCTTGGCCTCCCAAAGTGCTGGGATTACAGGCGTGAGCCACCGCACCTGGCCCTAAATCACTTTATAAGAGTCTTTTGTTCTTCAAGTTTGTCTCCAATTCTTTAAATTTAACCGTGATTGTTTTAAATCCCTCTGATATTTGCAACATGTGAAGATTTTATAGATCTATTTCTGCTCTCTTTTTATTCACAGTGCCAACCGGATGCATGCTTGGTTATTATTTTTCCTCTTTAAAAACTTACTTTTAGGTATATGTACATAAACCTACACAAATTTTAATTACATTGCTGAAAGAATTCTACACATATATTACATATTATATATCTCTCAGGTAATTCTGCTTGCTAATTTTTTTATTTTTACTATGTTTGATTACTTGCGACAATGTACTGTTCACTGTCCTTGAAAAATTACTGGTAGCAATTCCCTGGAATGAAGGGCCTTTCTCCACAGATGATTTGCCTTTCCATCTGCCAGGCCATGGAAGTAATACTAGTCTGAAACTGGCTGGAGGGTCATTTATCATGGAGGGTCCCTGGACCACCCAGACACAGCAAATCTGTAAGGCAAATCACTGTGAAGACTAAAACTGTGGTCACAACTTGAAAGGTTTATTTTTCTTAACTTCCTTTTCCTCTTCCTGCTCCATTCAACCTCTCCTGCAATCACCTGGATATGGGAGTGTGTAGACAGTTTAGTTGTTTCATCCTTAACCTAACGATAGAGTCATTGGGGTCCCATCTAAAACTGAGGTTATTCTTTTTGACTGTCACTTCAGATGAACTCTAGGCCTTGATTTCTGTTGTCTTCACCCCAATGGTCCACCAAAACCAAAGCCCAACTTCTACAGATTTGCAACTGCCCTTAGGGCAAAAGCTACTTAACCCACTTATTTATTTGGATTATTGTTTATTCCTAGAATTTGGCCTGGCAGCTCCCCACTATCTTTTCAGCTCTGTAATTGCTCTAAGTTTTCTTTCTTTCTTTTTTTTAATACTGTTTCCAAGAATTTTAGTTGTTTTCATCGAAAGGATTAATCTGAATAACCCAGTCCTCCAATACTGAAAACAGAAATCAATTTCTCCTTTTTACAACAACTATTTTGTACATTCTCCATACTATCCTTAAATGTAATTCAGAGGCTGGGCACAGTGGTTCACGCCTGTAATCCCAGCACTTTGGGAGGCCAAGGCAGGCAGATCACCTGAGGTCGGGAGTTCGAGACAAGCCTGACCAACATAGAAAACCCCCGTCTCTACTAAAAATACAAAATTAGCTGGGCACAGTGGTGCATGCCTGTAATCCCAGCTGCTTGGGAGGTTGAGGCAGGAGAATCGCTTGAACCTGGGAGGCAGAGGTTTTGGTGAGCCAAGATTGTGCCATTGTACTTCACCCTGGGCAACAAGAGCAAAACTCTGTCTCATAAACAAAAAATAAATAAATAAATACATATAATTCAGAGATAATCTACCTTAGTGCGATTTTATAATATTTAGGCAATTACTATAATAAATAACATATTGAGGGTTGTTTATACATATATATAATAAGCACTGTGACTGTAGCAGTTACAACTGCAGACTGAAGAGTATTTGGGTCACCAATACTACACAAGTGACACTGCCATCAATTACGTGATTTTCTAAAGCAGTGGAGTACCCCCGATAAAGTTCTGAACAAAAACTTGAACATTCCTCCAATATTGTGGTAACTGAATTTCTGAAAATCTTAATGTATATTAAAGGTGCCTCAGTTACAGTGAACTGAGATGGTGCCACTGCACTCCAGCCTGGGCAACAAGAGCGAAACTCCATCTCAAAACAACAACAACAAAGTGCCTCATACATAAAATGGAGTTACCATCTATGCCCAGATCAATATGATCATTTTTTTTTTTTAAACCTACATCATCAAAGTCCAGCAAGTCATTCTAGGTCATGTGGTGATGTGGAACAATTCTTTTTTTTTTTTTTTTTTTTTTTTTTTGAGACGGAGTCTCGCTCTGCCACCCCGGCTGCAGTGAGTGCAGTGGCCGGATCTCAGCTCACTGCAAGCTCCGCCTCCTGGGTTTAAGCCATTTTCCTGCCTCAGCCTCCCAAGTAGCTGGGACTACAGGCGCCCGCCACGTCGCCCAGCTAGTTTTTTGTATTTTTTAGTAGAGACGGGGTTTCACCGTGTTAGCCAGGATGGTCTCGATCTCCTGACCTCCTGATCCGCCCGTCTCAGCCTCCCAAAGTGCTGGGATTACAGGCTTGAGCCACCACGCCCGGCCGGAACAATTCTTAAACATGCAAACTGTCCTGAACACATTGTGGGATGGCTGACTTCCCTGATCCTTTCTCATTAAATGCTAATAGTGTCCTCTTCCTCCATCTTTGTAACAACCAAAATACCTCCAAGGATTTCATCCCACTGCATACAATATAAAGTGCACTTTTTTGTCAGTCTATCATCTTTTTCTACAATCCAGTCCCATCTAATTTCATCAAATTTTATTTCATACAATTGGCTCAACTATAAACAGCTCATTTGTTTCTTAATCAAAACTAACATATGTATTTCCAACTCCAATTCTTTGCAAATTCTATTCCCACTGCCTATTACATCCTTTTGTCTTCCTTCTACCTACCTAAATTAAACCTTAACTTCCATCAAGACCTCACTAGCCCATAACAACATCCCATGTCTTCTTGATCTGTCATCCAATTTGGTGCTTAATCACGTGCTGCCATATGCATGATTTGTCTCTTCAATTAACAGTGTTATTGTTTAGAAGGCTTTTTTCCCCTCCAAATTAAATCCCAAGCACAATTCCAATATATTAATTTATGAAGCAGAACTGCTTTGGTTGAAACAGAAATTGCCCACCTACCCCCACAAACCAGAGCCTGGCCTCTTGAGTTTCTTCCTTACCATGCCCAGTTCTCAGATCAGTCCTTGAGGTAATCTTGTAACACCCAATTTTTCAGTCCTAAAGGGGAAAAAAATAACCTTTTTTTTTTTTTTTTTGAGACGGAGTCTCGCTCTGTCACCCAGGCTGGAGTGCAGTGGCGCGATCTCGGCTCACTGCAAGCTCCGCCTCCCGGGTTTACGCCATTCTCCTGCCTCAGCCTCCCGAGTAGCTGGGACTACAGGCGCCCGCCATCTCGCCCGGCTAGTTTTTTGTTTTTTTTAGTAGAGACAGGGTTTCACCGTGTAGACCAGGATGGTCTCGATCTCCTGACCTCGTGATCCACCCGTCTCGGCCTCCCAAAGTGCTGGGATTACAGGCTTGAGCCACCGCGCCCGGCCACCTTTTTTTTTTTTTGAGAGGGTCTCGTTCTGTCACTCGGGCAGGAGTGCAGTGGTGCGATCATAGCTCACTGCAGCCATGAACTGTGCTCAAGCAATCCTCCCACCCTCAGCCTCCCAAGTAGCTGGGACTACATGTGGATGCCACCACACTCAGCTAATTTTTTGTAAAGACAGGGGCTCGCTATGTTGCCCAGGCTGATCTCAAACTCCTGGCTTCAAGCAATTCTCCCGCCTCAACTTCCCAAATTGCTGGGATTACAGACGCCAGCCACCACATCCAACCAAAATGCTAACTTCACAGGACTGAAGAACTCAGTGCTGTGTAAATCAACATAATCTTGAAAACAAAATGAAAAGCTATGGTTAAAGACAGAAATCTAGAGAAGAAAACTGCCATATTCCAGGTGAGTTATAACTATGCAGGCTAAGAGTACTGAAAAAGAATTTGGTCATTTAAGTAGTAGACAGTACTATTGTTAAGCAATGAGAACATAAGTATGAATCCCACACACTCTTGACTTTGAAGGGGTCTGGAACTGCACTGATCAAAGCAGTCACTAGCCATGAGACTAGTTAATTTTAAATTAATTAAAATGAAATAAAATTTAGTTCCTCAGTCCTACTATGCAAATTTTAAGTGCACAGTAGCCACATAGATATGGCTACTGTCTACCATTTTAACACGACACTGAACATTTCCATCATCACAGAAAGTATGATTGAACAGTCCAGGTCTAGAGGAAAAACACATACTTATCAACAACAACAAAAAAAAACACAATACAATACAGTGAGCAAAACAAGGTAAACCCTGGGCTTCTACAAAAGCACAAAGCAGAGGCATCAACTAGGGCTTGGAAAGAGGTTAAGAAAAAGTTCCTACAATAAATGGTAGGTGAGCTAAGTCTGGAAGGTTTGGAGGGTGGGAAGGGGGAGGAAATCTGTATTTCAGGTGGTAGGAAAAACATGAGCAAAGACAAGTCAAATTTGGAGAGTGAAAGAAAGTAATGACGAGATTATGTTATTCTACATAGAAAAACCAGTAAGTATTCGATACTTAGTATCTTTAAAAAGAAAATGTTTTTAAAAGAAAAGTAGTTACCAGATCGCTCCAAATTTAGCTTACATTCATGGCAGGATAGTTGCAGGTACTTCATGAAGGAGTAATAATTAATATTCTATTTCCCAATGATTCCATGTTTGAGTCCAAATGAAAATGACTCACATTGAGCGTTTAAACTGCCTGGGCAAGTTACATTTAACTCTGATCTGAAGATCAGTACCAGAAGGTTAGGAGACCCATAATGCTGTCTAGACAACTCATAAAATAACTTAATATTGCCATTAGCCTGTAGTCCTGGCTACTCGGGAAGCTGAGGTGAGAAAATCACTTGAGCCCAGGAGTTGGAGGCTGCAGTGAGCTATGACTGGGCCACTGCACTCCAGCCTGGGTAGCAGAGTGAGACCCCCGTCTCTTAAAAGAAAAAAAATTGCCCATTAATTTTACTATTTGTTTCCAGTTCATTTATGCGCCCATACTTCTGCGGAGCTACTTTCACATATCCCCAATCCTCATTCTCGACTGATAACCTCAAGTCTTACCTCACTGAAAAAACCCAAAGCAACTGGAAGAGAATGTGTATAGACTCCACCAATCACATCAACCTTCCTAGCAGCATTTGTATCCACATACTCTGCTTTATGGCCTATTATCATAAAGTATAGACGCTCCTATAGAAAGCCAATCCTTCCTATTTATACACTAAATCCCTTTCCCTCTTGCCTCTTCTAAGACAGTGCTTCAGCAATTCTTATCTCTCCCTCCTGAAATGTTTTACTCTCTAATGGCTTATTCCTATCATCATATGCCCTTATTTTTCTTATCATTAAAAATTTATTGACTCCACTCTCCTCACTAGCTCTGGCCCCATTTCTCTGTTCCTCTTTACAGGATAATTCCTCACCAACTTTACTTCCCCTCCTCTTCTCTCTTAAAATCACTTCAATCAAAACATCTCCTTCAATATTTCACCTCAATGCTCTACTCCTATCTAAATCCCAGGACCTCCACTTTGTTAACTCCAATGATAAACTCTTAGTTTTCACCTTACTTGATGTAGCAGTAGCATTTTATACGACTAACCACTCTCTATTAATAAACTTTCTTCATTTTATTTCCTACCTCACTGGTTGCTCCCTCTCAGGTTCTTCCTCTTTTTTCCAGCTTTGGATCTTTTCTTTTTCCTATCCACATTCATTCCCTTGATGAGCACACATTAGCTTCACAGCTTTAAGTACCATCTAAATGCCCAAATTTAAGGCTGGCTAATGGTTATAACACCCAAAAGGTAAAAAGATTCAAACATGACAAAGTGTATTTCTTAGTTATCTAACAGTACTAGGTGGCTGAACAGGTTAACAGGGTGGTCCTTATTTACATGGTCATTCAGGAACCTAGGCTCATTTTTTGGACACATGGCTTCCAGCACACTTCAGTAATCATCTCAGTTCCAGATGCCAGCCTGACAGAAGGAGAAAAGAGGATGATGTTTGCACGGGCCAGACCTAGTACTAGCACACATCACTTGTGCCCATATTCCATGAGCTCGCATTCCACTCAATCACATGACCACACCTAACTCAAGGGAAAATGGTGTCTAGATGTGTATCTAAAGAAGAAAATGAGACATGTATTACTGTGAAGAGTCTCTGCCACAAAGCCTCACTCCCAAACTCCTGACTCATCCATTCAACTACTTACTCAATATCTTCAACAGTTAATAGATATCTCAAACTTAGAATGCCCAAAACTTAATTCCTGATCTGCACCCTTTCCACCCCCTTCACACCATTTTCTTGCATATCTCACATCCAGTCTATCAACAAATCCTGTTGAATCTATTTTCTCTCTTTTTTTTTTTTTTTTTTTGAGAAGGAGTCTTGCTCTGTCGTCCATGCTGGAGTACAGTGGCACAATCTCAGCTCACTGCAACCTCTGCCTCCCAGGTTCAAGTGATTCTACTGCCTCAGCCTCCCGAGTAGCTGGAATTACAGGTGCCTGCCACCACACCCGGCTAATTTTTGTATTTTTAGTAGAGACAAGGTTTCACCATGTTGGCCAGGTTGGTCTCGAACTCCTCACTTCGGGTAATCTGCCCACCTTGGCTCCCAAAGTGCTGGGATTACAGGCGTGAGCCACTGCGCCCGGATGAATCTACTTTCAAAACATCCAAAATCTGACTACTTCTCATTATTTCTGCTCTCACCAATACAGCCTAGATAACCGAAAGAGATCCTTTCCTGATCCCCTCATTTCTACCTTGCCCCAGCAACTTTGGCCTCCTGCTATTTCTTAAATAGGCAAGGCACATTCCTGACACAGAACCTTAGAACTAATTGGTTTATCTGAAATACCTCCTCCTCCTTTCTCAAATGCCCCCTTCTCAGGTGAGGCCTACCCTGACCTCCCTATTTAAATTGCTACCTACGCCCATCACAGCCCTAACCTGTTTAACTTTCATTGCTCCATAGTACTTATTACCTTTGAACATACTATATAATTTCCTTTCTGTACGTCTAAGGTTTCTCAGTCCCATTCCCCAATATACACACACACCCCCCTCCACTGGACAGTAGCTACATAAGGGTAGAGACCTTTGTTTTGTTTTCAAGTGTACTACCAAGCACCTAGATCACTACCTGGCATATAGTAGGCAGTCAAATATTTACTGAATACATGAACACCTGTTGTCCTATGAAATGACTCAATACAAAAGTCACCAATGTAGTTTTGCATGAATGACAAAACAAATGTTAATCACAGCTTTTTTTTTTTTTTTTTTTTTTGAGACAGAGTCTCACTCTGTCACCAGGATGGAGTGCAGTGGCGTGATCTTGGCTCACTGCAACCTCCGACTCTCTGGTTCAAGTGAATCTCCTGCCTCAGCCTCCAGAGTAGCTGGGACTACAGGGATGCGCCACCACGACCAGCTAATTTTTTGTATTTTTAGTAGAGACAGGGTTTCACCATGTTGGCCAGGATGGTCTCTATCTCCTGACCTCATGATCCACCCGCCTCGGCCTCCCAAAGTGCTAGGATTACAGGCATGAGCCACTGTGCACAGCCAACCACAGCTTCAAAATACCAAAACACAAGTCATAATTACCAGTTTTCCTATAAATGGAACGGTCTTTCTACTGTTATTAAGAAAGTTTATAGCCAGGCGCCGTGGCTCAAGCCTGTAATCCCAGCACTTTGGGAGGCCAAGGCGGGCAGATCACGAGGTCAGGAGATCGAGACCATCCTGGCTAACACGGTGAAACCCCGTCTCTACTAAAAAAAAATATAAAAAAAAACAGCTGGGCGAGGTGGCAAGCGCCTGTAGTCCCAGCTACTTGGGAGGCTGAGGCAGGAGAATGGCGTAAACCCAGGAGGCAGAGCTTGCAGTGAGCCGAGATCCGGCCACCGCACTCCAGCCTGGGCGACAGAGTGAGACTCCATCTCAAAAAAAAAAAAAAAAAAAAGAAAGTTTACCTCTTTCCCATGAATTGCTTACTGAACACATGAATCAATACGTTGCCACTTCATGTTTCTTTAATTAAGTAATGTTTTAAAGTAACATTAATAGAATGTAGTTAACACTGAAACAGTTCTAGGACAATCATCAGTCCGACATTAAGAACTGCCAAAAATGTCAACTACAGCCCTGTGCTAAGCATATTATTGTACATTCTAAAAAAAAGAACAAAGACTTCTGAAAGGAAACTTTTATATATATAGTATTTATCTTTTGTCTTAAAAATCAACAGAAAACACTACTATAATTTTGTGAAGGCTTTTACATATTCATCATTTCACTTTATTTTCATATCACTCCTATGATCTACTTAACACATGTGGCCTACCAGAAGTTCAGTGCACACCACAAGGAGGGGGAGGAGGATCAAGAGATGCCAGTGAACGGCAAGCATTCAACTGAGTTCTCATGTATAATGAAACTTACTTGCGATATGTGACTTACTGTTAGTATGAGAAGGCATGTGCAGGAAGAATATCAGTGGAATAGAATCGATGTTAGAGGCAATCTTGTAGAAACTAAAGGAAGATGAACATTTTCTGTGGCTCTAGAATAGGAATAGAAAGACTACTCTGAATCATAATCTCTTCCCTATTTGATGTGCTCTGACACTATTCCCATGGAAGTACGTATTAATGTGTGTAAAACAAAAAATGTTTTGAGTTGTTTATGAGTAACTATCAATAACACTTTATCTTTTTACAGTAAAAAAAAGTTATGAAAGCAATAACTACTTGCTAGTCACAGAAAGGATGGGAAATTTTCATGATGGGAATTAAGCCACCTTCATAAAACATTACCAGAAATTAGGCTAACAAGAGCTCTATAAAAATAATCAGCCAGGCACGGTGGCTCACACCTGTAATCCCAGCACTTTGGGAGGCCGAGGCGGACAAACCACGAGGTCAGGAGATCGAGACCATCCTGGCTAACACGGTGAAATCCCGTCTCTACCAAAAATACAAAAAATTAGCCAGACATAGTAGCATGCGCCTGTAGTGCCAACTACTCAGGAGGCTGAGGCAGGAGAATCGCTTGAACCCAGGGTGGAGCGGAGGCTGCAGTGAGCTGAGATCACGCCACTGCACTCCAGCATGGACGACAGAGCGAGACTCTATCTCAAAAGAAAAAAAAAAAAAATACCTACTTAAGATTTAATTAAAATTTTACAGCTGACACTAATAATCCTCTTTAATATTAAAAGCACATCTATAAGCCCAAACAGAAACTTATTTTGCAAAATAAATGGTACAAGGTACAAAATACAGTTTAAAAATATCAAGTCAACTGAGAACCCCAAGCAGTACGTTAAACTGTTTAAAATACTCCAAAGTAAGTGACTAATTCAATGTATCCTAACATTTTATTTTAATTAAGCAGTTCTAAAACCATAAAGTGAAAATTTTCTGGTGTTATTAACTTAAAGGTTATATATTTAGTGCAAGAAAATATGTAAAACAAAAGTATTCCCCAATTTAAACATAATTAAAGGTTTTTTTGTTTTTTGTTTTTGAGACGGAGTTTCGCTCGCTCTTGCTGCCCAGGGTGGAGTGTAATGGTGCAATCTCGGCTCACTGTAACCTCTACCTCCCAGGTTCAAGCGATTCTCCTGCCTCAGCCTCCCACGCAGCTGGGATTACAGACATGCGCCACCATGCCCAGCTAATTTTTTGCATTTTTAGTAGAGATGGGGGTTTCTCCATGTTGGTCAGGTTGGTCTTGAACTCCCGACCTCAGGTGATCCGCCCGTACTGGCCTCCCAAAGTGTGGGATTACAGGCGTGAGCCACAGTGCCCGGCCTACTTAAAGTATCTTTTAAAGATATCTGTACTTTTTTACTTTTTAAAAACACATTAATTTTGGAACAATAGTTAAAAATAGTCTGCCAAGACATTGTATTACTCTCCCTGGAAGTGCAGTTTCAAAATCGGCAAGGTGAGGCTGGGTGTGGTGACTCATGCCTGTAATCCCAGCCCTTTGGGAAGCTGGGCCAGAAGGATCGCTTGAGCCCAAGAGTTCAAGCCCAGCCTGAGCAACACAGCATCTCTTCCAAAAAAAAAAAAAACCCAAGGATTTTTTTAAAAAACTCGGGCCGGGCGCGGTGGCTCAAGCCTGTAATACCAGCACTTTGGGAGGCCGAGACGGGCGGATCACGAGGTCAGGAGATCGAGACCATCCTGGCTAACACGGTGAAACCCCGTCTCTACTAAAAAATACAAAAAAACTAGCCGGGCTAGGTGTCGGGTGCCTGTAGTCCCAGCTACTCGGGAGGCTGAGGCAGGAGAATGGCGTAAACCTGGGAGGCAGAGCTTGCAGTGAGCTGAGATCCGGCCACTGCACTCCAGCCTGGGCGACAGAGCGAGACTCTGTATCAAAAAAAAAAAAAAAAAAATTAACTGCAGGGTGACCCAACCAAACTGGAATTGAAAGAGATCAAATGAAATAATGAAATCCACAGGCAGACAGCCCGGGCGGCGCCTTGAGCCTAGTTAGCAAGTTGACCCCGGACCCAACCGATAATGTTATCTATAGATTTCAGATGTTGTATAGGCAAGCATTGTGAAAGTCCCTGTCTTGTTCTTTTTCTGTTCTAAATTACTAGTGCTTGCCATATATCTCTCAAACTTCCTGAGCCCAGTATAAACATATCCCTCCATATATCTCTCAACTTACTGGGCTCATCCCACTACATGTCTCCCCACCATATATCTCTCAATTCAAAGACTACCATATATCTCAACTTTAGAAAGACACCACCTGGAAAGTCCCCGATAAGAGCACAGTCGTTTGTGAGAGCGCGGAAACCAATAAAAAAACTGCTAAATGTATAGACTTAAAATGTTAACCAATTGTAATGCTGTAACCTAGAAAATTCCCTCATTCCTCTGCAACTTTACAAGTCCTGTTTACATTAGGCTATAAAAGGCAAGTGCACGCATTGTTCAGGGCCCTCTTGTATGTTGTAAAACGGAGGGACCAAGTTCGAACTTGCATTAAAGATCCTTGCCGCTTGGCTTTGACTCTGGTCTCTGGTGGTCTTTTTCGGGGAATAAAAGGTCTGGGCATAACATCTGGGGGCTCGTCCGGGATTCCCCCAAGCCCACCAGACCCCCGGTCAATGGATCCACTAGAATCGATCCGCTAATAGGTGAGCCGGCTCGTCTATGTTTGTCTGTCTGTGTCCTGTCTGAATTCGCGGCTCTCTAAGTCCGCCTGAGGCTGTTAGCCTGTCTGAATTCGCGGCTCTCTAAGTCCGCTCTGAATCAATCTGTGACTCGCGAGGTCTGAAGCTGAAAACTGGCATAGGTCCTGGCGGACGCGCTATAGGACAGCCAGCGGAGACCGGTGGGAGACGTCCCCCGGCTCTCATCTGGTTCTTGCCTGAACTCTGACCCAGATTTCTGGTGCGCGCCTGCGACTGACGTAAACTTATTGTTGATATTCCAGCAACTCACTTTTCCCTTGCAGGACCTGTTCCAGCAACTCACTTTTCCCTTGCAGGACCTGTTCCAGCAACTCACTTTTCCCTTGCAGGACCTGTTCCAGCAACTCACTTTTCCCTTGCAGGACCTGTTCCAGGCGCCACTCTGGGCGCTACTGTTCAAGATGGGTAATACCCAGAGCACTCCCCTATCTCTCCTTACAAGTAATTTCAAGGATGTTAGGGCAAGGGGCCATGATCTTGGTATGGACATCAGGAAGGGAAAGCTAATTACTCTGTGCCGCTCCGAGTGGCCCGCCCTTAACGTAGGGTGGCCACCCGAAGGGACATTCCGTCTCCCTGTCATCACTAAAGTCCAAAGTTTTCCAGCCTGGGCGTGATAACCACCCGGATCATATCCCATATATCCCCATATGGCAGGATATAGCCGGGAACCCGCCCCCTTGGCTGTCCCCTTTCCAATTAGCCTCTGAACCCTGTAAGGCACTGGTTGCTCGGCCGCTAAAATCCAAGCAACCAACTGCCCCCCCCATCCTGTTCTACCGGATAGCGAGGACCTTCTGTCCACAGAACCCCCTCCATACCCCTCCAGTCCTCGGGTCCCCGCCCCCCGGGAGGAACCGCAGGAGGGAGCAGGCGAACGGGAAGCGGCCGGCGTGCCTATACCCGCTGAAAGTGAAAGCAACTCCGAGGGGCCGGCGGGGCGGACGCGAGGGCGTACTTTGCGGGTTCCCCCTCCCCAGCCGCCCGACTCCACAGTGGCGTTACCCCTTCGGGAGATAGGGCCCCCAGATGACACGGGAAGTCCTAGGCTCCAGTACTGGCCATTCTCCACCAGTGATCTATATAATTGAAAGACTCAGAGTGCTCGGTTTTCAGACTATCCCAAGGATTTAATGGCTTTACTGGATAGTATTATGTTCACCCACCAGCCCACTTGGGATGATTGTCAGCAGCTCCTCCGAATCTTGTTCACAACGGAGGAGTGAGAGAGAATACAGGTAGAAGCGAGAAAGCTGGTCCCGGGGGACGACGGTCAACCGACTGCCAACCCCGACCTTATAAATGCGACTTTTCCTCTGTCCAGACCGGCGTGGGACTACAACACGGCAGAAGGTAGGGGACGGCTACACCTTTATCGCCAGACTCTAATGGCAGGTCTCCGGGTGGCTGCTCGCAAGCCCACCAATTTGGCTAAAGTATACTCTGTTCTGCAGGGAAAGACAGAAAGCCCGGCTAGCTACTTAGAAAGATTAATGGAGGCCTTTAGGCAATATACCCCTATGGACCCAGAGGCCCCGGGAAGCCAAGCAGCTGTTATAATGTCTTTTGTAAATCAGGCAACCCCAGACATTAGAAAGAAGCTCCAGAAATTAGAGGGCTTAGAGGGAAAACAGCTTCAGGACCTTCTTCAGATAGCCCAGCGGGTTTATAATAATAGAGATACTCCAGATAAAAAAATGACTAAGGTCCTGGCAGTGGTTGTACAAAAAGAGCATCTACAGCCAGAGAACACCCAACCTAAGCGGTCCCCCAGATATAACAACCTGAACAAAGACCAATGTGCCTGCTGTAAAAAAGCTGGCCACTGGGCAAGAGACTGCCCCAAAAAGAAACAACAAGGACGGGGACCACCCCCTAGGTCTACACCCGTACTAGTCACTCAAAACGAGGACTAGGGAAGACGGGGTTCGGTCCCCCTCCCCGAACCCAGGGTAACCTTGCAAGTGGAGGGGTCCCCAGTTCAGTTCTTGGTCGATACGGGAGCACAGCACTCAGTCCTAGTTGAAACTGAAGGAAAATTATCCTCCAAGTCCTCGTGGGTACAAGGGGCCACAGGAATTAAGAAGTACCCCTGGACGACACAAAGAACAGTAAATCTCGGAGCCAAGAATGTAACCCACTCCTTCTTGGTTATCCCTGAGAGCCCCTGTCCTCTACTGGGGAGAGACCTGCTGACTAAAATGGGAGCACAGATCCATTTCCTCCCTGAGGGGCCCATCGTGACCGATTCCCAAAATCAGCCCGTGCCCGTCCTGACCATAACCTTAAAAGACGAGTACCGGCTCGACCAGGAGCAGGCGGCCCCTGACCAGGACATAGCAACCTGGCTTCAACAATATCTAGGAGCCTGGGCAGAAACGGGAGGTTTAGGACTAGCAAAGCACCGTCCTGCCTTGTTTGTCGAACTCAAGCCTGGGGCAGACCCCGTTCGGGTGCGTCAATACCCAATGCCCCAGAGGCCAAGGAAGGAATTACGCCCCACATCCGTCGGCTCCTCGACCAAGGGGTCCTTCGGCCCTGCCACTCACCCTGGAACACTCCCCTGTTGCCGATACGGAAACCTAATAGCGGGGAGTACAGACCTGTACAGGACTTAAGAGAAGTCAATAAGAGGGTTATGGACATACATCCAACTGTGCCTAACCCATATACCCTCCTGAGTACTCTAAACCCTAAACACCAATGGTACACTGTTTTAGATTTGAAGGATGCCTTCTTCAGTCTGCCTTTAGCCCCTCAGAGCCAAAAGCTTTTCGCCTTCGAGTGGACTGACCCTGAAAGGGGCATAAGCGGCCAACTGACATGGACCAGACTGCCGCAGGGATTCAAAAACTCTCCTACCCTGTTCGATGAGGCCCTCCATGAAGACCTGGGTGAGTACCGACGCAAACACCCTAACATAACCTTACTACAGTATGTTGATGACCTCCTGATTGCTGCCGAGACCCGAGAAGCTTGCATCCAAGGGACCAAGAGTCTCTTACAAGCTCTAGGGAGTCTAGGCTATCGAGCCTCGGCAAAGAAAGCTCAAATCTGTAAACCAGAAGTAACATATTTGGGATACCTGCTAAAAGGAGGGCAGCGCTGGTTAACAGACGCCCGGAAGCAAACAGTTCTGCAGATCCCCAGGCCACAATCCACCCGACAAGTAAGGGAATTCCTGGGGTCGGCAGGATTTTGTAGACTATGGATACCTGGGTTTGCAGAGCTGGCTAAGCCCCTATATCAGGCAACACGGGGACAGCAGCCGTTTAATTGGACAGAAGAAGCCGAGTCGGCTTTCCAACAGATTAAAACCGCCCTACTCTCTGCGCCTGCACTGGGACTGCCTGACGTCACTAAGCCCTTCCACTTATACGTGGACGAGAGTAAGGGCGTCGCCAAGGCGGTGTTAACTAAGAACTTAGGCCCCTGGCGGAGGCCAGTCGCCTACCTGTCAAAAAAGTTAGACCCAGCGGCTGCCGGGTGGCCCCCCTGCCTCCGAGTGATCGCAGCCACGGCCCTAATGGTACAAGATGCTGATAAACTTGTCTTGGGACAAGAATTACGGGTTGTTACCTCACACGCCATCGAAGGGGTACTCAAACAGCCGCCTAACCGGTGGATAAGCAACGCCCGGCTTACCCACTACCAAGGACTACTATTAAATCCCCTTAGAATAACTTTCCTGCCCCCAACAACCTTAAACCCTGCCTCGCTGTTGCCCAACCCGGACCTGGATGCGCCGCTCCATAATTGCACCGAGATATTAGCTCAGGTGCACGGAGTTCGAGAGGACCTGCAGGACCGCCCACTTCCTGACGCCGACCTCGTTTAGTTCACCGATGGGAGTAGCTTCGTACACCAAGGCCAGAGATATGCTGGAGCAGCGGTGACTTCAGAGACTGAGGTAATCTGGGCGGAACCCCTGCCCCCGGGGACATCGGCCCAGAGGGCCGAACTGACAGCACTCACCCAAGCTCCTACCTTGGGGGCAGGGAGAAAACTGACAGTATACACAGACAGCCGATACGCTTTTGCTACGGCACACATACATGGGGCCATTTACAGGGAGCGAGGGTTGCTAACGGCTAAAGAAAAAAAAATAAAAAATAAGCAAGAAATCCTAGCCCTGCTAACAGCCCTGTGGAAACCAGAAAAGTTGGCTATTGTACATTGCCCAGGGCACCAGAAGCCAACCACTCCAACTGCTCAAGGCAACTTTCTGGCAGACCAAACTGCAAGGAGTGTAGCGAAGGCTCCCAGTCAACTCCTTGCACTCCAGCTCCCTGATCCGGGCCCCCGGGACCTGCCGTATCACCCTGATTATTCAGAACAAGATCTCCAGTGGATCGACAAACTTCCCCTGAAACAGATCCAGAATGGGTGGTGGACTGATACTAATGATCAAATTATCCTACCAGAAAAATCAGGACAGCAAGTGTTAGAACACATCCACCGATCCACCCATCTGGGTGCCCGGCGGATGATAGACCTGATCAGACGCTCCAAGCTCAAGATCAGACGCATAGCGGAGACGGCCAGCAACATCTTGACGAGTTGCAAAGTCTGCCAGCTTAGCAACGCCTATCCCCAACCCCAGGCTGCTACGGGTACAAGGCTCAGGGGAACCAGGCCCGGTATCTACTGGGAAGATTTCACTGAGGTAAAGCCAGGAAAATACGGATATCAGTACTTACTTGTCTTTGTAGATACCTTTTCAGGGTGGACTGAAACATTTCCAACCAAAAGAGAAACCACTCAGGTTGTAGCAAAGAAAATTCTGGAAGACATCCTCCCCAGGTATGGCTTTCCCATCCAGATAGGGTCAGATAATGGGCCGGCCTTCGTTGCTAAGGTGAGTCAGGATTTGGCTTCCATTCTTGGGGCTAATTGGAAATTACATTGCGCTTACAGGCCCCAGAGTTCAGGACAGGTAGAGAGGATGAATCGGACCTTAAAGGAGACCTTAACTAAATTAACTATGGAGACTGGCGCTAATTGGGTGGTCCTTCTCCCCTACGCTCTGTTCCGGGCCCGTAATACCCCCTACAGACTGGGCCTTACCCCTTATAAAATCATGTATGGCAGACCCCCACCCCTAGTTCCCAGCCTAAAAGATGATCTGCTCAAATCTGAAACAGAAAATGTCTCTGAACTCTTGTTTTCCCTACAAGCCTTGCAGAAAATTCATCAGGAAATCTGGCCTAAGCTGCAGGAATTATATGAGACCGGACCTCCACCGACACCCCACCCGTACCAGCCGGGAGACTGGGTCCTGGTCAAGCGACACCGGCAAGAGACATTAGACCCCCGGTGGAAAGGACCACTTCAAGTACTCCTAACCACACCCACTGCCCTGAAGGTAGAAGGCATCGCGTTGTGGATCCACTACACCCACCTCAAGCCGGTGGACCCAGCCTCCGACCTTCTCGGACCCGTCACGATAGCGACTGAAGCACCGACCACGTGGACTGTGGACAAAGCTAAGAACAACCCCTTAAAACTCACCCTGCGCCGGCAGCCTAGCTCACTGCAAACATGCAGCTAGGTAGTCTAACCCTAATGTTAGTCGCCCTAGTGGCCTTGGGGGCAAACACAAAACCAGTTTCTAATCCCTTTGTCTGGAGATTCTGGCTTTATGAAAACCGAACCCACCCTGGGCAACCTCATAAGCCTGGGAAATTATTGGCCAGTGCTGATTGTCCCTCCTCAGGGTGCAGCGCCCCAATTTTGCTGAATTTTACTGGTTTTCAGATAGCCAAACCAGTGGCACCAATAATATGTTTTGAGTTTGATCAGACTAAGTACAATTGTAAACACTATTGGTGGCACCAAAACGCAGGCTGCCCCTACAATTACTGTAAAATGCACTCAGTCAGAGGGTGGAACGAGCAATCCGGGTGGAACTTCTACCAGCAGGGTAGAGGCGGTATCTATACTTGGATACTTAAGGACCCTTGGGACCCCCGCTGGACCACGCCTCAACATGGGACTGTATACTATTCCTCTTCCTCCACGTGGCCTAGTAGTCACCTCTATCTGTGGCGTGGCCTAGTTCAAGTACTGCCCCTGGTCCATGGGGATATCCAGCGACAGGAAGACAGACTAGCACAAGAATTACGCCCTTTCTCCTGGCTAGAAGTATTACAAGAAGGATTAGAACTTGCCAACCTTACAGGACTTCACAGCTTGTCTGGCTGCTTTCTGTGTGCCACCCTAGGGCATCCACCACTAACCGCTGTCCCTCTGCCCTGGGAATCCTCCACCCAAGCTAGGGACTTTCAGAATCTCACGGACGCCCCCATTCTTAATGTGCCACTGTACCTGAACCCTAGTCAGGAAAAGTTTCCCTACTGTTTTTCAGGCACTAACTCCAGCCTCTGTAACATCACTGTAACGCCCCCTAGTACCTCCCTAAGAGCCCCGCCGGGCATATTCTTTTGGTGCAATGGAACATTATCTAAGCATTTACCTGGCCCCTCTGTTACCAACCTACTGTGTCTTCCTGTCACATTAGTTCCCCGGCTAACTCTACTAACTGCCGGCGAGTTCCTGGGGTACACCGGTAACTGGACTAGTACTGCCAGTCACCCAGCCCCTGGACCGAGACTTACACGAGCAATATTTCTCCCCCTCATTGCGGGAATTTCCCTCACATCATCCCTTATTGCGGCCGGACTGGCAGGGGGAGCCCTAGGTCACACCTTCATAGAAAGTAACAAATTGTACCAACAATTTGCCGTAGCTATGGAGGAGTCAGCTGAGTCCCTTGCCTCCCTTCAACGACAGCTCACATCCCTAGCTCAGGTGACCTTGCAGAACCGAAGGGCCCTAGACCTACTCACTGCTGAAAAAGGTGGTACATGTATGTTCCTGAAAGAGGACTGTTGCTTCTACGTAAATGAATCAAGGCTTGTAGAAAACGGGGTCCAACAGCTACGCAAGTTAAGCACAGAAATGAAAAAACAGCAGTTTGCCTCAGCTACAAATCAATGGTGGAATTCCTATATGTTCTCTCTGCTGGCCCCCTTCCTTAGACCCCTACTAAGTCTGCTATTTCTGTTTACCGTAGGACCTTGTGTGTTGTTAACAGAATTTTGAAATTTGTCAGGGAAAGGTTTGACACCATACAGCTCATGGTCCTCAGAGCCCAATACCAACCTGTAGACGCTGAAACAGAATCAGACTTATAAGACCCAAGATTGGCTCCAGAGGTACTTGAGAAAGGGAGGAATAAAAGAGATCAAATGAAATAATGAAATCCACAGGCAGACAGCCCGGGCGGCGCCTTGAGCCTAGTTAACAAGTTGACCCCGGACCCAACCGATAATGTTATCTATAGATTTCAGATGTTGTATAGACAAGCATTGTGAAAGTCCCTGTCTTGTTCTTTTTCTGTTCTAAATTACTAGTGCTTGCCATATATCTCTCAAACTTCCTGAGCCCAGTATAAACATATCCCTCCATATATCTCTCAACTTACTGGGCTCATCCCACTACATGTCTCCCCACCATATATCTCTCAATTCAAAGACTACCATATATCTCAACTTTAGAAAGACACCACCTGGAAAGTCCCCGATAAGAGCACAGTCGTTTGTGAGAGCGCGGAAACCAATAAAAAAACTGCTAAATGTATAGACTTAAAATGTTAACCAATTGTAATGCTGTAACCTAGAAAATTCCCTCGTTCCTCTGCAACTTTACAAGTCCTGTTTACATTAGGCTATAAAAGGCAAGCGCACGCATTGTTCAGGGCCCTCTTGTATGTTGTAAAACGGAGGGACCAAGTTCGAACTTGCATTAAAGATCCTTGCCGCTTGGCTTTGACTCTGGTCTCTGGTGGTCTTTTTCGGGGAATAAAAGGTCTGGGCATAACAGAATGATACTCCTTGTCACATGATCAAAAGCTTGGTCAGTTTCTACCTTCCCAATTGTCACCTGACCCTCTAGTGGTCAGGTATTCCACACTTCTTCTCTAGAAACATGTGTTTCCTGATACTTTGTTTTTCAATTATTAAATGAAAATCATGATGAGAAACATCATTTTACACTGTGGGGACATTCCCTGGGCTAACCAGTAAACAACTATCATCAGTGCAATTTAAAACAAAGTAAAGGGGCCCTATGGGCCCCACTGAAAAAGGTAGAAATATGACCAACTACTCCATATGCCTTTCCTTAGCAGAAACATAATGATTTAATGATGCCTCCAAGATTAATAAAGATACTAATTCTGAAACATCACAGAACATGACATAGGTTTCAAATGAAAGAACTCTTCTAAATAAGATGGAGAATAACACATTGTAAACTAGTATCTTTCACGGCTTAATTGACACTTCCGGTGACTTTTTTTGGTGAATAAACATCTTAACATATTCACTTTCCCCTATAAACATTTTGATTACATCTCATAATTTTGCAACATGGTAAAAAGGACGTGATTGACTTTTCTGTGCAACCTACTAGAATATCTCCTTTATTTCTTATAAGGAAATTAATTTTGGTTGCAACTTTTACCTGCCACTTTTCATGAACCTCACCATCACATAGTTCAAGATAAAAATATATTAACTATATACTGAAGTCTTAAGTATTTTGGGATAGAAGACACCTTTGAAAATCTGATTAAAATTATGGGTCTTCTCCTTCCAAAAGTATGATAATGCAAGAAATTAAAAAGTCAAAGTTCTAAAAATCTTCTCAACTGGACCTACCTAATTTTAAATTTAACTATAAAGCTATGGTAATTAAGGTAGTAGGGTATTAGCCTAAGAAAAGACATACAGATCAATAAAACAGTAGAATCCAAAACTCACAAGCATAAGCAATTGATTTCAATAAAAGTGCCAAGATAATCCAAAAGAAAAAGGTTAGTCTTTCTGATAAACGTGAAACAATTGGACATCCATATGTAAAATAATGAATGAACCTTAACCACTGCTTCACAACTGCTGGAGTGCAATGGCGCAATCTCGGCTCACTACAACCTCCCTCTCATGGGTTCAAGTGATTCTCCTGCCTCAGCCTCCCGAGTAGCTGGGATTGCAGGTGCCCACCACCATGCTCGGCTAATTTTTATATTTTTAGTAGAGAGGGAGTTTCACCATGTTGGCCAGGCCAGTCTTGAACTCCTGACCCCAGGTGATCTGCCCTCCTCGGCCTCCCAAAGTGCTGAGATTACAGGCTTGAGCCACTGTGCCCCAAACCACTGATGTGACTTTTATATGACTCCATGTATATGACTTTCTGGAAAGGGCACAACTAGAGATCAGACCAGTGTTTGCCAGGGGCTGAGGGTAGAAGATGAAATTGAGTGCAAAGAGGAACTAGGAGCTGGGCTTGGTGCATGTCTGTAGTCCTAGCTACTTGGGAGGCTGAGTATGGAAGATTGCTTGAGCCCAGAGTTCAAGTCCAGCCTGGGCAATACAATGAAACTCCACCACTCTCTCTCAAATAAAAAAATTTTGTGTAGCAATTATGAACTCTCTGTAGACCTCTTACCTACACTTTACTTTCAGAACTTCAAATATAATATATGTAGTCTCCCTTAGACCAGGAGTCAGAACAGTTCAGCTCATGAACTGGCCCACTATCTGCTTTTGTATAGCTCACAAGCTGAGAAAAATTTCTACATGTTTAAGTGGTTGAAAAAAAATCAAAAGAAGATTTTCATGACACATGAAAATGATATAAAATTAAAATTTCAGTGTCCTGAAAATGACTACTGGAACCCAGTCAAACTCATTTGTTTAAATATTGTCTATTAGCTACTTCTGAGCTACAACAGCATTGTTGAGGAATTGTGAGAGGGACTGTATGTCCCACAATGCCTAAAATATTTGCCATCTGACCCTTAAGATTGCTGACCTCTGCCTTAGATACAAGTTGTTGAAATTTTCTACACAGATGATACCTGGGAAGATTTATGCCAGTACAAACCTCTCTTCCATACATAGTAGCTCTAAAATTTTTACAGCCATAAAACCCTTTTTTCAAGGAAACGAACATGTAAAGCAGATAAATGAAGAACTTCAATAGTTATGGTATAGAGCAGCACTCCCCAACCTTTTTGGGACCAGTGACCAGTTTCATGAGACAATTTTTCCATGGATGGGGGCACAGGGGGTTTCAGGATGAAATTGTTCTACCTCAGATCATCAGGCATTAGATTCTCATAAGGAGCACACAACCTAGATCCCTCACATGCACAGTTTGATAGGGTTCACGCTCCTGCCGCTGATCTGACAGGAGGTGTAATGCTCACTTGCCTGCCACTTACCTCCTGCTGTGCAGTCAGGTTCCTAACAGGTCACGGACTGGTAGGTACAAGGCTGTGGCCCAGGGGTTGGGGACCCCTGGTATAGAGGCACTAAACAGAGCCCTGGGGTAACCTCTGAAGAAGGTCCTTGAAACCCCAAAACAGTGTTTTTTAAACTGCCTGTTGCAGCCAATTTGGTTGTCAATTTAATAAGCTGATTTTATGACTGACACAAAAAAAGAAGAGAACATTATAGAAAATCAGACCACCTCATATCTAGTAAGGCTTTATTCACTAATTCTTTCACCAAATATTTTAGTACCTATGTGCCAGGTACTATTATAGATGAAGATGTAAAAAGTACAAAACAGACAAAAACAGTTTCACATATGTATTGGTGCAATTTAAAATTTTTATTCTCGCTGGGCGCAGCGGCTCACGCCTGTAATCCCAGCACTTTGGGAGGCCGAGGCGGGCGGATCACGAGGTCAGGAGATCAAGACCATCCTGGCTAACATGGTGAAACCCCGCCACTACCAAAAATACAAAAAATTAGCCGGGCATGGTGGCAGGCGCCTGTAGTCCAAGCTAGGCAGGAGAATGGCATGAACCCGGGAGGCAGAGCTTGCAGTGAGCTGAGATAGCGCCACTGCACTGCAGCCTGGGTGACAGAGCGAGACTCCGTCTCAAAAAAAAAAAAAAAAAAAAATTCTTTACAGCGATAAAATGCTTTTGAAAATTTCTCATAGAGCTCTGGTGTAATTTGAAAACCACCGTCCCATAGTACATTTGTCCCAGAAGGGCTGTCAGAAACTGCAGCTACATTACAAGAATGAACACGATGTTTTATTTGATGTTACAGAGCTTCCAGAAGATATAAAGTCAACTGAGTTCACAGCAATTTTTATATTCTGTATCAATTTTTATATTCTATATCACCAGGGCCCAGAAAAAGTAGTACTGGGCATCAAATTTCCTCTATATGTATAGTTTTGATATGGGAAGGAATAAGAATAATAGTTTTTTTGTTTTTTGTTTTTTTTTTTTTTAAGCCCAAGAGAAAACATGGACACAAAAGTAATCTCAAAAGGTAGAGGGGAAAAAAAAAATTGCTTAATGTTCGGGTGGAGACTGTATTAAAGAGTTTCTTCTGATTACCATGCTAATTAATTATGTTAGTGATTTAGGTCGGAAAAATTGAAATTGAAAAATAAAAACATGGCAATAAAAACAAAAAATTTAAGAAAGAAATGGGACAAATGAGGCTATATTTTTCTTCTAATACTAACATGAAGTTATGTATAACCCTATGATTTTAAAAAGCACTACTTAACACCTTAAAAACAGAAAAGCTCCCAAATAGGCCCACCTATTTTGAATTCGGAAGTTCTACAACCAAGCTTTTGTTGTTGTTGTTGTTGTTGAGGCAGGGTCTTACTCTGTTGCCAGGCTAGAGTGCAGTGGCACGATCATGGCTCACTGCAGCCTTGAACTTCGGGGCTCAAGTGATCCTCCCATCTCAGCTTCCCAAGTAGCTGGAACTACAGGTGTGAGCCACCACACTCAGCCCTACTGCCACATCTGACTTTACAGAATAATCAATGTACATTAAAATAGACAAAAAGAATGAGTAAAGGACTTAAAACAATTTAACTTCTGATGAAGAGAAAATCTAGTAAGAGCTACTGACAAAAAAAGGCTTATCTTAAGGACAATATGAGGCAGAAATGTAAAGATTAGATGTTTTTTACTTTTTGTACTTATATCACAAAACAAGGGGAGTATGACACAGAATGTTCACTAGGTATTCAGCTAAACTAACAATATCAAAGTGTCAAAGAAACAAAACACACTTCTGCAGTTCTGAAAGAGAAAACAATTTCATAATTGGGAGAAAAAGGGAAAAGGAAGAACACAAAAGTAGTAATCGCATTCTCTGACAAGGTGGGCATCAGGTCTTAGAAAATGCCAAAAAACAAAGGAACCTATTCCCTCCCTCTCTTCCCCATCACTCATGGAACATAGGTTTCCAGGTGCTATATCCAGATCCACCTTCTATTCATTATAATCAAGAAAGTAAGGGATAGAAAAACAAGAAAAGTGAGACTGTTCCAGCCTGTTAACCTAATGTAATTTTTCTGGCCTATTATCCAAATACATGTACAATTAAATCAAGTTTGCACTCACTCACATTTACTACATTCAAGGATTCAAGCACCCAGTCCAACATTCCTTTCTTAGCTGTTTACTGACAATTGATTCCTTTAACGGCCAACATACAAAATGACTGGCAGATAATATTCTAAACAGAAAAAGGAGTGGATGTCTAAAGAAGGCAGTTCAGTAAATAATGAGAGAGAAAAGAATATAGAAAGGGAACACTAGAAATACGAAAGACAAACAACTATTTTATGATTTTTGCCAAAAGGGCACCTGTGAATGTATCTGGATAAGTATTAACAGCAATAGCCAAAACTGCACAACACCTACATTAATGAGAATATCACTTTTCAGGGTTATGATGCAATCCAACCTGGTGTGGTTCACAAGGATGTATTTTTAATGCAGTGGACCTCATTATAAAGGAGATTCCATCCCAGAATATTCCCTAGTCAATACATTATGATAATTAAACAGTTTAAGATTGATGATCACAGATCTTGAAAATAGAACGTAATAAAATTATAACTGTAATGCAATTGTAAGAAGCTCCCTTCTGGCCGGGCGCGGTGGCTCAAGCCTGTAATCCCAGCACTTTGGGAGGCCGAGACGGGCGGATCACGAGGTCAGGAGATCGAGACCACCCTGGCGAACACGGTGAAACCCCGTCTCTACTAAAAATACAAAAAACTAGCCGGGCGAGGTGGCGGGCGCCTGTAGTCCCAGCTACTCGGGAGGCTGAGGCAGGAGAATGGCGTGAACCCGGGAGGCGGAGCTTGCAGTGAGCTGAGATCCGGCCACTGCACTCCAGCCTGGGCGACAGAGCAAGACTCCGTCTCAAAAAAAAAAAAAAAAAAAAAAAAAAAGAAGCTCCCTTCTACAGAAATAGCACAAGAAAAATAGTTAATAAATATCACTCTGGTATCACACTTAAAAAAAAAGTATTTATTACACCATACAGTTATTTTATACCATATACTATATCATACCATATGGCCATAGAAAAAAACATCAGGTAATTATAAACGGTCAGATGTAAATGTTTAATGCCAAAAGTATAAGTACATTCATTTGATAAATATTTAATAAGCACCTGTCATTTACCAGAATATTCTATTTTGAGCACCTACAAAGTATTAATACTACAAATACAGGACATGAAATCTGTTCATTCCCCAACATATTTTAAAGACTAAAATCTACATCCTATGTTCAAGATGTTTGATAGCAGTAAAAAATTAAAAACAACCTAACACCCCAAAAAGATGATCGGTTAAATAAATCACAGTGCATCTAATAATACACAGAAAGTTTTGCTTTAAGTTTTTTAAAAATACAAAACTACATAGTGTTATACAAGCATGAAAAAAGAACAGATGGAATACACCAAAATGTCTATAGTAATAATATCTTAGTGGCAAAATTACTGATGTTTTTTACTTTTTGTACTTATATTTTTCTAATTTTTGACAATGAACTTGCTTTCCCTTTGAAATTAGACCTTTTATTTAGCTGAAATTTTCCCCTGGGAAATTTTTATAAAAAAAAAAAAAAAAACAACCTACATTTTACTATTAGGTACAATAAATCTTCAGAATAAAATGTGTCATTACACACAAGCAAACCTTTTCATTCTCTCCATGTAATTTATAGTAAGAGATGCCTTTAAGTGTGTATAAGAGACTTCAAATAAAAGACCACAGCACATTTCAGTTTCTACTGAATATCAACTTCAAATTTAAAATTATTTCTTGGAGGAATTTATCTTATCATCTGTAATACCGATATCTACATTCAAGACATACATTTTTTAATCATATGTCACCCTCCCAGCCAAATACATTTATTATCAGTTCAGAAGAAAACGTAGAAGAAAAACTACTGTTCACCACTAAACATTAAAACCTGGGTAGAGGGGACGGTGGGAAACAATTGTCTTTCAATCAAATAAAATTAAAGTATCCTCATAGTTTCAGAAGATGTAAGTGTGCTTTCCAATTACTGGCAATTTATACTTAAATTCAGCTAGCCTAGAGGTTCTCAAGGTTGGTACATGGGAACTGCTCAAGACGTGCCAAATACAGAAATCCATTGCCGTCGCTCTCACTTATTAAATCAGACTCTTCAGGGGGTACCGTTGCAAACAATCTGGCCCTTTCAAATAAAATAGAAGGGTAGAGATTTTACTTCACAAAAGCCTTCTTTACAGAATTGCAAACTGTTCTAATAACTCTGCAACAAAGTTCCCAATATAAACAATTTTATAATCAGAGAATTACAATTTCATAACCCCTACCCATTACTTTACTCAATGTTCCACTCTGTAGTAGCCTTCAAACAAGATACAATTCAACAAAACTACACATCTATTACAGAGTAAAATAAAGCCCAGAGGCACCTGTGCCTGGTTAAGACAAAGGCATATCCGATTCCTGGAGAAAACAGACAGCAGATGTGACCCCTAGTATTTATCCATTAAAAACAATGTATCCTAAAAATAAATTTCCATGTCAACGGAAACAAAGATGTTTATAAATAAGAAGGAACGTGGAGGTGTGGAGAAGAAAAGAGGAAGCTTCAGAAAGTTAAGTACCAAAAGCCAGGAAACAAGGCAAAATGAATGGTAACTGGAGACGAAGGAAACAGAATAAACTAGGAAATTGAAGTAGAGAAAAGCTTTCTCCTTAGAAACGAAGAAGCTGGGGGAAAGGAACAGATATGAGACGAAACCGATCTAAGCAAAAATAAAAACTGAAAAGTGGAATGATTGTAAGAAACTTAAAAATGAGAAATTTTAGAACAGATCAAATGATGATACAGAATACATTTTGGGCATGTAGATAAAGATGATATAAAAGAGTAGAAAACAAACATTATCATAAACAAGCTGATGCTGAATAAAGTAAGCATACTGGATGAATTTCCAAAGATAATGATGCAAAGAAAAAAAAAAAAGAATTGCAGAGAGAAGAACGGGACGTTAGGAGAATTGAGAAATTAGATGTCAATAGTAGGTAGAAAAGAGAACTTTGAGCAAAGTTAACAGAGTAAGTCACATTACCTAATCAATAATTGTAAACACAATTACTATACCATAGCTTATTCATAAAGCAGTAATAAAGTGCATTATTTTATGTAATAAAATACCAAATATTTGTAATAAATTTTATGTAATAAAAAGCAAAACGTAAATAATTTGACACAGTGCTAAGAGGCTGACTAATGCAAAAACAGGCTAAGAGAAGCAAGGACTGGAGAGTAAAAAGTAAAAGAAAAAAATAGGACAAAAAGGAGGACAACACTAAGAAATCAATCAGAACTATAAAACTGGGTAGGAATAAAGAGGTGTGAATGCACAATGGAAGACTAGCCAAAAAGTGCCAATAGTGAGTGCAAGGGCGAAAAGAGCCAAGTGAAACCTGATGGAATCTTGACAGCTTCTGGGCTCAGAAAATAAGTAGCTCCAAAGTGTCCAGGAGGATTTGTGAAGATAACAATAGACAACAATGTTAGGGAGTGGTGAGATGAAGTATAGAGCCTCAGAGGACCAGGGTAAGAGAAGTGCAAAAATGCTCTTAAGTGGGAAGTGGGGTTAGAAGACACGCAGGTCCGACAACTCGAAAATGAGCGGGCAGTAGATGGGAATAGAATGGGGGTTACCACTCAGCGACAGAGCACGACAAACATTAGGAATAGAGGACCAGACACCAGAAAAGGCATAGGAAACTGCGATTCAGGATTGAAAAAGTAAAGACTAAATCAAAATCATTTGCTGGGTAAAACAGCTGAAGAGAAACCCCCCAAATAGAAAAGTGAAAAAGGGCAGCGGCCTGAGAAGGGGGGCAGTCCGGGAGAGGAGAGAGAGGAAATGATGAGCCCCATCACCCCCACGACCATGTAAGAATTGCACGCGACAGTAACTCGGGTTGTGGTCCCAGCCCCAGCTACTAACCTATATCCTCCACCTCGAGGCCGCCGCCGCCCCCACCCCCCAAATAACGAAAACATCGAAGAGATGCAGAGCTCGATACTTCAGCCAGTCGTGACCTTCTCGGACCAACCCTGAGTTTCGCCCCCTATTGATAACCTCCCGCTCAACTACCGCTGCCCCAATCCCCACATCTGGGGTGGGGGCCAGGAAAACCCCCTGGGCCATTGTGTGTGTTTACGTAGGAAGGCGCTGCATGACGGAGAGGGACGCGGGGGCGATGCCCACCTCCCAGCTCGCGGAGCCGGCCCGAGAAGGTGGCTGAGGGCACCAAGCCCCCACCGCTGCCTCTTTCCAAAATAAACACCAGCCAGCCGCCGAGCCCGGAGTCGGGAGGGCGGCAGGGTGGCGCCGGCACTCACCTCCTCCGGAACGGCAGGGTCCGCAGCCGAAGAGGCCGCGGCGCCGGCCTCGGGCTCCATGTCCCCGTTGAACAGAGCCTGGCCCGGCTCCGCGCCGCCACCACCGCCACCGCTCAGCGCCGCCATCTTATAACCGAAAGCCGGGGCCCGAGCGGCCGCTGCCGGGCGGGGAGGGGGAAGGGAGGCGGAGAGCTGGGGGAGGCGGAGGCGGAGGCGCGGGGGGCGCGGGGAGGAGCGGCCCGGGCAGCGCCGCAGGCGGAGGGCGCCTGGGCCACCTCAGGTACCGGCCCGCGGCCCCGGGCGCAGCCGAGCCTGAGGGGATTGGGGGAAGGACGCTACGCTGGGGTGCGGGTGGGGGGAGCGGGGGAAGGGGGCGGAGACGACGAGAAGTCGCCGCGGCAACGGCGTCACCCGCGTGTCACGGTCGTGACGTCACTCCGGTGCGTGACGTAATCTGTGGAGCGCCCTCGCGCCGTCGTCAGAGGAGGGTTCTTTCCCCTCCAACCACCCGCGCTCTCACACTTTGCCTCCGCTCCGCCGTTTCCATGGCTCCGATTTCCTACTTTCCTTTCGTCTCGTCCGTCCTCAGCCTGTTCTGTAATGTGGGATTTACTAGAAGAGCAGGGCTGGTGTTCGAGGAGAAGTTGAAATCCTAGAGGGAGAAAGGCGGGGAAGCCAATACTATTTGCTATTTCCACTGCAATGAACGTCTCTGTGTCGTAAAAATAAGGACTTCAACCCCAAGGTTGAAACAGCCAAGCAGAATTTGATGGAAATATATTTAGGAACAGCTAAATTAGCAGTGCGAGGCTTGTTTTCTTTTCATTGAAGAATTCAGCTAGTTAAAATGAGTCTAAATGGAAGTCTAAAAGCTTTTTCTTCATTGTTGAGGAATAAAATGTTTCGTGTATTTTTCGTTTTCCAGATTCATTCATTTAACAAATATCAATTGAGCACTTTCCGTGCCATAGGGCCTGTACAAGGCACATAGCATTCTAGACAACTGAAGCATCAAAACTAATTTTTATTTTGAAGAGAATCACTCAAAATATTTTATGTACTTTGTGCCTTTCATGAACGGAATATTCCAAGCATTCTCTGCAAAATACGCATGAAAACAATTCGGAGAGAAGAGGTCAATTATCTTTGATAAGCCCAATTACAGAATGAAATTAAATTCATTATTAAAAATACATGTATCTAATAAAAAGAATAAATAATTGGAAAAGAAAAGTTTAAGGAAGAGAGAAACGGGAACGAGAAACAATTACTGTGGGCTCCCAATGGCCTGGAGTGAATCACCAAAGTAACCTACACATGAAGTCATGAAAAGCTAGGTGGATTCTGCCTTTTAGTACTTCCCATCACGGGGAAAGTCACCAACGACCTCCTTACTGTATTTTGGATGATTCAAGAAATAGAAAGGTGTCCTACTGACTTCTGAAACAGGGTATCTTCATATTGATTAGGGTCACCATAAAAAGCCTGGGAGCTGATGATTACTCTCAGGTGAAGGTTGGTGTGTGAGGCTGCTTGATGAATCGTAATACTAACATTCTTCTGCATTGAAAAAATATAACCTATAAGATGAACATTGTAGGCTGGGCGCAGTGGCTCACGCCTGTAATCCCAACACTTTGGGAGTCCAACGTGGGTGGATCACCTGAGGCCAGGAGTTTGAGACCAGCCTGGCCAACATGGTGGACTCTCATCTCTATTAAAAGTACAAAAAATTAGCCTATTGTGGTGGTCCGCACTTGTAATCCCAGCTACTCAGGAGCCTGAGGCAGGAGAATCACTTGAACCTGGGAGGCAGAGGTTGCAGGGAGCCGAGATTGCACCACTGAACTCCAGCCTGGGCAACAGAGCCAGACTCTCTCAAAAAAAAAAAAAAAAAAAAACATGAACATGATATGCTTTGTTAACTTCATTGTACATTCTCCTCCAAGTAGGAAAGTTTCCATGAGGAAATAAATTTAAATCAAAAAGTGGCTTGGCAAATGTAGAGTAAATGATCATAAGGGATGATGTAATCAAGCTAAACTAATCTGAAGCACCCTTTACTATAAGGACATACTTAGAAGCAGACTGAAATAGCCAGTCATGACACCTTTTCCCTTTCATCTCCGTTTCATCAGAAACACAACTGGCAAGAGGTTTTTTTAATTCTCTATCCTATTTCATTTTTTAAAAATTAACTGCTAAAAATGTTATATCATTATAACACTTCCTTATAACATTAAAAGTCTTAAGGGTTTTTTTCCTCGCATTGGTTCCATTTTGAATTCTAGTCTTATTTGTCAGCATCAATCTGTAGTTCAGATTTTCCATGACTATTTCTCCATAGGATGACTGATCTCATCCATTTAATATTGATTCTTCTTAGTGTTCTACTCATTCGACATTTTCTGACCTTGTCTTAAAATTCTGGATATATCCTATTTTACTTCCTTAGGCCATTCTAAAGTCCTACAGTGTCCAGGTGGGAAACAAGAGAGAAAGGATAAGCTTTGGAGTCCAAAGATGAGGATTTTAGTGTCAGCACTCCACACCTTAGCTATATAGTTGCAAAGCAGGTAAGCTTAAATCCCTGTTATTTTGTTTTTTAATCTATAAAATGAAGGTTATAATAATGCTAGTCCAACCTGCCTAACTGTATCATTGTGAGGATCAAACATTATACTTTCGCCCTCTGAAAAATATAAAATTACCCTCTCAGAATTCAGACAAGGCATAGCAAAGATGGCTTATCTCTGCTCCTTGATATCTGGGGCTTCATCTGGGAAGACTCAATGCCTGGGAGTGTCTCAATGGTGGAAGACTGAAATCCTTTGGGGGCATATTTTCTGACATGGCTGGTGGTTGAAGCTGGGACCTCAGGTAGGGCAGTCAGCCAGAATACCTAAACCTACTCTTCATGCGGCCTGAGTTTCCTCCTAGCATGGCTGCCTCAGAGTAGTCAGACTTCTTACGAAGCAGCTCAGGGCTTCAAATGCTAGTGTTTCAGTAAACAAGGTTAAAGCTGAATTGCATTTTATGATCTAGCCTCCAAAGCCACACAGCATGACTTCTGCTGCATCCTTGTATATTATGAGCGAGTCACTAAGTCGGGCTGAAATTCAAGGAGAGGGGATATATTAGAGCCCACTTCTCAATGAAGTGTCAAATAATTTACAGCCATGTTTTAAAACCACCACAGGTCGTGTTTAGAATAATAAACTGGCTACTCTGTAGCCGCACACACACCTTCTTCCAAAGGGTTCTACACCAGTCAACTTTCTCTCCTCATTACTAGTAATCACCAAGATACATCTCAGTATTTGGCTGTGTCCCCACCCAAATCTCATCTTGAATTCCCATGTGTTGTGGGAGGGACCCGGTGGGAGCTGATTGAATTAAGGGAGTAGGTCTTCCCTGCGCTGTTCTCATGATAGTGAATGAGTCTCACAAGATCTGATGGTTTTAAAAATGGGAGTTTCCCTGCACAAACTGTCTCTTTGCCTGCTACCATCCATGTAATACGTTGACTTGCTCCTCCTTGCCTTCTGCCATGATTGTGCAGCTTCCCCAGCCACAGCCATGTGGAACTATAAGTCCAGCTAAACCTCTTTTGTAAATTGCCCAGTCTGGGGCATGTCTTTATCAGCAGCATGAAAATGGACTAATACAGTATGCTAATGAACAAGCCCTTACCTTCTTTTTTCAGCTTCTGAGGCCTCCACTGCATGCAAAAATAGATACAAGTCCTTTGCCATTGGACACAGCCTGTCTTCTGAGCACCTCCCCCAAACCCCCAGTGCTACCATAGGCAGTGTTGATGTGCTGAAACCCTTTACACAAAACAATGTTCCTGCAGCCCATAGCCCATAATGGGCTAAACCAGTGTGTGTTCTGAACCAAAACCGAACACCTCCCTTTTGTGTTGTAGTGTGCCATATGGGCATCAAAGCAGCATTATCTTGCATTCTAAAGTCTTAGAGACATTTTAATCAACACAGCTCTTTTAGGTTTTATTCAGAATCCCCTTTCGCCCTAAGGCATTCATGTATTCACAGGAAGTTGGAAAACAAATCTAGGTGAGAGGCACTGCTCAGAGCATTGCTTCAGCTGATGACTGAGACACTGTTCAGAGCTTTACTGCCAGGTCTGACCCTTTCTTCCCCGGATGCAAGTTTATTTCCTACCAGCATTTCTATCTCGAATCCTGCATTCTATTATAATAGATGCTGGAGAGTCCCACCAGCCAGCCAGGCCTGCCCAGCCAGGTCTGATCCCACACTGATATAATCAACTACTGGAAAACAAGCAAGCAGCCTCTAGGAAGCTTCTGCAGTGCCAACCAGATTCAATGATGTATAACTGATCATAGTTCAATATTTTCTTTATGAATCAAGGTAATTATTATGAATAACAACACTTCCTGTATTGTTTAATGGAGGTCTGCTTCCAGAAGCTATTTAGGTGTGACCAGAAAATAGAATTATAGAGTTGATTCAGCGCAACTCTCCCACTGAGAAATGCTCAGAAACCCCTGTGTGGAATTCCAGACTCTGTCTAAATACTTTAATGATGGGGACCTTACTAATACAGTACATTCAACTCTAACAGTTTCTGAAGTTGAATTGAAATCCTCCTCTTTATGACATCTATATTCTGGTTTGAGTTTTGCCTTCTAGAGGAACACAGGATGAGCCTATTTCTTATTCTATGTAACTTCTTTTAAGTATTTGAGGGAAACTGTTTCCTTTAGCATTTTCTCTTCCAAGCATTTTCTCTTCTTGCTGTGTACTCTTCAATGTTCTTCTTAAAACATAGACCCATAAATTGAATACTGTTCCAAATTTGGTCCTTGCAAATTTGGTTTCTTGCAACCAAATTTGGACAAAACAAACTACAAGTAAACCTTTAACTTTATTTAGAAGGTTTGTTATTGATAGCAATATTGGTTTGTAATTCTGAAACAATGTTGTGTTTATTGTGTAATAGAACCAAATGAGTACGTATGTTAAAGTTGGGAATCAGGGTTTTTACTGTGGAAAAAGTGAGAAATAAATATAGAACAAGGGAAACTGAAGAAGAACCCTTTGGTGTTGTATTTGAATTTGAGGTAGCAATGTGAACATAGGAGTGTGTGTGTGTGTGTGTGTGTGTGTGTGTGTGTGTGTGTGTGTATTCATGTATTCTTAGCTCTGCCCACTGAAAGGGGTGCTTAGGAGTAACAATAAGTATACCTGCTACCTGCATCTTGATTTTGAAATGCTGTTCTCCACTAAAAGTAACCAGGGCTCCTTTGAGAAATGGGTGATTCCAGATCTAGGGCAGGAACTTCATAAATTGAGCTTGCATATGACGAGCCTTGGTGTGCTTGAGATCAAGGACTTTATTAAAGACTACTAGGTCATGTCAAAAGGAGCCAACTACAAGACCCCCATTGGTACAAAATGGGACAATAGAAAGATAAGAAATAATAATGACAGGAATGAGTTGCAATATATTTAATTTTTTTAAATCCGTAAGTCCATGATAATGAAAGAGAGACAGAGTGTGTGAAAGAAAAGTGTTGAAAGAAAGGTAGGAAGTAAAGTTTCTTTTAAGGACGAATTCTAGTTACCATAGAGAAAATGAATGACAGATTTAGAAAAGTCACTATTTTGCGACCACCAATATAAAAACTACTCCAGGTCAGAACCATCAAGAGTTGCTAAAAGTATTACTGGGTGAAAGATTTTTGAGGTCTAGGACAGTCTCATGGCTTCATAGTACCATCACGCAGATCTTATCAATTGCAAAGGGAGATGCTACCTTTAAAATGGAGAGATGTGGCAGTCACCTCAAGCTAACAAATTTAGCATCACAAACGGATACAATTCAACATTATGTAAGTGCTTGTGCCAAGCGTCACCTATGTAGTGCAGGTATTTGTGCCAAAAAGATGCTTAACCTGAATATAATCATAAGGAAATAGTCAAATCCAGAATGTGGCACAAGACAAATCACTTTAACTCTTCAAAAATTCAATATGATGAGGAACAAAAAAGTCAAGCGGGGGATTATTCTAGATTAAAAGAGATTAAGGATACAATGCATGAAACAACGGAATCCTGACTAAGAAAATAAACTGCAAGGATATTTTTGGGGCAATTGGGAAAATTTAAATATGGGCTGTATACCAAGTTATAATTTTGAGTTAATGGTAATTAATTTAATTAATGTTCTTTCCTTATTTTATGAGGAAGTAGTGTTTAGGGATGAAATATCATGTCTTCAATTTTTAAGTAGTTCAGAAAAGATAGAGACAGAGAAATAAAGAAAATGTGATAAATATATAACAATTGGGGAAGAAAAACAATTGATTAATCTAGACGAAGGATATAGTAATTGTAATGCTATTCTTTTTTAAATTTTGAAAACGTTTTGTGGAGACAGGGTTTCACTGTGTTGCCCTAGCTCATCTCAAACTCCTGGCCTCAAGCAATCCCCCTGCCTCAGCCTCCTGAAGTGCTAGGATTATAGGCACAAGCCACGACATCTGGCCCTGTAATACTATTTTTTAAGTTTTCTGTACATTTGAAATTTTCTCAAAAAGAGCTGAAAGAAATTTTTCTTTTGTAACATAAAAATAACATACATTGATGGTAATAAAATGTTGTGATGAGTTTCTAAAGGAATGTTCCTTGCAGACAATTAACAACATGTTAGGTATCTATTACTGTTACTGTCGTATTGTTACCTTCTTCTTGCATTATCTGCCTAAACTCTATTCCTGATGAATTATTCTGTAGATGCTTTTTGTTTTCTGATACTTTGGAATTAAACCATTTTGCATCATGATTCATACACAATAAGAGTCTGCAGGACAACCTTTTTTTTTTTTTTTTTTTTGAGATGGAGTTTCACTCTTATTGCCCAGGTTGGAGTGCAATGGCGCTATCTCAGCTCATTGCAACCTCCGCCTCCCAGGTTCAAGCAATTCTCCTGCCTCAGCCTCCCAAGTAGCTGGGATTACAGGTAGGCACCACTACGCCAGGCTAATTTTGTATTTTTAGTAGAGATGGGGTTTCTCCATGTTGGTCAGGCTGGTCTTGAACTCCCGACATCAGGTGATCCGCCTGCCTCAGCCTCCAAAGTGCTGGGATTACAGGTGTAAGCCACCACGCCCAGCCAAGACAACATTTTTTTATGGGTTTTGAACAAGTTTTAATAAGACTTTGTAATGTATCTCTACCTATCAAGTAGGAATTTTCCCATATATTAAATATGGGTATATTATTCTAAGTGTTTATTTGGAATATATGTTTTTTATTATAAACATTTACAGCAAAACCTTACCTGGTTTCTTAAAATATTTTTATGGTGTCCCCTAGTTCCATTTTTTTATTTCTTCAGTTATTCAACAAATATTTATTGCGTAACTACCGTGTGCCAGCCACTGTGCTAGACTGTTTGTATAATCTGAACAATGACAGTCTTTGATTTTTTTTGTTTGTTTTAACATTTGTCATTACTGTAGGATAGCTTTAAATACACTACACTGTTAAAGAGTCCATATCTAATAGTACCCCCACTTTTATAGATACCAGACTTTCTGTTTGTGTGTGTGTGTGTGTGTGTGTGGTTTTGGTTTTTGTTTTTTTTTTGGTTTGTTTTTTTGAGATGGAGTCTCCCTCTGTCACCAAGGCTGGAGTGCAGTGGTGTAATCTTGGCTTACTGCAACCTCTGCCTCCCGGGTTCAAGCGATTCTCCTGCCTCAGCCTCCTGAGTAACTGGGATTACAGGTGCACACCACCAAGCCCGGCTGATTTTTGTAGTTTTAGTGGAGACAGGGTTTCACCATGTTGGTCAGGCTGGTCTCGAACTCTTGACCTCGTGATCCACCCTCCTCGACCTCCCAAAGTGCTGGGATTATAGGCGTGAGCCACCGCGCCTGGCCTGTTTTTGTGTGTTTAATATCTCTGATGCCAATTTTCAAATCTGTGCTTTGCTCTTGTGTTTGATCCTTAGGTATAGATATGTTTTTATGAGATCTTGCTTCCCACTTCACAGAGAAAATATAGGCTCTAAGATATGAACTCTGTAGCTTCAAATTGCAACTATAAACTTCTATGCATTTTTGTTCATTCTTACCTCCTTTCCTGCCTCACAATATGAAGTGTTGCTCCTCTTTTTGCATTTGATGTTTTTGACTGTTTCCTTTTTCTTGAAAACATCTGTTGCTTTAGATGTCATGACGCTACATACTCCTGCTTCTTTTCTTGAAGGCCAGTTCTTTCTTGGTTTCCTTAATGGGATCAGTTTTGACCATCTGCAGTTTAACTTTTTGTGTAACACAGGGCTCCATTCTTTGCCTATTTCTTTTCTTACAGAACTCGTCTCAGTCAGTTCAGGCCACTATAGCAAAGTACTACTGGCTGGGTGGCTTCAAAACGACAAAAATTATTTCTCACAGTTCTTGAGGATAGAAGTCTGAGATCATGGTGCCAGCATGGCCAGGTTCTGGTGAGGGCCCTCTTCTGTGTTACACTCTGCCGTCTTCTTATTGTGTTCTCACATGGCAGAAAGAGGACATGAGAGCTCTCTGGTGCCCCTTTTTATAAGGTCACTAGTCCCATTCATGAGGGCTTCATCCTCATGACCCTCCAAAGCTCTTGCCTCCTAATATTGGGGATTATGGTGTTAGCGTATGAACTTGTTGGGGGGGGAACACAAACATTTAGTCCATTGCAGAACTCCTTCTACCCTCTTACCCATTCCACTGGTTTTATTTATCCCTGGCCTCAACCTGTTGTATCCAACTACTTACTAGTTGTCTGCACCTGAATATATTACAAACACTGCCAAACTGGCAAGTCCCAAACTGAGCTCTACAATTCCCACTTTCTGCTTCATCAGCTACTTAACCTGTAATTTTAAAAAAATCTCAATTAGTTACCACCTTTTGACTTTGTTATTTAAAGACAAATACTAATTCTATCCTTTATTCTCTGTTGCAGATATAATATAAATATTTCAGTGAATCCCTGTAATCATTTTTAGTAATTGAGTTCAGCTACTTCAGAAGTTTTTCAACAGCAGATTGGTAAATGTGTATGTCTTCACTTTCACATCTTTCCACATGAGGTGTCCTCTACTGAAGGAAAATATGAATATTTCCCTTTTATTTATTACTTTGATACTTGTCTGGCTATCTCAGTTGCTCCTGGGTTTGAAGTTCTGGTTTCAACATCTGCCTTCATCATTTCCTTACACTTTTATTTTAATAGCTCATTATTAGATGATTTAGGCCAAATATTAATTTAACATTTTATAGATATATATGATTTAGATTGCTAGTATATATGTCAATCACAGTTTATGTATTTTATACATTAAAGTAACCTAATGGCTTGGGAGGCAAATATTCTAATTATTCAGAGATGCATATATATATATATATATGTATGTATCTCTCTTACATTATTCAGAATTAGTGTGGTTTTGTAGCTGGTACTGTTCATGTAAGAATTTCTCTTCATGAATGTAGGCTGGGTGTGGTGGCTCAAGTCTGTAATCCCAGCACTTTGGGAGGCCGAGGTGGGAAGATCAGTGTAGGTCAGGAGTTTGAGACCAGCCTGGCCAACATGGTGAAACCCCATCTTTGCTAAAAATACAAAAAAAATAGCTCCTCCTTCAAAAAATTGAACCTCCACCTCCCAGGTTCAAGCAATTCTCCTGCCTCAGTCTCCTGAGTAGCTGGGATTACAGGTGTCTGCCACCACACCCGGCTACCTTTTTTGTATTTTTAGTAGATGTGGTTTTTACCATGTTGGCCAGGCTGCTTTTGAATCCTGATCTCAAGTGATCCACCCACCTCGGCCTCCCAAAGTGCTAGGATTACAGGCATGAGCCACTGTGCCCGGCCTGTCTGTGTAACTCTTAAAGATATTTAATCCAGATCACTCACTGCCTGTTTGAGTACTAATTACAATTTAACTACATTTACACATCATTTTGGGAAAATTGACTTATCTAGTTTTTACAAATAGATGTTTTTACAAATAGATGTTATTGTTAATAACCTATTTCAGGTTTAAACATGATGTTATCAGGTACAAATAGACAGTAAAATGGTTACTAAAGTGAAGCAGATTAACATCTATAATGTCACATAGTTTCTTTTTTGGTGACAAGAGCAGCTAAAGTCTACTTTGTTGTTTTAAACAAACATCCCTAATACAATTTTATTAACTTTATTTGTTTTTTGTTTGTGTTTTTTTGAGTTGGTGTCTTACTCTGTCGCCCAGGCTGTTGTACAGTGGCACAATCTCGGCTCACTGTAACCTCCGTCTCCCAGGTTCTAGCAATTCTCCTGCCTTAGCCTACTGAGTAATTGGGATTACAGGTGCCTGCCACCACACCCGGCTAATTTTTTTTTTTTTTTTTTTTTTGTATTTTTAGTAGAGATGGGATTTTACCATGTTGGCCAGGCTGGTCTTGAACTCGCGACCTCAAATGATCCACCCACCTCGGCCCCTCAACGTGCTGGGACTACAGGCATGAGCCACCATGCCTGACCAATTTTATTAACTTTAGTCTTCATGTACATTAAATCTTGAAACTTGTTCATCCTGCATATCCACCGCTTTGTATCTTCTGATCTACATCTCCTCAGTTCCTCTCCTATGTTTTAATAGTAGTCTTCTCATCCAAGCACGTGAATGCTTTCCCTCTCTTTCCTTCCTTCCTTCCTTCCTTCCTTCCTTCCTTCCTTCCTTCCTTCCTTCCTTCCTTCCTTCCTTCCTTCCTTTCTTTCTTTCTTTCTTTCTCCTTTTTTGATACAGAGTCTTGCTCTATTGCCCAGGCTGGAGTGAAGTGGCGCAATCTTGGCTCGTGCCACTAATACTTATACTGTTTTTCCTCTCTTACTGAAGGTACTAGACTGTTCAAGACAGTGTTAAGTAATAACACTGCTGATATAGCATGCTGTTGTAGTTATTCAACTAGTTATTGATTTTAATTAAACAATTTTTGGTATTTTGCTATTTAGGACATTTCCTGTTGGGTTTTGGTAAATAGTCTATTATATTAATAATTTTCTTCTATATCTAATTTATGTAGAAATTTTTGTTAGGAATGGCTATTGAGTTATATCAATTATATTTTCATGATCATATATATCATGTAACTTGACATGATCATATAGTTTTCCTCTTAAATCTGTTGATATATTGGATTATATTGACAGGTTTTCTGTTAGTCAACCACCTTTAAAAAATCTTGATTACATTTCTGAATTCAGTGTAATTGTGTGGAATCATGCATAAATATCCATAAATTTAGAAATGTGCATCTGTACACATGAATGAGACTGAGCTACAGTTTCCTGTTTGGTTTGGTTTGGTTTTGTTTGTATTGTCTTTATTGGGTTTAGATTTACAGTTTGCTGACTTCTTAAAATAAATTGATGGGCTTTTTATCTTTTTTTGAACAGCCTGGAATAGTATAAATCACATTGAGATTTTATGCTCTATAAAGAATAGATAAAACTCAGCTGGGAACCCATCTGTCTCTGGTGATTTTTGCAATGTTAGAGTTTAACACTTTTTCAAAATCATCAACCGTTATTGTTCTATTTCGGTTTAGTGTCTTTCTTGGGTGAGTTTTGTTTATATAGGAAATCATCTCTTTATCCTTCTGTTTTCAAATTTATTGACACAAAAGTATATATGTATATGTGGTATCTCTTATAATTATTTTAATCACTTTATCTCTGGTATGTCTCTTTTCTCATTCCTAATCCTATATATGTTTATTCTCTTTATTTCTCCTTAGTTAGACCTGTAAGAGTTTAAAAATATTATTTGTATTTTCAAAGAACATGTGTTTTATGTTATTAACAGTGGACAATTGAAGCTACAAGGCATCATATATGTCTGAATTGTCTCTGATGATGGAGAAGGACATCATAAGAAATACCAAAGAAACATCTTTAAAAAGCCACAGAATATGCAAAGAAAGCAATTATATGCCAGGTAGAAAATAATGGGGTGAAAGACAAGAAATAAATATGTTATGTTTAATTCAGTCTTCATTGTCAATTATGAACTCAAAATAAGAACTTTCAAATAAATGCCACGCCTTTAGCAAACAGGCATGTTCACATAAGCCTAGGCGATGCACCAAGAGCACACTACTGTGGGGGAGAAATGGAGTCAAACCTGTACTGAGAAAGAAAATGTTTCCTCAGTTATCAAGCTATCTTGTCTAAGAGTATTGTGTGGAACAGTGTTCAGTTCTTATTTTGTAGTCAAAGGATGTTCTAAAATTAATCTTTATCATCAGCAGATAAGTAGATTGCATTTACTAACACCTTTGTTGTAAATTAAATAATGAACCCATAAAGTTTCTAGTAAGTTTGAAAACATTGTTGACCAAAAAGTAGCAAGAATATGGAGAAAAAGGAAACCAGGAGTAATTCACACATATTCACACATAGGCAATGCTTAGGGTATGTGTGTGTGTGTGTGTGTGTGTGCACGTGTGTGCGCAGCCTCTCTCTCTGTGTATATAGGTAGTCTCTTTGTTAATTTAAAAGTATTAAAAATTATGTATGATCATTTATAAAACAATCATGTTTGATATACTGAAATTTAAGTATCATTAAAATAATTCCATTTCATTAACTTTTTTGTTTGTTTTTTTGAGATGGAGTCTCCCTCTGTTGCCCAGGCTTGGTGCAGTGGTGCAATCTTAGCTCACTGCAACCTCCACCTCCCAGGTTTAAATGATTCTCATGCCTCAGCCTCCCAAGTAGCTGGGATTACAGCCCACCACCGTGCCTGGCTAATTTTGGTATTTTTAGTAGAGATAGGGTTTCACCATGTTGGCCAGGCTAGTCTCAAACTCCTGACTTAAGGTAATCCACCTGACTCGACCTCCCAAAGTGCTGGGAATACAGGCGTGAGCCACCATGCCCAGCCTCATTAACTATTTATGGTTTTATTGCAAACAACACTACAAGCTGCTAGAATTTAAGAAATCTGGCATTCTTTGTTGTTGCAACCTTACAAAAGAGAGGTAAAATCTCAAGAAAAAAAATCACACATACATACATTAAAAACAAAGCTATTTTTAAAAATATAGAAACCATGAATTTCATAGAGAGGAACTATAATAAAAGAACCCCACATTAATTAAATACACCATTTAACATACTGCTATCATTACCATCAATTTCTGCTGATTCTGATCTTTTACTTTTTACATTTAACAATAATAGTTATCACTAATTAGGAGGTTACTATCTGCCAGGCAGTAAAATAAATCATAATCTTATTTAATCTTCCAAACAACACTGTAAATAAGTATTATTACATATCTTGCCCAAAATTTATTGATATTATTGATCAGAATACCTACATATCTGGGCATGGTGTCTCATGCCTGTAATCCCAGCAGTTTGGGAGGCCAAGGTGGGAGAATGCCTTGAGCCCAGGTGTTCAAGACCAGCCTAGGCAACAAAGCGAGACCTCCCCTCTTCTACGAATAATAATAATAATAATAATAATAAATCAGCTGAGGGTGATGATGTGCTCCAGTCCCAGCTACTCAGGAGATTGAGGTTGCAGTGAGCTATGATCACACCACTGCACCCTAACCTGGGAAACACAGCAGCAAAAACCTGTCTCAATAATAATAATAATAATAATAATAATACCTATAACATTTCTCAAGTATGAGTTTCAGTGAATTAGTGGTTCTAGTTTAGTGTACATTCACATTCCAAATATATAATTTGGCTGGACACGGTGGCACATGTAATCCCAGCACTTTGGGAGGCAAAAGCAGGCGGATCACTTGAGCTTAGGAGTTCAAGACCAGCCTGGGAAACATGGTGAAGCCCCATCTTTACAAAAATACAAAAAATTAGCTGGGCATTGTGGCATGCTTCTGTGGTCCCAACTGCATAGGAGGCTGAGGTGGGAGGATTACCTGAGCCAGGGAGGTCAAGGCTGCAGTGAACCTAGATTATGCCACTGCACTCCAGCCTGGGTGACAGAGTGAGACCCTGTCTCATAAAACAAAACAAGGCCGGCTGTGGGTGGCTCATGCCTGTAATCCCAGCACTTTGGGAGGCCAAGGTGGTTAGATCACTTGAGGTCAGGAGTTCAAAACCAGCCTGGCCAATATGGTGAAACCTTGACTCTACTAAAAATACAAAAATTAGCCGGATGTGGTGACACATACCTGTAGTCCCAGCTACTTGGGAGACTGAGGCAGGAGAATGGCTTGAACCCTGGAGGCGGAGGTTGTAGTGAGCTATTTCACTGCAGCCTGGGTGACAGAGCAAGACTCTGTCTCAAAAAAACAAAGAAAGAAAAACCCCACAAAGAAACACAAAATATAATATAATTTGTTCCTAAAGACTAGCTTGATGATACAATGCAGCAGCGAGCTTTTCTAGTAACCCTAATGCAGAATTGAGAAAAGTACATAATCCTTTCTACACATATCCACATACCCATACCACCCCCTCTACCTTCAACACATCCTCCTTCCCCCTCAGTCCCTTCCTCTCCCCTCCTCCCCCACCTCCTCCTCTCCTGTCATTCTCAGAATTTGTTATCACATCCTTGAAGTCACTTTTTATTTATCTTCTCAGTGTAAGAGTCACATAGGATGTTTATCAACGTACAAGACCCATCTGCACACATGCAACTTAATTTCCCTGTGTTGACTGCTCTTGCAGAGTTCAGGGTCCAGGCCTGTCCTCTACATGAATTCCCAGCTTGCCCAACCCCCCCAAACTGTTTCCTCTCCTCTAGTTTTACACATTCAGGCAAACGAAGTGAAGCAACTGAGCAGTCACCTACCCAGGTATTCAAGCCATAAACTTAAAAATCACTCTTGAGTCCTCTTTCTCACTCTCCACAGCACTCCATCCATTATGTCTACCTCCAAATCTTTTTTTTTTTGATATAGTCTCACTCTGTTGCCCAGGCTGGAGTGCAGTGGCGCAATCTCTTGGCTCACTGCAACTTCCGCCTCCCAGGTTCAAGAGATTTTCATGCCTCAGCCTCCTGAGTAGTTGGGATTTTGGGATTACAGGCGTGCGCCACCACACCCAGGTAATTTTTGTATTTTTAGTAGAGATGGGGTTTCGCTATTTTGGCCAGGCTGGTCTGGAACACCTGACCTCGAGCAATCCCCCCACCTTGGCCTCCCAAAGTGCTGGGATGATAGGCATAAGCCACCACCACTCCTGGCCCCTCCAAATCTTTACCCCTAAAACATATCCTGAATCTTTTTACTTCTCCATCCTGTCACTACTGCCACATTATCTAAAGGATCATCGTCTCTTACCTAGATACTGTGATAACATCTTAATGGTCTCCTTGCTTTCACCCTTGTCACTTTATGCTCCAAAATTCACCTGGCAGCCAGATGGTTTTCTAAAAATATCAATCCTTTTATCTTACTTTCCTGCTCAAAATTATCCAATGGACTGGGTGTGGTGGCTCACACCTGTAATCCCAGCACTTTGTGAGAGGCTGAGACAGGAGAATCACTCGAGGCCAGGAGTTTGAGACCAGCCTGAGCCACAGAGCAAGATTCCATCTCTACAAAAAAATACATAATAAATAAATAAATAAATAATGTTTTTAAAAAACAACAACCCTATCCAATGGCTTCCTACTGCGTTTAGAATAAAACCCATACTGCATACCCTGGACTAAAAGACCCCATATGAACCAGACCTCCTTTCTTACCTGTCTCACCTTCCAACCAATTCTCTGGTGTATTTTCTTCATAGTTTGTTTTTCTTCCGTCTTACTTTTTTTTTCTTTTTTTCTTTTTTTTTTTTTTTTAGATGAAGTCTTGCTCTGTCACCCATGCTGGAGTGCAGTGGCGCGATCTCGGCTCACTGCAACTTCTGCCTCCCGGGTTCAAGCAATTCTCCTGCCTCAGCCTCCTGAGTAGCTGGGATCACAGGCACACACCACCATGCCCGGCTAATTTTTGTTTTTTTTTTTTTTTTTTTTTTTTTTTGAGACGGAGTCTTGCCCTGTCACCCAGGCTGGAGTGCAGTGGCCGGATCTCAGCTCACTGCAAGCTCTGCCTCCCGGGTTTATGCCATTCTCCTGCCTCAGCCTCCCGAGTAGCTGGGACCACAGGCGCCCGCCACCTCGCCCGGCTAGTTTTTTGTATTTTTTAGTAGAGACGGGGTTTCACCATGTTGGCCAGGATGGTCTCAAACTCTTGACCTCGTGATCCACCTGCCTCGGCTTCCCAAAGTGCTGGGATTACAGGCAAGAGCCACTGCGCCTCGCCCCCATGTTACTCTCTTGCTTATGCTAATATGTGTGTGAGCTTTATGATTTGTGTACCATCTAATGAAGATGACCTGTATATATTTATTACAGAGGGGCAAAACAGAAGTTCTTCTTTGGACACTTGACCTATTAAAAGCCTGGGGAAAACCCATACATCTCTGATCAATTCACTTTGGACAAAGGTGTCAAGATTATTCAATAGGAAAAGAATAGTATTTTCAACAAATGGTCCTGGGACAACTGTATATTCACATGCAAAAGAATGAATTTGGACCCCCTACTTTACACCGTATTCAAAAGTAACTCAAAATGTATCAAAGATCTAAAGGTAAATGTGAAACTATAAATCTTAGAAGGAAACAAAGGTGTAAATCTTTATGACCTTAGATTAGGCAATGGTTTCTTAAATATGACACCAAAAATACAGGCAACTAAAGAAAAAATAGGTAATCAGGGTCAGGTATGGTGGCTCATACCTGTAATCTCAATGATTCAGGAGGCTGAGGCAGGAGCATCACTTGAGGCCAGGAGTTCAAGACCAACCTGGGCAACATAGCAAGATCTCAGCACTACAAAAAAATATATATTTTTAAAATAGCTAGGCATGGTGGCACACACCTGTGGTCCTAGCTACTCTGAAGGCTGTGTCAGGAGGACAACATGAGCCCAGGAATTCAAGGTTACAGTTATGTTCACACCACTGCTGTACTCTAGCCTGGGTGATAGAGTGAGACTCTGTCCCCGCCCCCCAAAAAAAAGAAAGAAAGAAAGAAAGGAAAAAACCCCAAAACAACACAATCTTAAAATAAGCAAAGGATTTGAACAGATATTTCTCTAGAGAAGATAAACAAATGACCAGTAAACACATGAAAAGGTGCTCAACATCACAAGCCATTTGGAAAAATGCAAATTAAAACAGCAATGACATACTAACTCATATCAACTAGGATGACTGCAGTTAAAACAAGAATAAAATCCAGAAAATAACAAGTTTTGACAAGGATGTGAAGAAAATGGAGCCCTCATACCTTGCTGGTGGTGATGTAAAATGGTACAGCCACTGTGGAAAGCAATTTGGCCATTCCTAAAAATGCAAAGTATAAAGTTTTCATATGACCCAGCAATTCCAAGCCTAAGTATATACCCAAGAGAACTGAAAATATGTGCTCACACAAAAACCTGTACGTGAATGTTCATAGCAGTATTATTCATAAGAGCGAAAAAGAAAAAACAACCCAAATGTCCATCAGCTGATGAATGTCATACATCCATATAATGGAATACTATTCAGTCATAAAAAGGAAGGAAGTGCTGATACATACTACAACATGGATGAACCTAGAAAAATAAATGAAAGAAGTCAGACACAAAAGGCTACATATTTTATGATTCCATTTGTATAAAATGTGCAGAATTGGCAAATACATAGAGACAGAAAGTAGATTCATGGTTGCCAGAGGTTGAGGGGAAGAGGGAATAGAAAATGATCACAAATGAGGACAGGATATCTTTTTGGGATGAGGAAAATGTTCTGGAGTTAGACAGCGGTGATGGTTGCTTAGCTTTGGGAATATACTAAAAACCATTCATTCAATTGTACACTTTGAAATGGTTAAAATGATAAAGTTATGTAAATTTTATCTTAAAAATTCAAAATAAAAAGAAATGCCGGCCGGGCGCGGTGGCTCAAGCCTGTAATCCCAGCACTTTGGGAGGCCGAGACGGGCGGATCACAACGTCAGGAGATCGAGACCATCCTGGCGAACACAGTGAAACCCCGTCTCTACTAAAAATACAAAAGCTAGCCAGGCGAGGTGGCGGGCGCCTGTAGTCCCAGCTACTTGGGAGGCTGAGGCAGGAGAATGGCGGGAACCCGGGAGGCGGAGCTTGCAGTGAGCTGAGATCCGGCCACTGCACTCCAGCCTGGGCGACAGAGCAAGACTCCGCCTCAAAAAAAAAAAAAAAAAAAAAAAGAAATGCCTAGGGAAAATGTCAAGAATTTGGTATGTATACAAGTCAGCAGCCCAGGGAAGAGGCCACAATAGAAATAGAGATTTAGGGGTGATTGAAATATTGATGGTATGTAAAATGCTGAGTCTGTATTTGTTGATAATATGATTGAATGTGAAGAAAATTCTATGACCTCCATAAAGCAACTGCTAGAACAAGTAAGTGAATTTAGCAAGGTCCCTGCATATAATAAGGTCATATAAAAAATCAGTTGTGTATTTGTATACTGTATCAAACAATTGGAAAGGAAAATTTTAAAAAGCACTCCATTTATAATAATAATAAAAAGCATATAACATACTTAGAAATGAATTAAGCAAAATATATGTAAAATCTCTATACTGAAAATTATAAAACATAGCTGAGATAAATTAAAGAAAACCTAAATGAAGAAATAATACCATATTTGTGGTTTGGCTGAGTCAATATTGTTAAGATGTCAGTTTTCCTCCAAATACATCTACAGATTCAATGCAAGCTCCATCATATCCCACTAGGCTTTTTTTTCTTTGATTAAAAGCTTCACTCTAAAATTTACGTGGAAGCATAAAAGGACCTAGAATATCCAAAGGAATTTTTTAAAAGAAAAACAAAGTTGGAGGACTAACATTACTTGATTCAATATTTACTATAAGTTTAAAGTAAGGCTTTGTGGTACGGCTATAAGGATCAACGAAAAGGTGACTAGAACTGAGGAGAAATCTGAGAAACAGAATCACATATATCATCATCTGATTTTCAACAAAGACGCCAAAGCAATACAATGAAGAAAGGAAAATCTTGCAACAAATTATGGGCTGGGTGAGGTGGCTCACATCTGTAATCCCAACACTTTGGGAGGCTGAGGTAGGAGGATCGCTTGAGCCCAGGAATTTGAAGCCAGCCTGGACAACAACGGACCCTGTCTTTATAAAAAATAAAAATCAGGCTGGGTGCGGTGGCTCATGCCTGTAATCCCAGCACTTTGGGAAGCTGAGGCAGGCGGATCATCGGAGGTCAGGAGTTCGAGACCAGTCTGACCAACATGGAGAAATCCTGTCTCTACTAAAAATACAAAATTAGCCGGGCATGGTGGTGCATGCCTGTAATCCCAGCTACTCAGGAGGCTGAGGCAGGAGAATCACTTGAACCCTGGAGGCAGCGGTTGCAGTGAGCCAAGATTGCACCACTGCACTCCAGCCTGGGCAACAAGAGCGAAACTCCATCTCAAAAAATAAATAAATAATAAATAAAATGAATAAATAAATTGAAAATCAATAAAATGCTAGAACAATTGAATATTGCTATGGAAAAAAACAAACCTTAAGACCTATCTCACACTATACACAAAAATTAATTCTAAATTGATTAAAGACCTCAATGTAAAGGTGAAAACTACAAAACATATAAAAGAAAATATAGGAGAATATCTTCACGACTTGTAGGTAAGGTTTGCAGAACATAGAACTATCTTGCCATAAAAGAATAGATTAGTGAATTAGACTTAATGAAAATTAGAAACTTCTCATCAAAAGACTCTTTTAAGAAAATGAATAAGCAGGTCACAGACTGGAAGAATACAGTCATAGGGTTGGGTGCAGTGGCTCACACTTGTAATCCCAGCACTTTGGGAAGCCAAGGCAGGTGGATCACTTGAGACCAGGAGTTCAAGACCAGCCTACCCAACATAGCAAAACTCCATTTCTGCTAAAAATGCAAAAAATTAGCTGGGCGTGGTGGTGCTTGCCTATAATCCCAGCTACTCAGGAGGCTGAGGCAGGAGAATTGCTTGAACCCGGGAAGTGGAGGTTGCAGTGAGCAGAGATTGCTCCACTGCATTCCAGCCTGAGCAACAGAGTGAGACCCTGTCTCAAAAACAAAAAATAGTGTGTGTGTGTGTGTGTGTGTGTGTGTGTGTGTGTGTAGAGGGAGAGAGAGAGAGGGAAAGAGAGGGTCATAAAATCATTTTCTGACAGGACTGGTACCCAGGAAATAAAGAATTTCTACAACTTGATGATACAAAGACAAATGATTCAATTTTTTAAACAGGCAAAAAATTTGAACAGAGACTTTACAAGAAAGTTATTAATAACTACACAAAAGTCTTCATCATAACTAGTCATGAGGAAAATGTAATATAAAGTCACAATGAAATACTACTATACTTCCACCAAAATAGCTAATTTTGAGAAGAACAGCCCCACCAAATATTGGCAAGGATTTGAACAACCGTAACTTGAATTCTCATATATTGTTGGTTGATGTGTAAAATGAAATAACATTTATGGAAAAGGGTCTGACAGCTTCTATTTTTTTTGTTTGTTTGTTTGTTTTTGAGACAGAGTCTGGCTCTGTCGCCCAGGCTGGAGTGCAGTGGCCAGATCTCAGCTCACTGCAAGCTCCGCCTCCCGGGTTTATGCCATTCTCCTGCCTCAGCCTCCCGAGTAGCTGGGACTACAGGTGCCCGCCACCTCGCCCGGCTAGTTTTTTGTATTTTTTAGTTGAGACGGGGTTTCACCGTGTTAGCCAGGATGGTCTTGATCTCCTGACCTCATGATCCGCCCATCTCAGCCTCCCAAAGTGCTGGGATTACAGGCTTGAGCCACCGTGCCCGGCCAGACAGCTTCTTATAAAGTCTTGGATCTGGATGAAACTACTGAGAGAGAGACTAAAGATGGTTAAGAAAAGGGAGTCAAGGCCGGGCGCGGTGGCTCAAGCCTGTAATCCCAGCACTTTGGGAGGCCGAGACGGGCGGATCACGAGGTCAGGAGATCAAGACCATCCTGGCTAACATGGTGAAACCCCGTCTCTACTAAAAATACAAAAAACTAGCCGGGCGACCTGGCGGGCGCCTGTAGTCCCAGCTACTCGGGAGGCTGAGGCAGGAGAATGGCGTGAACCCGGGAGGCGGAGCTTGCAGTGAGCTGAGATCCGGCCACTGCACTCCAGCCTGGGCGACAGAGCGAGACTCCGTCTCAAAAAAAAAAAAAAAAAAAAAAAAAAAAAAAAAAAAAAAGAAAAGGGAGTCAAGTTCTAAGGACTGAAACACTCTAACATTTAGAAGTCACAGCAACAAAAAGTATTCATAAAAAGCACTGAGAAACAGGAAAGAATAAATCAGTAGAAAACTAAATAAGTGTAATGTCAGGGGTGCCAAGACAAGAAAGCATACTGAACCTTCCATCCTTGACAATGTTTTTTTGTTTTTTGCCTTAATATCTATTTTGTTTGCTGTGACACTTAGGTTACTTCCGGTTAATATTTGGCTAGAATATTTATTTTCCGTCATTTTATCTTCATCTGTTTTGTATCAGGCATACCTCATTGTATTGCACTTCTCTTTAGTGTGCTCCACAGACAGTGCTGTTTTCACATCGAAGGTTTGTGGCAAGCCTGCATCGAGCAACTCTGTTGGTGCCGTTTTTCCAATAGCATATTCTCTCTTTGTGTCTCCCCGTCACATTTTGTCAATTCTCACACTATTTCAAACTTCTGTGTTATTATGATGTATGTCATGGTGATCTGTGATCAGTGACCTTTGACATCATCATTATAATTGTTTTGGAGTGCCATGAACCACGCTCATGTAAGATGATGAACTTAACTGATAAATGTGTGTGTTCTGACCGCTCCATCAGCTGGCTGTTCCCCCGTCTCTCTCCTTCTTCTTGGGATTTCCTATTTCCTGAGACTTAAAAATTTTGAAATTAGGCCAATTAATAACCCTACCATAAAATAACCCTACAATAGCCTCTTAGTGTTTAAGTAAAAGGAAGAGTCACGCGTATGTCATTTAAATCAAGAGCTAGAAATGATTAAGCTTAGAGAGGAAGGCAAGTTAAAAGTTGAGACAGGCAGAAAGCCAGGCCTCTTGTGCCAAACACTTAGCCAAAATGTGAATACGAAGGAAAAGTTCTTGAAAGAAATTAAAAATGCGACTCCAGTGAACACACGAATGATTAGAAAGCAAAACAGCCTTATTGTTGATAGGGAGAAAGATTTAGTGGTCTAGACAGAAGATCAAATCAGGCACAACATTCTCTTAAGCCAAAGCCTAATCCGGGAAAAGGCCCTAACTCCCTTTAATTCTATGAGGGCTGAGAGAGGTGAGGATGCTGAAGAAGAAAAGTTGCAGGCTGGCAGAGGTTCATAAGATTTAAGGGAAAAAGTCATCTGCATAACATAAAAGTTCAAGATGAAGCAGCAAGTGCTGCAAGTGCTGAGGGAGAAGCTGCTGCAGGTAATCCAAAAGATCTAGTTAAGATCATTTTTATTTTCTTAAAGTCATCTTCCAAACAACAGAGTTTTTGCTTGTTTATTTTATTTTTAAAAAATATAGTGACATTGGTCGGTTAAGGTGGCTCACACCTGTAATCCAGCACTTTGGGAGGCTGAGGTGGGTGGATTACCTGAGGTCAGGAGTTCAAGACCAGCTTGGCCAACATGGTGAAACCCCATGCCTACTAAAAATACAAAAATTAGCCAGGTGTGGTGATGGGTGCCTGTAGTCCCAGCTACTCAGGAGGCTGAGGCAAAAGAATTGCTTGAACCCAGGGGGTGGAGGTTGCAGTGAGCTGAGATCACACCACTGCACTCCAGCCTGGGCAACAGAGTGAGACTCTGTCTCAAAAATAAAAAAACATATATAGATATATATAGTCACATTTATTGATCTTTTCAAATCTTACTAATGCTGGTTATGTTATGGCCTAGGCTCTTAATTCTGTTCCATTGCTCTGTTCCAATTTCACACTGTCTTCAAACATCATGTTTTTAGAAGTATCTTAGATCCCTGAGTCTATAATAAGACTGAAAAAAGGGAAGGAGGGACATAAAAAAACTTTGTGTAATTATTCCACTGAACAAGCAGGACTCTGTGACATAGAATGGAACAAATTAGTACAATTGTTTTGTGCATGCAACTATGAAGTTTTGGCGCCTCAGCGCCTGAGTGCGTGGCACATTGCAAGGTGGTTAAGAATGAAGCCCCCTGGAGGGAAACTGCTCAGTTTGTATCAAGAGCTTCACCACTTACCAGCCAGTGACTAGCCTTGATTTCCTCATTCGTCAAATAAAGATAATAATCCTACCTACCAAATGGGGTTATTGTGAAGATGGAATGAAATAATACATACAAAGTTCTTCACACAGTACCTGTAAAATAGTAAATGCAAAATAAATGTTAGTAATTACCAAGTTTATTGAGCAAAGAAGTCCATCTAAAAACTTCCCCTGGTGTGTTCATGCCTCAAGTATTCTGGGGCTCCAATAAACTTGGCATCAAAAGACTTTTATTCTTCCTTCTGATCTAGCAAATCACAGAAAGAGACTTGGTGAATTAATTGGAAGGCAGACAGTGGCTTGCAGCACTTAAATATTTGAAGCAGGAGCATCTGAAACCTATGACTCTCATTTTTCTAATCAGTACGTTTTTCTCCATTAGATAATATTGCTGTGTTTATTTTTCTTTTTGAGGTTACCTTGCTTCTGCTCTAGTATTTGCCTTAAATCCTTTTTCTTTTCTTTTCCTTTTTAAATTATGAAATTTTACCAACACAGAGAAAAAGAGAGAGAATAATAAATCACATGTCACCCATGACCAACCTATATCAGTGATTGCTAATTTACCTATTTGCTTCAAATTTATGTTTAAAAATAATAACAAGAGACATAGTTGAAACCCTTATGACATTACCCCGTTCCTTCTCCAGAGGCAGCTACTGTACTGAATTTCGTGTTTAGTCTTCTCATGCATTTTTTACACTTGCACTTCGTGTATACAAATATCCATAAACAGGATATAGAATGACTTCGCAAGTTTTAAAAACCTATATAAATGATATAATAATATACTTATTACTTTAATTGAATATAATAGCATTTACTATTTAATGAGTAATAGCATCATTTATCTATTAATCTTTTTTTGATAGGTATTTAAGTCTTCCCTTTCCCTTTTTTCTTATATTAGAAACAATCCTGCAATAAACATGCTTGTCTCTATTTTCCAGTTTTGAATGCTACCTGATTCATGAGTTGTTCTTTGTTCAAACTGTTCCATTTGTCTAAAGTTTAATTTTTAACAACAGAAATAGCTTTACAGCCTGTATGGTTCAGCAGTCAAGAGATAAAGAGGCTAGAGCCTGGGTCAGACCACCTCCAATTGCTACCTCATATTTTCCTGTACAGATTCTTCTTCTCTTATGGAGCAAAAACATATCCATGGACCATGTCCAGTTCGACGTTTGGGATCTCTGGATGGAGTGCTGTCCTTTCCATCAGGTGTGAACCTGGCTTCCCACAGTCCTGCAACCCATAGGCTTAAACACAAATTGCCAACGTCCAGGACACCTAATATACAATGGTGAGGAAAACGAAGACAACTGCAACAAAAACTCCTGCTCAGAGAAAAGGGAAGAACGGGAAACTACAGCAATTACCAATCTTGACAAAGTATCGAATGCTGCTGGGCAATTACTAAGTCCTGCTGGACAAGATCTGTGAGGACTCTCTGCCCTGGTTGTGAAATAAGTTCCTTGCTTAGCCAATCTGGCAGCCCCAGTCTTCTCCCTGTCCCCATTATCCCTCATTGCAGTGTAGATAATGCCCTTCTCCACCTGCTGGTACTATTGAGGGCCCATAGATTTCCTTAGGGCTCAATAGCCACAGACTATTATCAGATTTGGGTGTTGTTGTCGTTTTTTTTTAAGACCAGATTACAAGCTTCAGTGTTTTTTGTTTTTTAATCAATACAGTTCTCTCTCAAACTCAGTAGATTTTTGGATAATCTCTTTCCAATTAATTTTACATGCAAGTAACCAAAGCCAAGATATTTTCTAGACAGACTTCAGGCCTGAGAATGTTTGGCTCTTAGGCTGGCCTTAGTGCTCTGCCAATCCCCTACCCCCAGAATTTAATGGCCACTGCCTTGAGGCATTCTTACGAACGTCAGGAGGACAACATCCTTAATCCTATCTTCTTCAGCTGGTGTTGCCTCTTTGCCGGGCAAAGCATTCTTAAAATGAAGGCATTGGATAAAGTTCTGGGCTCCTGGGCATCAATCCTGCCAGGTCTGCTGCTGCAAAGCTCCACTGGTGGGACCTCAGGGTGAGGTGCTCAACCTTTAGGCTTTTTCAGTTTCACAAGTCTCTCTATCTCAGAACTGGAGAGTCTCTGCAGAATGAGCCCCTCTTGACCGTGCAATTCTCCATCTTCCCTTTCCTCTCTGCTCAAATTCCGGCTGGCTTGAGTCTCAGTTTGCTCCTCTTTTGGAGGTCTTCGTTGAAGGTGGCAATAAATACAGCTTCCCAGCACGCTTAGAGGAAAAGCCAAAGTCTTTCCAGATCTCATTCCCCTCCCCCAGAACACACCCCTCTGCATCACTTTTTGCTATCCTTCTGTTTGTCTCCATGTTCTTTCATGAACACTACAAGGACACTCCTGCTATTTTCCCTGCTTAGCCAGTGCACCCAGGTCTCCTCCTGGCTCACATACTTGAAGTATCTGTTTACTTGGCAAATTATCGGAGTTCTGACTTCTCATATAAAATAGCAGTCCTATCTTGGGAACTACCTATCTCTCTTACTCTGTGAATTTGTTTTCCCATAGCACTTCTTAGATTTAGATTATACATCATATATGTATTTGTTTATTACCTGTTTCCCCCACTAGAACAGAAACCTCATGAGGCCATATACAGTGGCTCACACCTGTAATCTCAGCACTTTGGAAGGCCAAGGCAGGCAGATAATTTGGGGTCAGCAGTTCGAGACCAGCATGGCCAACATGGTAAAACCCTGTCTCTGCTAAAAAATAAAATAAATAAAATAATTACCAGGGTGTGCTGGTGAGGGCCTGTAATCCCAGCTACTCGGGAGGCTGAGGCAGGAGAATCGCTTGAACCTGGGAGATGGAGATTGCAGTGAGCCGAGATCATGCCACTGCACTCCATGAGAGCAGGGGCCGTGGTCAGTTTTATCCACCACTGTATCTGGAGTTTCTAGAACAATGCCTGGTATGTGGTAGTAGCAGCACATAGTAGAAACTCAAATATTAACTTAAAAAGAAAAAATACTGTGTGTGTCAACATTCTGAAATTTTCTTACTATTCACTAACAGTCACAAGCCCTAGTTAAGCATATGGTATATATTCCAAGCTATGTCTGGTGACAATCTACTCAAATGTTTCCTCAGCATACACCAAATTTCGCCACCTCTTCAGCCTTAAATGATTGGTTTCTTGGTACCCTCTGGCCTACTTTTTCTTAGCTAATTCCCCAATTTAGTTTATTTTTTCTTGCAGCTGGTCATTTTTGACAAAATTCATAATCAGTAGGAAATATTTTGAGCCACAAGTAATAAAAAACTTCAATGTGACTGTTAAACAGAGCATTATTTGTCTCAAGCCACAAGACGTTTGAGGATAGGTAGGGAGTCCAGATCTGATACAATGCATTCTCCGGGTCCAGGCTTTTTTAATTCTCTGAAACAGTTTGTATAAGATAGAGATTCCCTGGTGATTAGGTAACATTCTCCTGTAAAACTTTTGTGCATGGTGTCTGTTGATGGAGAATAATTTCCTATATCTTCTTGAGTCAATTTTTGTAATATACATATTTTTTCAAAAATATATTTTTAAATAAAAATTTTCATGTTAGCTTTTAAGAAAAAGATGGAAATGTAGAGTTGGTTGTTGTTGTTGTTGTTTTTGCATCTCCCATTTTTCAAGTGCTTTTAACTCAAAATAGTCAATATGCCAGAGTGGAATATTTGGGGTGGTGTGTTCCAAATTCTTTCAATGCTAACAGTAAATAAAGATGCTCAGCAATTAATATTTCAGGATTTTATCTTATTTGGAAATGATCTAAATATTCAATGACTATCCATCATTATATTTAACTTATTATAACTGCAAGGTATAAGTTACCAAAGAGATTTCTGTAACTATTTTTTAAAGTTTATTTATAAGCTTTAATTTTATATATGACTATTTAATTCACTCATTTTTAACAATTATGTTTGGATTGCTTATGAAAATTGTATGCGATATTAAATAACTAGCATCATTTTAAGTTATTTTTCTTGCTGATAAGTTTTGTAGCATAAAGACAACCTTTTTTTTTTTTTTTTTTTTTAACTAGTGAAACTAGGTAGAAGAAGTTGTGTGCCTGTATTACACTTAATGCTGATTACTCTGAAAACATGTCTGGTGTTTTTTAAGTTTTTTTCTAAACCAACAATATTTTTGTTTACCAAACTTTTCCCAAGTCACATGAACTTAAAAAGTATGTGGGTCATTTTCTATTTTCCTAGGAGTTTCAGGGATACTTAATTTATATAAGAGTTTTTTATTATTATTATTTTTGAGACGGAGTCTCGCTGTCACCCAGGCTGGAGTGCAGTGGCATGATCTGGGCTCACTGCAAGCTCCGCTTCCCGGGTTCACGCCATTCTCCTGCCTCAGCCTCTGGAGTAGCTGGGACTAGAGGCGCCCACCACCACATCCGGCTAATTTTTTGTATTTTTAGTGGAGACGAGGTTTTACTGTGTTAACCAGGATGGTCTCAATCTCCTGACCTCGTGATCCACCTGCCTTGGCCTCCCAAAGTGCTGGGATTACAGGCGTGAGCCACTGTGCCCGGCTGAGAGCTTATTATTATTATTATTAAAGCCAATTAAATAGAGCTATTGGCCAGGTGCGGTGGTGGCTCACACCTGTAATCCTAGCACTTTGAAAGGCTGAGGTGGGCGGATCACCTGAGGCTGGGAGTTCAAGACCTGCCTGACCAACATGGAGAAACCCCATCTCTACCAAAAATACAAAATTAGCCGGGCATTGTGGCACATACCTGTAATCCCAGCTACTCGGGAGGATGAGGCAGGAGAATTGCTTGAACCCGGGAGGCAGAGGTTGCGGTGAGCCAAGATCACACCATTGCCCTCCAGCCTGGGCAAAAGAGCGAAACTCCATTAAAAAAAAAAAAAAGCTATTTTATTAATTAATTTTGACAATACTATGCGGTGGCTCATGCCTGTAATCCCAGCCTTTGAGGGGCCAAAGCAGTAGTAGTAGATGGCTTGAAGCCAAGAGTTCTAGACCAGTCTGGGCAACAAAAGAGGCCCTATCTCTAGAAACAATTAAAGTATTAGTTGACTACAGTGGCATACGTCTGTAGTCCTAGCTACTCAGGAGGCTAAGGTGAGAGGATCAGTTGAAGCCCAGAATTTAAGACTAGCTTGGGCAACAAAGTGAGATCCTGTCTCTACAAAACAGTTAAAAATCAGCCAGGTGAGGTGGCAGGCACCTGTAGTCCTAGCCATTCAGGAGGCTGAAGCAGGAGGATCATTTGAGCCCAGGATTTGGAGGCTGCAGTGAGCTGTGATCATTACTGCACTCCAGCCCGGGCAACAGAGTGAACAAAGTGAGACTTATAAAAAAAAAAAAAATGCCAGGCCAGGTGGTTCATGCCTGTAATCCCAGCACTTTGGGAGGCTGAGGCAGGTGCGTAATGAGGTCAGGAGTTCAAGACCGGCCTGGCCAAGATGGTGAAACCCCGTCTCTACTAAAAATACAAAAATTAACTGGGTGTGGTGGCGAGTGCCTGTAATCCCAGCTACTCGAGTTGCCAAGTCAGAGAATTGCTTGAACCCGGGAGGCAGAGGTTGCAGTGAGCCGAGATCTCATCACTGCACTCCAGCCTGGGTGGCAAAGCAAGACTCCATCTCAAAAAAAAAAAAAAAAAAGAAGAAGAAGAAGAAAAGAAAAAGAGAAAATCGGAAAGAACAGCCCCGCTCACAGTAGTTACAGCACAGTTTAGAAAGCATAAAGGAGGAAGTATTATATTTTGACCTTTTTCATGATTTCTTATTGTATATTAACATTCTTTTTAAGCAAACAGAGATGTTTGAGTTGATTTGTCTATAGCTGATTGGTTTAATGTCATTGAATCATGCTGACAAAGACATAAAGCATATTGTTTTGTGTTTTATGATTAGTTAGCATTTCAGGGAAATCAGGATGACAAGTTTTAGCTGCATGGTTATGGGCTATTGGCCTTGAAGCATATCTAAAACATGGTCTTTATTTTTCTTTTTCTTTAACAATATTAAGAAAGAATGGTTTGTAAAACTTTTTGTTGTTGTTAAGATTTACTTTGTGACCTAGTATATGACCAATTTTTATAAGTGTACCATTGATACTTTGGTGTCAAAGGGATACTGTGGTACCCTTTGGAGATGGTATTGATTTCTGTTTGGTCAAGTCTCCTCTCATTCAACATTCTGTATTTTTAATTAATTTTGCCTGCTTGATTTATTCATCTGATAGAAGTTAAATTTTCCCACCAAGATTGTTGATTTGTTAGTTTTTCTAATAATTCTATCAATTTTTTTGTTTTTAAGTTTTCAGCGTTGGGTTTTCGTGAAAGCAAGTTCATAATGATTGAATATTCTTTGTAGGTTTTAAAAATTATGGGTTAACCCTTTTATCTTTCATCTTCATTAAGACTTATTTATTTATTTATTTATTTATTTAATGGAGTGGAGTCTTGCTCTGTTGCCCAGGCTGGAGTGTAGTTGTGCCATCTTGGCTCACTGCAACCTCCACTTCCTGGGTTCAAGTGATTCTCCTGCCTCAGCCTCCCAAGTAGCTGGGACTACAGGCATGTGCCACCATGCCCAGCTAATTTTTTTTTTTTTTGCATTTTTAATGGAGATGGGGTTTCACCGTGTTGGACAGGCTGGTCTTGAACTCCTGACGTCAAGTGATCCACCTGCCTCAGCCTCCCAAAGTGCTGGGATTATAGGCACGAGCCACCTCACCTGGCCTTCATTAAGACTTTTTAATTTAAAATCTGTTATTTATGCCATTAATATGGACTCACCATATATATTTATCCATGTTCTTAGCCTTTCTCATGCTTCTGTTTTAGGTGTTTTTCCTTGTAGAAAGAATACACCTGGATTTTCATTTTTAGTCCAGTCTCAAAATTTCTCTTAGTAGATATGTTTAATCTATTTTTCTTTATTTGAGTAATCTTTATAGTGGATTTATTTCTTCCAGTTATTTTGTACTTCCTTCTTTCTCGATTTTTCTTTTTTTGAGACAGGTCTTGCTCTGTCATCCAGACTGGAGTGCTGTGGCATGATCATAGCTCACTGCAGCCTGCATCTCTTGGGCTCAAGCTCCTGCCTCAGCCTCCCAAGTAGCTAGGACTATGGACATGCACCACCACGGCCAGCTAATTTTTAAACAAATTTTTAGTAGAGATGAGGTCTCTTTATGTTGTCAAGGCTGGTCTCAAACTCGTGAGCTCAACCGATCCTCCTGCCTTGGCCTTCCAATATGCTGGGATTATAGGCATGGGCCACCATGTTTTTTCTCTTTTTTCCTTTGCCTTATTTCAAATTGATGACATTTTCTACATTCTTTTTCCTCTATTGTTTTGGAAATTGCAGATTATATTTTTATTCTTTTAGTGATTTTAAATTTTTTGTGCATGGTGTCTTTCTTGTTTTAAAATTATTTTTTAAATTGTGGCAAAATACACGTAACATAAAATGTACCATTTTAGGCAGGGCGCGGTGGCTCACGCCTGTAGTCTTAGCACTTTGGGAGGCTGAAGCAGGCGGATTGCCTGAGGTCAGGAGTTCGAGACCAGCCTGGTCAACATGGTGAAACCCAATCTCTACTAAAAATACAAAAATTAGCTGGGTGTGGTGGCACGTACTTGTAATCCCAGCTACCTGGGAGGCTGAGGCAGGAGACTTGCTGGAACCCAGGAGGCAGAGGCTGCAGTAAACTGGGATGGCTCCACTGCACTCCAGGCTGGGCAACAGAGTGAGACTCTGTCTCAAAAAAAAAAAAAAAAAAAAAAAAAATCTTAAACATTTTTAAGTATACAGTTTCATAGTGTTAAGTACATTCATATATTTGTGCAACCAATCTCTAGAACTCTTTTCATCTCACAAAACCGAAACTCTATATCCATTAAGCAACTCTCCATGACCTCCTCCCCCTTGCCTCTGGCGACCACCCTTCTGCTTTGTCTCTATAAATTTGGCCTTTTTTTTTTTGAGACGGAGTCTGGCTCTGTCGCCCAAGATGGAGTGCGGTGGCCGGATCTCAGCTCACTGCAAGCTCCGCCTCCCAGGTTCACGCCATTCTCCTGGCTCCGCCTCCCAAGTAGCTGGGACTACAGGCGCCCCTCCTCGTCGCCCGGCTAGTTTTTTGTATTCTTTAGTAGAGACGGGGTTTCACCGTGTTAGCCAGGATGGTCTCGATCTCCTGACCTTGTGATCCGCCCGTCTCGGCCTCCCAAAGTGCTGGGATTACAGGCTTGAGCCACCGCGCCCGGCCAAATTTGGCCTTTTTAAGTATATCATATAAGTGAAATCATACGATATTTGTTTTTGTGTGTGTGCCTGGTTTACTTGCTTAGCGTAAGATTCATCTATGTTGTATTTGTCAGTATTTTTCTTTTTTAAGGATAAATACTATTCTACTGTATGTATATACCACGTTTCATTTATTCATTTATCTGTTAATGACACGTGGGTTGCTTCCGCCTTTTGGTCATTGTGAATAATGCTCCCATGAACATCGGGGTACAAATATCTCTTCAAGACCCTGCTTTCCACTCTTCTGAGTATATACCCAGTGGAATTGTTAAATCATATGGTAATTCTCTTTTTAATTTTTTTGAGCAACCAGCTTGCTGTTTTCCATACTGACTGCACCATTTTACATTCCTACCAAGAGTATACAAGGATAACAATTTCTCAGCATCCTCGTCAACCGCTTGTTATTTTCTGCTTTTTTTTTTTTTTTTTTTTTGATAGTAGTCATCCTAATGGTTGTAAAGTGGTGTCTCATTGCTTTGATTTGTATTTCTCTGATGATACTGATGGCGAACATTTTATCATGTATTTACTAGTCATTTGTATATCTTCTTTGGAGAAATGTCTACTCAAGACCTTTTTCTATTTTTAAAATCAGGTTGTTTGTTTTTTCGTTGTTGAGTTGTAGTAGTTCCTTATATATTTTGGATATAACCACTTATCGGATATATGATTTGCAGATATTTTGTCCCATTCAGTAAATTGACTTTTCACTCTGTTGGTGGTGTCCTTTAATGCACAGGAGTTTTAGACCTTGATGTCGCCCAATTTATCTATTTTTACTTATGTTGCTTGTGCTTTTGGCATCATACCCAAAAGATCACTGCCAAATTCAGTAAGAAGCTTTTCTCCTATGGTTTCTTCTAAGAATTTTATGATTTTAGTTCTTGTATTTAGGTCTTTGATCCATATTGAGTTAATTTTTATATTTAGTGTAAGATAAGAGTACACGTTTATCCTTTCTCATGTGGATACTCAATTTTCCCAACATTATTTGTTGAAAAGACCATCTTTTCCCCTATTGAATGGTCTTGGCAACGTTATCAAAAATCATTTGACCATATGTGTAAGGGTTTATTTCTGGAATATCTTTTCTATTGCATTGGTCTATGTATCTGTCTTGATGCCAGTACCACATACTTAAACACGCGTGTTTAATATATTTTATTTTAATATATATATGTTTGCCTTTGTCGTATATGTCTAAAATTATTCAGTATTCCTATTCTTCTCTCAAAACAATATAAATCTTCTGTATTCTAACTATAATCTTCCTCTTCCATCTTTTAAGTTTTGAATAGCTTTGCATTATCTCTTTTAAACGCAAAGAAATTAGTTATTTAAAAATTACAGTTAGTCATTATTTAAATTTAGTGACTGTTAGCGGGTGCAGTGGCTTATACCTGTAATCCTAGCACTTTGGGAGGTGGAGGCCGGTGGCTTATCTGAGGTCAGGAGTTCATAACCAGCCTGGCCAACATGGTGAGAGACCCTATCTCTACTAAAAATACAAAATTAGCTGGGTCTGGTGGCGCACGCCTGTGTTTCCAGCTACTCAGGAGGCAAGGCTGGATAACTGCTTGAGTCTAGGAGGTGGAGGATGCAGTGAACTGAGATTGTGCCATTGTACTCCAGCCTGGGCAACAAGAGTGAAACTTTGTCTCAAATGCAATAAAATAATAAATAAATACTTTGACTTTTTTTTTTTTTTTTTTTTTTTTGAGATGGTGTCTTGCTCTGTTGCCCAAACTGGAGTGTAGTGGTACAATAATAGCTCACTGCAGCCTTTAACTCTTGGGCTCAAGCAAGTCTCCCACCTCAGCTTCCAAAGCAACTGGGATTACAGGCATGCACCACCATGTTTGGCTAAATTTTACATTTTTTTTGTAGAGACCCAGTCTTGCTATTTTGCCCAGGCTTGTCTTAAACTCCTGGCCTCAAGTGATTATTCCACCTTGATCTCCAAAAGTGTTGGAATTACAGATGTGAGCCACTGTGCCCAGCCAAATTTATTGACTTTAAAAAAATGTTTATTCATTTCTGGGATTTCCATTATTTACTGATTCCATGACTTCCTTGCAATGGTCCTCTACTTTTTGCTTAAGGGCATCTGTGGTGATTTTTAAGTTATTGTCTTTTAGGCCAGGAGGGTGTGGTCGATCACGCCTGTAATCCCAGCACTTTGGGAGGCTGAGTTAGGCAGATTACTTAAGGTCAGGAGTTCAAAAGCATTCCTGACAAACATGGTGAAACCCCTTCTCTACTAAAAATACAAAAATTAGCAGGGCGTGGTGGCACATGCCTGTAATGCCACCTACTTGGGAGGCTGAGGCAGGAAAATCACTTGAACTGGGGAGGTGGAGGTTGCAGTGAGCCAAGATCATGCCACTGCAGTCCAGCCTGGCTGACAGAGCGAGTGAGACTCCATCTCAAAAAAGAAGTTATTGTCTTTTAGTTCAAAATCCACCCTTCTTTTGTCTGCCCTGTTATGCTAGGGCTAGGTCTTTGCAAACCACATTTGTCCTGTGCCAGCTGGCTCCCATGTCAGGCTCTGCCAATGGGGGATCCTAGAAGTAGAATGCAAACCTGGAGAAAAGAGAGTGACTTGCTCTTAGTCACTTGTTATTCCTGTTGGTGTGACTCCAGCATCTTCCCATGTTCCACTCATCCTTTTGAACCCGAGGCTCAAAGAGCCACTTTTTTTTTTTTTTTTTTTGGAGGATGAAGCTGTGGAAGTGGGGAGGTGGTGGATGAAGATCCACAATCCTACCACCCTGACAAAATTTTTTTATGTGCAAGTACTTTATTGAGAAACGATCCACGTACCATAAAATTTTCCCATTTAAAATGTATGAATCAATTTTCTAGTATATTCACAGAGTTGTGCAATTATCAGCATGATCTAATTTTAGAACATTTTCATCACCACAAAAGGAACTCCATACCCATTAGCAGCCTAATACAATTATTTTAAGTCTATTGATTGACTGATTGAGATGGGGTCTCACTACGTTGCCCAGGCTGGCCTCAAACTCTGGACTCAAGTGTTCTTCCTACCTCAACCTCCTGAGTAGTTGGGACTGCAGGCAGGTGCCACCACACTTGACCAGGTACAAGTTTTTTAGTTTGGCGTTCCTTTTATACCTTAACCAGGTGCACATATATTTTTATCCATTTATAATCATGGTGTACCCAACATTTTCTATATTTTAAGATTTCTTACTGTACCTTACAGAAGTTTTTATTGTTTTAGTAATGACTATTTGAACATTTTTTTTTGTATTTGGGCTTACCGTGATTATCTGAGGAAGATCAATTGTTTCCCTGTAAAACAAGGTCTCTCCCATGATTCTGGCCCAGAAGAAATTGCACTGAAGTTCTTTCTTAGACACTGTCTTTCATTTCTGGACAATTATATTTGGTGGAGAAGAGAAGGTCCGATGAGGATAATGTGAACATTCCAGATCCTATCAATAATCATCTGGGTTGGCAATTACCTTTAAGCAATTACCATACCCACATGCCGTGGCAGTCAGTTTTATAGGTACCCTGAAACACAGCACGACTCAGATGCCTTTAGGATGGGCAGGCTCTGCACAAGCTAAACGATATCCACAAGAGAAAGCCAAATCCAAATGCTTCAGGTTAACTAGTGTTTCTCACCTGCTAAGCATTCTCTGTCTTTTCATCACCTGACTCTCTCCATGAGAGGCAGCTTGGACTCAAAGCACCTTGAGGACCATTCTCTAGATTTTATATGCTTTCTGCTGGGAAGTGTAAGATCAAAGAAGACTCCAATGTCATATGCCTAAGAGATACAAGCTTGCATATTTTTACCATGTTCTTAAAAACACCAGAAACTTGGCTGGGCGCGGTGGCTCATGCCTGTAATCCCAGCACTTTGGGAGGCCAATGTGGGCAGATCACTTGAGGTCAGGAGTTCGAGACCAGCCTGACCAACATGGTGAAACCCCATCTCTACTAAAAATACAAAATTAGTTTGGCATGGTGGTGGGTGCCTGTAATTCCAGCTACTCAGGAGGCTGAGGCAGAAGAATCGCTTGAACCCGGGAGGCAGAGGTTGCAGTGAGCCGAGATCACGCCACTATACTCCAGCCTGGGTGACAGAGCAAGACTCTGTCTCAAGAAAACAAACAAACAAACAAAAAACACAACACACCAGAAACTTTTAAGGTTTATTGGTTGTTCTTGAAATAAAATGTTGGCAGTGAGACTACCTTTGGCTGCCCAATTCTGGGGGCCACCATTCACAAATACTACAATATTAAAGGCACACCATGGTGTGGAGAGAGTAACCAACATGAATGCCCTTGGCAGCCCTGATGCTTGGCCTGCAGAAACAGAACAATAGCAAGGACAGCACGACGAGGATGATCATTGTCAACATTCTATAGCACTTTTCTGTTTATACAGTACTTAGCTAGAGTGTCTTATTGCCCATCAAACCAATGAAGTTACTATGGCTGTCCTCCAAGCTCCCCCCATCTTTTTTTTTTTTTTTTTTTTTTTTTTGAGACAGAGTCTTACTCTGTCACCCAGGCTGGAGTGCAGTGGTGTGATCTCAGCTCACTGCAACCTCTGCCTCCTGGGTTCAAGTGATTCTCCTGTCTCAGCCTCCCAAGTAGCTGGGATTATAAGTGAGTACCACCATGCCCAGGTAGTTTTTGTGTTCTTAGTAGAGATGGGGATTCTCCATGTTGGCTAGGCTGGTCTCGAACTCCTGACTTCAAGTGATCTGCCCACATCGGCCTCCCAAAGTGCTGGGATTACAGGCACAAGCCACCTCACCCAGCCAAGTTTCTGGTGTTTTTAAGAACATGGTAAAATATGCAAGCTTGTATCTCTTAGGCATATGACATTGGAGTCTTCTTTGATCTTACACTTCCCAGCAGAAAGCATATAAAATCTAGAGAATGGTCCTCAAGGTGCTTTGGGTCCATCTCATGGAGAGAGTCAGGTGATGAAAAGACAGAGAATGCTCAGCAGGTGAGAAACACTAGTTAACCTGAAGCATTTGGATTTGGCTTTCTCTTGTGGATATCGTTTAGCTTGTGCAGAGCCTGCCCATCCTAAAGGCATCTGAGTCGTGCTGTGTTTCAGGGTACCTATAAAACTGACTGCCATGGCATGTGGGTATTAACACATATCATCTCATATAGTTACTATTTTATTTGTGTGTGTGTGCGGTGAGAACACTTAAAATCTCCCTTCTTAGCAAATTTCAAGTATGTAAGAGAGTATATTAACTATAGTCACATTGCTGTGCGTTAGGTCTACAGAGTATATTCATCCTGCATAAGTGAAACTTTGTACCCCTTGATCAATATCTCCCCATTTCCCGTCCCCCAGCTGCAGGCAACCACCATTCTACTTTCTGCTTCTGTGAGTTTGTCTATTTGAGATTCCACTTTCCTCCTTGTTAAGCACAGTTCCTGGGTTCTGTGAACTTGAAGATGATGAATAAAGAAGGAAAACACCAGGAAAGTAGAGCCAGCAGTAAAGCATTCACCTCGTGCAAAATCTAAGGGGTCTCAGAATCAAGATAAAGATTAATGCAATTTTTTTTGAGACAGGGTCTCCCTCTGTCACCCAGGCTGGAGGGCAGTGGCACAATCACTGCTCACTGTAGTCTCAACATCCCAGGCTCAAGCAATCCTCCCAGGGCAGCCTCCTGAGTAGCTGGGATTACAGGCATGCACCAGCACGCCCAGCTACATTTTTTTTTTTTTTTTTTGTATGGAGATAGGGTTTCACTATGTTGCTCAGGCTGGTCTCGAATTCCTCGGCTCGAGTGATCAGCCCCCTTGGTCTCCCAAAGTGCTGGGATTACAGGAATGAGCCACTGCTCCTGGCCCTGCAATATTTTTCTTTAAGTCCGAATGCAAAGCATCCAGGATGAACAGAATACCAAAAATGTAAACAAAGAAAGGCTGTCTGTTTTTGTTTGTTCTGTGACCTTGAGTTATTGCTCAATGGGAACAGTGTTTCTGGTCAGCCTGAGGTTCACGGGCTATAGGGCCTTGGTGTCCCTTGATGGGTGGGTTTATGAAGATTTACAATGGTATGTGAACAGATTGGGCAAGCTGGGACATTATGTGTAATCACGGTTTTTGATTGGAGAGCCTTTATTAACTTTTCCACTCGGTTCACAATATGGGAGGGTATTTTGGTAAGTGGGTATATAGGGGCATAGATTTCCCTGTGGCCTTGGGTTCCAATAGGGCTTGGCATGGTACTGCAGGAAAGTTCTTATTTTACTGGTATACTTGGAAAATGGCTTCGCAACTCAGGGTCTGGCAAGGGTTTAAAGCTGACTTTTTCTCTCCTGGGACTCTTCTCGGGTGGTTCTCTAGAAGCTGTCCCTGGAACATTTGGCTGCATTTCCTACGATGTGGGTGAAAGTAGTGATTCAACAGGTTGGTCAATTCTCTCTCTGGTTTTTCAGTAGTTTGCGCCATAGACTCTTGTCTTCTGATGTCCCCTCATTCTTTCTTGTGGTTCCCTGGGGCAGGATTTAAAATGGCAGTCTGGCTCTCTACTGAGAGGGCTCAGTGAGCCTTAAATACACTCACACATCCTTTGCTCTGACGCTGTAGGAGCACAGGCCACCTGCCCTTCTCTCCCTTGTCTTTATCCTACCTCTGCATCTAGTTCCAGCCCTTCTCTGGCTTCAGGACTTTCAGGTGGGAGTCAGGCACCAATCCACTCACTTGATGTAAAGGGAGAAGGACCCTCCACCACTTCCCTGAGGTGGGCGGAGAGACAGTAACAGAATTATATTCTACAGGTACATGTACCACAAATTCTTCTCCTTTTAAAAACAATTTGCTTCCTTTATGCTCTCAGTATAGGTCAAGGTTTGTTACAAGCCATGTTACCAGTTTTCAGGTATCTACTTTAAGACTCCTTTAGGATGGTTTCTCTCAAAACTCATTTTGGTATCTAATATCTAGAGCCTTGAGGTCTCAACTGAAAATTCCATTTAAACATTTTGCTATGTTTCACGTTTCTCTAAAGATTTGAACATAGTGAAAGAAAAGAATTAGTCAATTAAGATTCTTTAGCTCTATTCTTAGAGGCATGAGCCTGCGTTTTTTCCTAAAAAAAGACAGGCTGGGCGCTGTGGCTCACATCTGTAATCCCAGCACTTTGGGAGGCCGAGGTGGGTGGATCGCTTGAGCCTAGGTGTTTGAGACCAGCCTGGGCAACACGGTGAAACCCCATCTCTACTAAAAACACAACAGTGAGCCGGGCATGCTGGTGCATGTCTGTAATCCCAGCTACTCAGGGGGCTGAGGCAGAAGCATTGCTTAAACCAGGGAGGCAGAGGTTGCAGTGAGCTGAGATCGCACCACGGCACTCCAGCCTAGGCAACAGAGTGACGCTTGGTCTCAAAATAAATAAATACAAGTAAATAAGTAAATCAATAAAAAAACATAATATTTCAAACTGAAACCCCTAGGATCCTTGGGAATGGTGTGAGGATGAAGTCAATACTGGGATCGTCACGTGAACTGAGTGCCCTTCCCAAGTGATGGCCAATCACTCAGTTCAGAGAGGACAATGGTTCATCAAACTTCATTTTCTTCAGTACCTCCTATTGAGAAGAGCTAAAACGCACAGGTCAAGATTCCCAAGGTGGCAGTAGTTGCAGTCTCTTTATCAAATCAAATAAAATATATGAAAGACAAACTTGCAAGAGCTATTTAAGGATTCATTTTTATTATTAAATTTCTCTGAAAGCCAAATTCTCTATATGCAGTGTCAAAGTACAGGTCAGCCAAGTTTCTAAGTGAGTAATTTAAAAATGCAAAATTAGCAGAATTCAATAAAATAAGGTTTGGCAGTGACTGTCTTTATTCTGCTGTATGTATCGAATGCTAGTCTTGTGAGGCGTTGCTGTGAAAGATTAATATTCAGCCTCAGACCAATTTATCTGTGCCCTGTCTCTGTGAGCACGCCTTTTAAGATTCAGTTTATCTAAGAAAACCCAAGTCATGGTAAATGCTTCTCCTCAGGTCTATTTTCACAATTGAAGTAGGACAGTGCTGCAGAATAAACATTTATTTATTTCTATGTCAGACTGATCTGACATTCATCCATTAGGCTAAACAGTTTTTTCAGGGAAGCTTTTGGAGTGGGCCAGTGTCCCTTAACAGAACAGAAGATTCTTAAGGGCAGGGACCATTTGTATCTTGCCGCTGCTGTATCCCCAGGGCCTGGAAGAGTAGATGCTCCATGGTCACAGGTTGAATGAATGGAGTCATTTACTCAATAATATGTGACAAGCCCAGCGTTCTGTACTGGGATATAAAGAGGAAAGACAAAGTCCCTGCCTCTCCAACAGCTTCTGGTCCCTTCATGGCTGATGGACCAATGAACTGACAATTGCCATGCAGTGTGAAAAGCACTTTAGTAAGGTATGTCTAAGTTGTTTCAGGAACACAGAAGAGAAGTCTGTAATCTAGCCTGGGTGAAAGCAGGGGGGATGAGGGAGCTCAGAGACAGTGTCCAGGAGGAGTGTTGCTTGAATTAAGTGTTTAAGGACAAGTAAAAAGTATCCTGCTCAGAGGAGTAAAGTAGAAGCAATTGCATGTTGAAAAGGAAAGAGGCCAAAGGGCGTGTTTGTGTATCAGTACTGTTCACAGGCAGCGAGTCTAAGAGGTGCCCTGGGGGTGTGTACTTGTGTTTGTGTGTGTGCCTGTGTGTGTGTGTTAGGCTGAAAAGGTCAACTGGTGCTTATTCACTTCCCTCCCATGGTTCTTCCAAAGACCCACCACCCTATTTTCAAATAATGAGCTGAAACAGAATGTTTTACTCCTGTCTGCTCCATTCCCATCCATTCTCCCAAATCATCTGATTGTCCTTGATGCTGGTATCTACCTGGTCATGACTCCTTTTCTTTCCCGTCCCTGTGTGGGTGTGACCTTCTCATTTGCGTGGATCACAATCCTTGGTGCAGAGACCATCTCTGAATCAGCCCCAAGTTCACCCCAGAAGGGCGAGAGTCCTTCACATCACAAATGGCTATTTTTTCCCCCTACAGAATCATTTAGTTCATTGCCTTACTTTTCTATTTTTCTTTGCGTTCAAAGACACAATCTAAATATTCATATCTTAGTTTTCTCGTTGGGAAAAGCAAGGAAATGTACCACACAGCTAAGGCAATGGAACAGTGGAATACAACTGGGTTCCAATAAAACCATTATCACTAATTAGCTGTATAACTTTAGAAAATGTGTGTGTTTCTTTCTTTCTTTTTTTTTTCTACACAAAGTCTCACTCTGTCACCCAGCCTGAAGTGCAGTGGTATGATCTCTGCTCACTGCAACCTCCGCCTCCCCAGTTCAAGCGATTCTCCTGCCTCATCCTCCTGAGTAACTGGGATTACAGGTGTGCGTCACCACACCCGGCTAATTTTGTTGTATTTTTAGTAGAAACAGGGTTTCACCATGTTAACCAGGTTGGTCTCAAACTCCTGACCTTGTGATCTGCCCGCCTTGGCCTCCCAGAGTGCTGGAATTACAGGTGTGAGTCACTGTGCCTGGCCAAATGTGGTTTTCTTATATTTAAAGCAAGAGCTGGACTTGTACTAGGTGCTAAGATATTACTCGGTTTGAATTCTTGACAGGCAAAGGGAAAATATTCTGCTTTATAAACAAGACGGGGGTAGGCATAAGATATTATTCTGTTTGAATTCTTGACAGACAAAGAGAAAATATTCTGCTTTATAAATGAGACGAGGGGAGGGAAATTGTTGATACTGAGCAGAAACAGTAGATATTCCAAGTCACTTTCTCTCTCTCTCTTTCTCTCTCACATACACACATGTGCACACTGGATGGGAACAATTCAGTTCAAAGAAATCAGCTTAATAGAAGCCCAGTAGTGGGTGTAAGGTTAGCATTCTCCATAAATGTTTTCATAGTTATACAGTTGTAATTAAGTTCTGCTTGAGAAAATTGGTTCTCACGGTGCAACCTGAGAACTTCCTTCATGGCTTCTTTAACTCCAAAGCTTGAGTGGGTCTCTGTGTCCTACAAGTCACCAATTTAATTTTTCGTCCTAAGGTCCAAAGCACCTATGATATCACTGAGATGTGGTGTCATCTCCCTGACCTCTCACTAATATGTAGTAGAAATTGGTGAACTGCATTTTTAGAAGGAAAAATAAGTATGAAATCTTTTTATATTTAGGTTGTTGAAGAATATCTTTTCATCTAAAGGAGATCTAATTATATGGTTTTTCTTCAAGGGGGTAGTTGTTTCTGTGTCTCCAGTATTGTGCGTGCGTGCATATGTGTGTGTACCTGTCTCAAATAAAGTAACATTTCCAGTTTGGCAACCCCCTAATTGCAGGGATTGCTAAAAAGATTATTATGCATGTTATTGCAGAGAACTCAGCACCCTATAAAGTCATGTGGCAGGAACTAGGGCATGTCTCAATTTACCACATTAATATTGCAATAAACCAACACCTCTCTGTAAACATCAGGGTAACGAGGACTACCTAGAGGGTGGCTTTGTAGGGTCTTGAATTTATTTTTTCACAAAGATGGGGAAATCACAGTAGTTTCATTAATACATATTTTGTTCTTTGGCTTTTCTCCTTTCAGTCCTTATTTTAATTTCTCTTTTATTCTAATTAGAAAAGTAATACATGATGAATATAGAAAGGTTTTTTTTTTTTTTTTTTTTTTTTTTTTTTGAGATGGAGTCTTACTTTGTCACCCAGGCTGGAGTGCAGTGGCCGGATCTTGACTCACTGCAACCTCTGCCTCCTGGGTTCAAGCGATTCTCATGCCTCAGCCTCCCAAGTAGTTGGGACTACAGGTGTGCATCACCACGCCCAGCTAATTTTTGTAGTTTTAGTAGAGACAGGGTTTCACCATGTTGGCCAGCTGGTCTCAAACTCCTGACCTCAAGTGATCCACCCATCTCGGCCTCCCAAAGTGTTGGGATTACAGGCTTGAGCCACTACATCTGACCAGAAACTTTTAAAAGTGGAGAAAAGTATAAAGAAGCAGAAACTAAGTAAGTTGGTATCCCATCTCCCAGTTAGAAACACTGCTAACCTTTGGAAATACTTTCTTCCAGTCTCTTTCCCCATGCATTAAAAAAAAAAAAGTTATGCCCTGCTTTTTACACGTAATGTTATAGAATACACATTTTTCTTATTTAAAAAATTATTGTGCCTATCATTTCAAATGACTAACTAGTTAGTGTTTTACTTATGAAATTTGTCTAAACAGACCCCAAGTGTTAGATGTTAAGTTAATGTCAAACTTTTCACTTGCATAAAAATGCTACATTGGCTGGGTACAGTGGCTCACGCCTGTAATCCCAGCACTTTGGGAGGCCAAAGCAGGCAGATCATGAGGTCAGGAGTTTGAGACCAGCCTGGCGAAATGGCGAAACCCTGTCTCTGCTAAAAATACAAAAATTAGCTTGGTGTGGTGGCGTGCACCTGTAGTCCCAGCTACTCAGGAGGCAGAGGCAGGAGAACCGCTTGAACCTGGGAGGCAGCGATTGCAGTGAGCCGAGATGGTGCCGCTATACTCCAGCCTGGGTGACAGAGCAAGACTCTGTCTCAAAAACAAAACAAAGCAAAACAAAAAAAACAAAAGAAAAAACAACAACAAACCCCCCCCCCCCCGAAATTACAGGATCAGAAAGTAGAACATTTTAAATCCTCTTTTTAAATAATTTCAAGTGTCAAACAACATACCCACGTAACAAACCTGCACATATACCCCCTATGAATCTAAAATAAGTATCACAAATTTTATTTTAGATTTAGGAGGTACATGTACAGGTTTGTTAACATGAGTATATTGGATGGTGCTGAGGTTTGGGGATGTGAATGATCCTGTCACCCAGTAGGGAGCATAATACTGAATAGGTAGCTTTTCAGGCCTCCCCCTCTTCCCCTCTCCCCCACCTCTAGCAGTCCCCACAGTCTATTATTTCCATCTTTACGTCCATGTGTGCCCAATGCTCCGACTTATGAGTGAGAATATGCAGTATTTGGTTTTCTGTTCTTGCATTGAATCACTTAGGATGATGGCTTCTAGCTGCATCCATGTTGCTGCAAAGGACAATAATTTTGTTCTCTTTGATGGCTGCCTAACATTCCATGGTATATATGTATCACATTTTCTTTATGCAATCCACCATTGATGGACACCTAGGCTGATTCCATGTCTTTGCTATTGCAAATAGTGGTGCAATAAACTCATGATACGTATGTCTTTTGGGCAGAACTATTTATTTTTCTTTGTATATATACCCAGTAATGGGATTGCTGGATAAAATGGTAGTTCTGTTTTAGGATCTTTGAGAAATCTCCAAATTGCTTTCCTAACTAATTTACATTCCCGCAGCGTATAAGGGTTCCCCTTTCTTTCTGCAGCCTCACCAGCATCTGTTACTTTTTGGACATTTAATAATGGCCATTTTGACTTGTGTGAGATGGTATCTCACTGTGGTCTTGATTCACATTTCTCTGATCATTAGTGATGCTGAGCATTTTTTCACGTTTGTTGACTGCTTGTATGTCTTCTTTTGAGAACTGTCTGTTCATGTCTTTTGCCCATTTTTTAATGGGGTTGCTTGTTTTTTTGCTTGTTGAATTGTGCAAGTTCCTTATAGATTCTGGACATTAGTCCTTTGTCAGATGCATAGTTTGAGAATATTTTCTCCCTTTCTGTAGGTTGTTTGTTTACCCTGTTGATAGTTTTGCTGTGCAGAGAAGCTCTTTAGTTTAATTAGTTCCCATTTGTCAGGTTTTTTTCATCAGTTTTTTGTCAGTTTTTGTTGCAATTGTAAAGCCTCTTTAAACACATCATGAAATTGCTATTTGGAAAGGATATATTAGTTTTTGTTCCTACCACCAGCAATACATGAAAGAAACTGTTTTAGTACACCTTCAGTTTGGGGCATTCACATTTTAATACATCTTTGTTACATTGGTAGGTAGGCAAAGTATTATATATTTGCAGTTTTTTTTTTTTTTTTTTTTTAGGGAAGTCTTGCTCTTATCCCCCAGGTTTGAGTACAATGGCTCTGTCTCTGCTCACTGCAGCCTTTGCCTCCCAGGTTCAAACTATTCTCCTGCCTCTGCCTCCCAAGTAGCTGGGATGAAGTCACCTGCCACCAGGCCAGGCTAATTTTTTATTTTTTAGTAGAGACGAGGTTTCACCATGTTGGCCAGGCTGATCTTGAACTCCTGACCTCAGGTGATCCGCCCGCCTCGGCCTCCCAAAGTGTTGGGATTATAGGCATGAGCCACTGCACTCAGCCTATATTTGCAGTTTTAATTATCAGTTATTTGATCATTAGTGAAGTTGATCATTTAATCACATGTCCATTGTGTATTCATATTCTTTGTCCATTACTATTGAGAATTTAGAATTGTTTTTAATTTTACTCATTTGTATGTGCTTATTTAGTGCTTAATCCATAATGTTTGTTTTCCTATTTCCCTCAAATGATTGCTTATATTTCAAACCTACATCTATCTTTCTGATACATGGAAGTTTAAATATTTGCTGCATTCCATGTTTTCAATCTTTTGTTTTCTCTTATTATTATAATTTTTTGAGGCAGAGTCTCACCCTGTCACTCAGGCTGGAGTGCAATGGCATGATCTCGGCTCACTGCAACCTCCGCCTCCCGGGTTCAAGCGATTCTCCTGCCTCAGCCTCCTGAGTAGCTGGGATTACAGGCACGTGCCACCACGCCCAGCTAATTTTTTGTATTTTTAGTAGAGATGGGGTTTCACCATGTTAGCTAGGATAGTCTTGATCTCCTGACCTCGTGATCTGCCCGCCTCCCAAAGTGCTGGAATTACAGGCATGAGCCACCACACCCAGCCGCTTTTATTATTTTTAACCTTAGAAAGTTATCTCCAGTCCTGAGATTTAATAAAGTTTTCCTCCTAGCATCCTTTGTTGTATATACATACATTATTTAAAATGTAACGCGCACACACACACCTACACATATACCTCACACCTAGACATACAACTGAAAGTCAGAGGGTATACCAATCAACTTAAAGAAGGCAAAGGTAGTGATTCACCAAGAAGTTAAAGCTGTCCTTTATTAAGAACCAGTTGGACCACAAATTTCAATAAGAGCATTTGAAAGAAACACTTGTTACCGTGGATGAGTGGCTTGTTATGAAGAGTTAGGATGACAAAGAAGAGGCTGCTAGAGAATCCTCCTGACTGCAAATACACATTTTCACGTTGAACTTGAGGCCTCCTCATGCTCTCCACTCTCTTCTTTTTTTTCTGAGTTTCTAGAAGAAATGTGTAGCAACCTTGGATCCAAGGAATGATGACTTAAAGTAGCTATGGGTTGTAGAATACAAAGTTCCTCATTTTCAAAAAAACTGAGAGCATCTAAAAGGTTAGAGAACTGGAGGAAAACAGTCTGGGAATGCCCGGGAGTCTCTTACCATCTTTTCCTGTAATAACAGAAGCAGGTTGTTAAATGGAAAACTTGAGTCTCAGGGTACAGAAGGTGGTCTCTGTAGTTGTGAAGCCAGAGGGAGTGGAAGTTGGAAGTTTCCCTTTTGACATGAAATAAGGGATATCATAATTAGATTACACATTCATGCAATTTGAAATTCAACATGAGAAAGGTAAATATTTATACTTAATAAAATTTTTATCTATACTGTGGACCTGTTTATTTTTATTTTACCCCTGTGGATTATTTAAACATTTGTTTTGGTTACCCATTTAGCAAGGACATTTCTTAAAAACTGAAATTGTAACATATGTCCTCATAATCATTCTTACTTGGAAAGTGCCTAGCTGACGGGTCTCTTAGCTACTGCCTAGGTTTTATTCTTTAACCTCTCTAAACAGCAGGCATAGTGACTAAGAGGAACTTCTTAGTTTGTAAAGAACTGGCTTTGTAAACTCAGCCTTATAAAGTGACCACAAATTTCACAAGTCGACATGTGTGTCCTGTTTGAGCTCACTTGTCAAGGGTTGTTATAAAACTTGGGGTTTGGTTCTGCATCTTCAAGGGACTGTGGGCAGAACACCAGCTCTTGGAATGCCAGTTTCTTTAGCTGTGATATTGGGGCCTTGGCTAAATCACTAAGGTCTCACCTAGCTCTAAAACTTGAATTTTAAAAAATCCTGCAATTAGGAAAAATCTAACAAGCATAACTTTTCTTGTTCTTCTTTTTTACCTATATAAAAATGACATTTTAGGAGAGTCATAGGAAGCAGCCCAGAACTTTTTAGCTAATCAGGAATATTAGAAAGACAAATTTATGTTATTCCTTTAAGTAACTCTAATTGAATAGGCCGTCTCTAACTTGACTGTGTTGGTTCTCTTTTTTAGATAGCTTTTTCTGTTTTCTTTGTTTATAAAAAATCTTGATACAATATGTACCTCATAACAATGTTTCTGTCAGTGACCGACCACATATAATGACAGCTTCTAACACCTAGTGACATCCAGCTGTCCTAACATGGTAGCACAATATATTACTTTTTCTATGTTTAGATACATAAATATTTATCACTGTGTTACAGTTGTTTACAGTTTTCAGTACAGTAGCATGTTGTACCCATTTGTAGCCTAGGAGCAGTAGGGTACACCATACAGCCTAGGTGTGCAGTAAGCTATACTATCTAGATTTGTGTAAGTACACTCTATGATGTTTGTACAACTACGAAATTGCCTAATGACACAGTTTTCAGAACATATATCCATTGTTAAGCAGCACATGACTGTTTTTGTTTCTTTCTTTTTTATTTTTATCTTTTGGAGATGAGTCTTGCTGTGTTGCCCAGGCTGGAGTGCAGTGGCGTGATCTCGGCTCACTGCAACCTCAGCCTTCTGAGTTCACGCAATTCTCGTGCCTCAGTCCCCTGAGTAGCTAGGACTACAGGTGCACGCTGCCATGACCGGCTAATTTCTTGTATTTTGGTAGAGATGGGGTTTCACCATGTTGCCCAGGCCAGTCTTGAACACCTGAGTTCAGGCAATCTACCTGCCTTGGCCTCCCAAAGTGCTAGGATTACAGGTGTGAGTCACCACACCCGGCCAATGTGACTGTGTTTAAGAAATATCTATCATATTCAATTAAATTCAAATATTTTAATAAAGAATTAAAACATTGCAAAGAACAAAAGCATACATACTAGAATATCTTCCTACTGTAAATTGTTATAGGCAAAGAAACTGGCCATGATTAAGGCACTACTGCTACCTGATGGCATATAGACTAATTACAGGAAAAGTATCACGACAAGTCAGATTTTTGAATGAGTGAAATTAAAAAGTGATGATAAATGATAAATGTTGTCTTTTTTTTTTTTTTAGATGGAGTCTCACTGTCTCCCAGGCTGGAGTGCAGTGGTGTGATCTAGGCTCACTGCAGCCTCCACCTCCCGGGTTCAAGCCTTTCTCCTGCCTCAGCCTCCTGAGTAGCTGGGATTACAGGGAACCGCCACCACATCCAGGTCATTTTTGTATTCTTAGTAGAGACAGTGTTTGCCTGTGTTGGCCAGGCTAGTATTGGACTCCTCACCGCAAGAGATCCGCCCACCTCGGCCTCCCAAAGTGCTGGGATTACAGGTGTGAGCCACTGCGTCCAGCCAAATTTTTAGTCTTAAATGATCCTCCAAAATTTATGTTTGAGAAGGCATCTGGCTGGGCAAGGTGCCTTGGCCTCATTTAATCCTCATGGCTACCCTATGAGGAAGGTACTATTATCAGCTTCATGTTACACACAAGGTAACTGAAGCACACAGAGATGAGTAAATTACCCAATGTCATAATTAGTAGAGCTAGCTAGGATTCAAATCTAGTCTGCTTGGATTTAAAATCTGCTCTTAACCGCTGTACTCTACCACTTCTTTGTTGTCCATTACTTGAATAAAATTTACTTAACAAAGTACTCATTTTTGAGTACTTACGTAGTTTCAAAGTTATTGTTATTATAAATAATAATGTGATGGTCATTTTTGTGGCTAAATTTTTGTAAACATATATCATTCTACTCTTGGGCTAAATTCTGAGAAGTAAAATCGAGGATCAAGTGAACTTCACATATTTAAAGTTCATTATCTAATTGCCTTGTGTCAGAAAGTAAGGAAATGCTCAAAGAAAGAAGGACATGTACCAATCAATACTTCCAGAAACAGATCTAAGTTATTCATTGTTTTTAAATTGATTTTCAAATTGCAAATGTCATACATTCTGTTTTCTTTGTTTATAAAAAATCTTGATACAATATGTACCTCATAGCAATGTTTCAAACAACTCTAAAGCTACTTTTTGTGTATCCTAAGATTCAGCAACAAAGTAAATACATTGTGATTAATGGGAGTCATGTGTTCCAGTGTCAAAAATATTAATTATCAATAGGGAAAGTGGAAGGCTAATGTGAACCAGTGGTATTGGATTAGAATCGAAGGTATGGGTATGAATTTATGGTTCTTTTTTTTTTTTTTACATATTTACATAATATGGTATAGAAATAAATTTAAATGTGTGTGTGTGTGTGTGTGTGTGTGTGTGTGTGTGGTGGGGGGACATATGTATGCATTTGTGTATATATTTCCTAACCCTGTTAAGAAGGCCTAAAAGCAGTCTGGGTATGATGGTTCATGCCTGTAATCCCAGCACTTTGGGAGGCCGAGGTGGCAGATCTCTTGAGGTTACGAGTTCAAGACCAGCCTGGCCAACATGGGGAAACACCGTCTCTACCAAAAGTACAAAAATTAGCTGGGCATGGTGGTGTGCACCTGTAATCCCAGCTACTTGGTAGGGCGAGGCACAAGAATCACTTGAACCTGGGAGGCCGAAGTTGCAGTGAGCCGAGATTGCACTACTGGATACCAGCCTGGTGACAGAGCGAGACTCCATCCCCCCTCCTCCAAAAAAAAAAAAAAAAGCCCCGACGCGGTGGCTCACACCTGTAATCCCAGCACTTTGGGAGGCCAAGGTGGGCGGATGAGGAGTTCAAGACCAGCCTGGCCAACATGGAGAAATCATGTTTACTCAGGAGGCTGCAGCTGGAGAATAGCTTGAACCCACGAGGTGGAGGTTGCAGTGAGCCAAGATCATGCTGCTGCACTCCAGCCTGGGACAGAACAAGACTCTGTCTCAAAAAAAAAAAAAAAAAAAAAAAAAAAAAAAAAAAAAAAAAAAAAAAAAAAAAAAGAAGGCCTAAAAACAATGAAAGCCAGTAGCAATTAACTTCCAAATGCCATTCTTTATTAAAAAGAACCAAATATCCTTGGAGAAATGGCTGACTGCAAGGTTGGGGCTGTGAAAGTACAAAATGAGTGTAGAGCAGGGGTTCCAACCTCCAGACCACAGACTGGTACTGTGCAAGGGATCTAGGTTGCGTGCTCTTTATGAGAATCTGAGGCCTGATTATTACAATGTAATAAAAATAAAAATAAAGTGCACAATAAGTGTAATGCACTTGAATCATTCTGAAACCATCTCCAACCCCCCGGGTCCGTGGAAAAATTGTCTCCCGTGAAACAAGTCCCCAGTGCCAAAAAGGTTGAGGACCAAAAACCGGTCCCTGGTGCCCAAAAGGTTGGCGTGCACAACAAATGTAATGCACTTGAATCATTCTGAAACCATCCTTCACCCCTGGGTCCACGGAAGAATTGTCTTCCACGAAATCAGTCCCTGGTGCCAAAAAGGTTGAGGACTGCGGGTGTAGAGCATCTTCGTGTCAGAAAGTAAGGAAATGCTCAAAGACAGAGGGAACACGTCTAAAGGATGTGGGAGCTAGCTCCACTGGGTCCCCCACTGGCCAAATCTGGGGCAATTTGTGTATCAAAATAAATGATGAGGATAAAGAATCCATAGCAATATGGATTCTGCATCGCAATAAATAATTCTGCATCAAAGTAAATAATGAGGATAAAGAATCCATACTGATGTGAATGAATGAAAGAATGAATGAATGGGAAAAAGGGAAAACTTTCCTTGATGGTAAAATTACAACTAATTAATGTAGAAGGAATGATGGAATCAGAAAATCACCATTTCAAAGGGAAAAGTAGCAAATTAACAGTAGAGAAACTTGGCAGACATCACTTTAGCCAGTGTTCAAAGTATTTTTTTTTTTTTTTATGAGGCAGGGGTCTTGCTGTGTTGCCTAAGCTGGTCTGTAACTCTTGGGCTCAAGGAATCCTCCTGCATCAGCCTTTGAGTAGCTGGGATTACAGGTGCATGCCACCTTGCCAGCCAATAGTGTTGAAAGTTTAACATCAGTTGTCATGGGATATCATGTGCCTCCTGACGTGAAGCATTGAGAACACAACAACAGTTCTGTGAATTTGTTGCCGAAAATGGTAGCCTGACTTGAATCATGAAGAAATATCAGAGAAACCCAAATTGAGGGACACAAAATATCTGGACTGTATTCATCAGAAATATCAAGGTCATGAAAAACAAGGAAACACTAAGTGAGAAACTGTAATTAGAGAAGACTAAAGAAACCCGACAACTACATTCAATTCACTACCTGGGATTTTCTTTTTCCATAAAAGTCGTTATTGGGGCCGTTGGTGAAATTTCAATACGGTCTATAGATTAGCTAATAGTGTTTTATCAGTGTTAATGTCTTAATTATACTGATTTTAGTATTATGCTATGGTTATGTAACAGAATGTATTTAGAGAATACATGGTGATGTATTTACAGATAAGGGGAATCACATCTGCAACTTACCCTCAAACAGTTTTTAAAATTCACACACACACACACACACACACACGCGCACATGCACGCAGAGATTGCAGAGGGGAAAAAAACAGAAAGAGGGAAAGATAAAACATCTATTACAAATATTACAGATGTTAACTTTTGGGGAATCTAGGTAGAAGTTACAAAGTAATTCCTTGTACTATTTTTTTTCCCCCAAGACAGAGTCTCCCTCTGCCACCCAGGCTGGAGTGCAGTGATACGATCTTGGCTCACTGCAACCTCTGCCTCCCAGGTTCAAGCAATTCTCCTGCCTCAGCCTCCTGAGTAGCTGGGATTACAGGCACCTGCCAACACGCCTGGATAATTTTTGTATTTTTAGTAGAGACAGAGTTTCACCATGTTGGCCAGGCTAGTCTCAAAGTCCTGACCTCGTGATCTGCCCGTGTCAGCCTTCCAAAGTGTTGGGACTACAGGCATGAGCCACTGCAGCCGGCCTCATCATAGTGTTTTCGTAACTTAGTATAAATCTGAAATTTTGTCAAAATAAAAATTTAACAAAATTTAAACAATATATGAAGTGTATCTCTTTAAAAAAGGGTAAGGGATTTCAAAGTGATTTCTTATTCTTCTTTCACTATTTCCTCAAATATTATCATAATGAATAATTTGGTGAGTAGCTTTCTAAATTTTTGCTATGCATATACAAATACATGTATATGTATGTGTCTCCATGTTTGTTCCTGTACAATTGCTAGTAGGTTCATACTCAACTATACAATAGAATATTCTGCTGCTTTTCTTTTTTTGAGATGGAGTCTCACTCTGCTGCCCAGGCTGGAGCGCAGTGGTGCAATCTCTGCTCACTGCAACCTCTGCCTACCGGAGTTCAAGCGATTCTCCTCCCTCAGCCTCCTGAGTAGCTGGGATTACAGGTGCCTGCCACCACGCCTGGCTGATTTTTGCATTTTTAGTAGAGATGGGGTTTCATCATGTTGGCCAGGCTGGTCTTGAACTCCTGACCTCAGGAGTTCTGCCTACCTTGGCCTCCCAAAGTGCTGGGATTACAGGTGTGAGCCACCATGCCTGGCCTGCTGCTTGATTTGTAAAATGCTATATTACTGACATTTTCCCATGTCAGTACGAATACATATAGCTCTCTTTTTTTTTTTTTTAATAACTAATGTAGTTCTATCATATCTAGGGTATAGATGTAATATAACTTATATACTAATTTTCCCATTGATGAACATGTGGATTGCTTTCTTTTTCTATAAAAAACTACAACTAATGGCCAGATGTTGTGGCTCACACCTGTAATCCCAGCACTTTGGGAGGCCAAGGAGGGTGGATCATGAGGTCAAGAGGTTGAGACCATCCTGGCCAACATGGTGAAACCCCATCTCTACTAAAAATACAAAAATTAACTGGGTGTGTCAGTGCGTGCCTGTAGTCCAAGCTACTTGGGAGGCTGAGGCAGGAGAATCACTTGAACCCACAAGCTGGAGGTTGCAGTGAGCTGAGATCGTGCCACTACACTCCAGCCTGGTGACAGAGTGAGACTCCGTTTCAAAAAATGAAAAACAAAAAGCTGCAACTAACATTTTTGTGCATTTGCCTCTATTTTCTGTGGTATAGATGTGGAATTCCTGAGTCAAACGATATTTGTATTTAACCTATTGATAAATATTGCAAGGACTATTGCACTGTAGAAAGCACAAAGTGTAGCTAAATAGCTTCTCTTAATGACCACTGTGAGAACCATATGTTAGCAACAAGTGTGAATAATGCTAAGTCAAATTTGTGGGTCATTTGGATGAGCCCTTATGGTCCATGAGCGCTTACAGCTGTGCATCGCTTGCTGGCCAGCACACAGCAGTGGCAATCAGCCATGTGTGCATTGTTATCAGCACAGAGAAGGGAGAATTGCCCTTATATATTACTTGTAAACTATGTGTTATCTCATGCAGGCTGGTACATGATTACAGTCTCCCAAGAGTTAATTGTTAACTGGAGGGGTTATGCTAATTCCGTTAAGTGCCCATTATTACCTACATGTTTTCTGTTGTGTTTATTTTAAGAATGCAGACAGCCATTAATTATTGCGATGGTCGATCACTGTTTACCTTCTACTTTACTTCCTTCTCTTTACTATTTTCTTATCTTTTAGTCACAATTGATGTAGTAATATCAGTTATATATCTGTAAGAAAATATCAGAGGTACTGAGAAAGGTTTACTATAAATGAATAAATATAATAATTTATTATTCCACCCACAATCCCCCCTAAAAAATATGTTTTATCAGTAGTCTGGCTTTTCATCTGCAATGAATATGTCAGGTTTTGTGAAAGGGGTGTATGTGTGAGGGAAAGGGGGCAGAAATAGTTATCCCAATCAAATGTATACTCAGAGATTGTTTCCAGGCCAACAGAAGTGCTTTTGAATTATTGCTGTAAATTAGCATATTAAAAATAGAATAGTTTTTAAAGTATAGCAGGTTAAAATGTGAAAATCCTTAGGCAGCATAAGGTTTATTATTATGTGACTTTAAAACAGTGGAAGGAAAGATGAAAAGAGTTTTCAAGTAATATTGATTGAGTTTCTCTTCCAAGTCCTGGGCTGGGTGCTGAAGAACAGAGACGAGGCCGGGCGCGGTGGCTCAAGCCTGTAATCCCAGCACTTTGGGAGGCCGAGACGGGCGGATCACGAGGTCAGGAGATCGAGACCATCCTGGCTAACACAGTGAAACCCCGTCTCAACTAAAAAATACAAAAAACTAGCCGGGCGAGGTGGCGGGCGCCTGTTGTCCCAGCTGCTCTGGAGGCTGAGGCAGAAGAATGGCGGGAACCCGGGAGGCGGAGCTTGCAGTGAGCCCAGATGGCGCCACTGCACTCCAGCCTGGGCGACAGACCGAGACTGCATCTCAAAAAAATAAAAATAATAATAAAAAAAAAGAACACAGATGAACAAGGACATTGATGTTCTCTGTCCTTGAATAATACACTTTTGTGGGACACAGACAAATGAGCACATAGTTATGATATGAAGTCTGCATAATATTGACATATACTGGATATAGATGTAAAATATCAAGGGAGCAGAGAAGAAGAAATAATTAGTTTTGACTGAGGGTATCAGAAAAATTTCAATAGAGATACGATCTTTGGCCTGGGCCTTGGAGGGTGAGTAGGAATTCTAGGTTGGTAAGACATAATGGAAGACATTTTCAGGCGAAGAGAATAATGAATTGCATGAGTGAAGGCAGAAAGGCTTTTGGATTCCTTGTACACCTGTGACCTCTAAGAACTCTGAAAGTTAATGCAAATCCTAGGCCAGTGCTTCTCACACTTTCTGTGTATACAAACCATCTGGAGCACATTAATATTCAGGTTCTGATTCAGAAGGCGTGGAGCGAGCCTGTCATTCTGCATTTCTAACAAGCTCCCAGGGCCTGGGGACCGCACTTTGAGCAGGAAGGCTCTAAGCACTGTATGCTGTTGTGTGTTTCAGTCAGGCCTGCTACTTGGTGCAACCTAGAAACAAGATGGAGATGACACGTCTGTCTTTTGCCATAAGAAAATTTATAGCAAGTACCTGAAGGCCCTCTTTTCGAGACTGTGATATTTCAGAAATAGATTCCGCATTGTCCTGAACCAGCCCAGGTGTAAATAGAGTGACTCATCCTGGAGGCCACTCGTCCAGATGACATGGGAGCAAGCATTACAGGAAAGGTGAGGGAAAGGTCCCGACAGGCCCGGCTAGTTCCTGTGCATCCAGGGCAATGGTGAAATCCTTAGTGTGAGGGGACTGTGGCAGGAGGTGGAAGAAAGCCAGATACGTAGTATTTTCACAAGATTTAAATTGGTTGGGGCTCCTTCAGAATAATAATAATTATTATTATTGGAAAAACATAATCCCAGTCGCCACTTTGAGTTTTTTTTGATGATGCTTTCTCAGGTGTTGAATTTTTAGTGAGAAAATAGCTACATCACTTGGAATGGTTTGTTTTAAATTCATAACTTTTTTTTTCTTAAAAAAAACTTCTAAAAATCATAGAAATAGGCACTTGTTCTTTGCAGAACACTTGACAAAAAACAAAAAAACCAACCAAACAAAAAACCCCCTATAACATTTTGGGGTGGTCATAGTTCAGTAGACGATTTGGACTAATTTCCTCTCCTTTCTATTTTCCATACATCGCCCAGTTGTCTACCCTCCTTGGGGTGTTGGCGCCAGTGAGGGTTTGGTAATATGGCAAACTGTTATCTGCAGTTGCAGAAGAGCTGCGGGGCCCGCTTGTTGTGCTAGAGACAAATTGTGATCTCAAAATGAGGTCACTGAGCTTTTCTTCACTTTCATCTTCCCTGCTATTTATGCTGATTGTGAAATGGAATAGGAGACTTCTTAAGATTAATGAAGGAGGAGGAGAGATTAGGTGATTATTTTTCACAAGAAGGATCATTCTAGTCATGCCTTCCTTTCCCTAATAAAATTTACAACCTACTCAGATAGCCTGAAGCAGACCACATGGCTAAAATTCAGCACCCAGGGATTGGGATGGGCTTACTACCTCTATCCCAAAACATCCCCCACATAAAGACTGTTGCAGAGACAAGAGATCGTGCTAGATTGTATCAGGAGGATAGACAATTATCGACACCAAGGACTCACTAAGGATAATCCAGACAGATGTCTGAGCTTGTTGGAGAGAATGATAAAACCAGAGGCTGAAGGAGACTAAGTGATGAGGACACCACACTGCAAAGTCAATGCATCTTTGATATATTCCCAAGCACAAGGTAAGAGCCCAGGTCATCTGGATGCCTGCATCTTGGGACTTAGTAAATAAGCAACTTGGGACCAGAGTTTATCTCTTTCAATTTTGCTTCCACCAGAATTCCTAGAAGAGGGATTCTCGTGTTTTAGAGGCATATTTAACACCTGGAAGAGCTTGTTGGGAATGCAGATTCCTGGGCTGCAGCCCAGCCTGCTGACTCAGAGAAGCCCCTGATGATTCTCCGGAGGTGGACTGAGCCCATCCTGTGAGCATATTTGCCTTAGTGAATTCACACTAATTGACAAGGCACTTGAGAAAAACAAAACAAAAAACTGAAAAAACAAACAAAAAAAACCAATGTAGGTCTTGTGACACTAGGAAAGAAAGTCATGTTTTTACCCCTGCTGGTCTCCCACCAGGAGCTACGGGCGAAGAAGGGAAGAGATCCAAAGCAGAGAAAACACAAAATAGACAAACCTCAATTTTTACATCATAGGGGCATTTTAAAAAGGCTGTGTATAATCAAATTTGTGTGAGTTAATCTTTACTTTCCCTTAAGTCTAACTCAATGTATCCACTTTTGATTTTTCATGTGGTAGTGACTTTGTCACCATTTTTTTTCTCTTCTACTTAGCCCAGCCTCTCCATCCGGAATTGAACTGCCTGTGAAGCAGCTACAGAGAGCACCCAGGGCCATTTGCTTCACAGCAGCAGAGCTGCTTGTTTACCTAGAGCTCCAGCCCCTTGTTGGCAAAGGTGGACCTCTTATCTCTCAGGGATCACTCTGCCTCTGGGTTCCTGCATCCCTGTGTGGGATTTACACTCTGCCCGAGGGCCTGGCTCCTCCTGGGTTCTGCTCCACTGTTCCCCAGCTGACCTGTCAAGTTGTGGTTGGAGATCCAGAGTGACCCAGCTCCTACATCGCCCATCAGACTCGTTGCCCTGGTCTGGCTGGCCATTTATCTGGCTCTGGGATTATCTCTAAAATCCTGAGGGCACCAGCCTTCTAGGAGTCTGATGTGGGCCATTTTCCCTGGAAATATAAATGAAACTGACTGTGGGGGAGCACTTATAGCTCTTGCTGGTCTTCCTGGTCCGGGGTCCAAACTAAAAGGATCTTTTTCACCATTCCCACTGTCCCTGCTCAAGTCAGTTTCTCCTTATTTGTCATATGGACCACCCTGGTGCTCTTCTAACTCACCTCCTTCCACCTTTTTTAGTCTCTTCCAGTCTACCCTCCGTTTGGCTGCCTCAGGGAACTCTAAACTATGGATCTGACATCATCACCCTGCTGTGTCCCTTTAATAGTTCCCCATTATCTGAGGGGAAAGCCTAAATTCACAGTGGCCCACAAGGCCCTATCTCACCAGTCTGATCTCTTTCTCTCTCTCTCTCAAATCTCCCCCCAAAAGCCACTTTTGCTCTAACTATAGCCAACATCTTATTCTTCTTAGGACTATGCCATCTTCCAATGCCACATTTGTGTCCTCATGTTATGTCCTCACCCTGGAATGTTCTCTCTTCCCGTTTTTGTCCCTCTTGGTTTTTCTTCAGCCTATTTTTTTTTTTTTTTTTTTTGAGGCAAGGTCTTGCTCTATCACCCAGGCTGGAGTGCAGCCTCAACCTCCCAGGCTCAAGTGATTCTCCCGTCTCAGCCTCTTGAATAGCTGAAATCACAGGTGTGTACTACTATGCCTAGCTAATTTGTTTGTTTGTTCTGTAATGACGGGGTCTCCCTATGTTGCCCAGGCTGGTCTCAAATTCCTGGACTCAAGAGATCTTCTTGCCTTGGCCTCACAAAGTGCTGGGATTACAGGCATGAGCCACCATGCATGGCCTTATCTTTTTTCTTGAATAAGAATCTCACCTTGTCCCCTAGGCTGGAGTGCAGTGGTGTGATCTTGGCCCACTGCAGCTTCGACCTCCCCGGTTTAAGCAATCCTCCTGCCTCAGCCCCCACAAGTAGATGAAACTACAGGCATGCACCACCACACCCAGCTAATGTTTGTGTTTTTTCTAGAGACGGGTTTTTACCATGTTGCCTAGGCTGGTCTTGAACTCCTGAGCTCAAGCAACCCACCTGCCTTGGCCTCCCAAAGTGCTAGGATTACAGGCATAAGCCACCACGCCCCACCCTCCTTTAGCTCTTTAACGTTTTGCTTTTTTTACATCTTATTATGAAATGGTAAGCATTTGTGACAGAAAATTCAGAAAGGGTAGAAAAGAAAACCAACCACAGTCTCATCTCTCATAAGCAACAAATGTTAATATTTGGGCATAGTTCCTCCAGTCTTTTTGTTCATTTGCATTTTTCTTTTTATAAGTGACAGCATTCTATACATGAACTCTTAAATTCATTTTTAAAAAAAATTTTTGATACAGGATCTCTGTTGCCCAGGCTAGAGTACAGTGGCCCAAACGCAGCTCACTGCAGCCTCAACCTCCCAGGCTCAGTCTCCTGAGTAGCTGGAATCACAGGTACTAACATGCCCGGCTAATTTTTAATTATCTTGTGGAGACAGGGTCTCACTTTGTTTCCCAGGCTGGTCTCCAATTCATGGGCTCAAGTGATCCTCCCACCTTGGCCTCCCAAAGTATTGGGATAACAGGCGTGAGCCACTGTGTTTGGCCTGTGTTGTCTTAAAATAGTCTTAAATACCAACCTGGGCAATATAATGAGACTCTGTCTCCACAAAAAGTAAAAGAATTTGCTGAGTGTGGTGGCATGTACCTGTAATGCCCAGTACTTGAGAGGCTGAGGTGGGAGGATTGCTTGAGCCCGGGAGGTTGAGGCTTCGATGAACCATGATTGCACCACTGCCCTCAGGTTTGGATGATAGAGTAAGACCCTGTGTCATTTTTTTTTTAAAGATATTTAAAAAAAACAACTTTTTTTTTTTTTCGAGATGGAGTCTGACTTTATTGCCCAGGCTGTAGCGCAATGGTGCGTTTTCGGCTCACTGCGACCTCTGCCACCTGGGTTCAAGTGATTCTCCTGCCTCAGCCTCCCAAGTAGCTAGGACTACAGCCGTGCGCCACCATGTTCAGGTAATTTTTGTGTTTTTAGTACAGATGGGGTCTCATCGTGTTGGCCAGGCTGGTCTCGAACTCCTGACCTCAGGTGATCCACCCACCTTGGCCTCTCAAAATGCTGGGATTACAGGCATGAACCACTGTGCCCAGCCAAAAAAGCTTTTTGAAAATATAGTTTAAACATTTTTAAAGAAAATTTTAGACTTACAGAAAAGTTGCAAAAATAGTACAGAGAATTCCTGTATATTCTTCACCCAACTTCCCTTAATGTTAACATCTTATAACCAAAGTACAATTACCAAAACTAAGAAACTTGTTTTTTCCACCATAAAGTTATTACTTTTCTCTTTGCAAATAATATTTTTTTGGGGGAAGATACTTTGAGACTGTACAAGTATCCTGCTTCTCCTTAAACTTTTGCCCATCGCTCTCTGGGCTCGGACCTAGTTCGCGGTGACATGGCCAAACGTACCAAGAAAGTCGGGATCGTCGGTAAATACGGAACCCGCTATGGGGCCTCCCTCCGGAAAATGGTGAAGAAAATTGAAATCAGCCAGCACGCCAAGTACACTTGCTCTTTCTGTGGCATAACCAAGATGAAGAGACGAGCTGTGGGGATCTGGCACTGTGGTTCCTGCATGAAGACAGTGGCCGGTGGTGCCTGGACATACAATACCACTTCCGCTGTCACGGTAAAGTCCGCCATCAGAAGACTGAAGGAGTTGAAAGACCAGTAGACGCTCTTCTACTCTTTGAGACATCACTGGCCTATAATAAACGGGTTAATTTATGTAACAAAAAAAACAAACAAACAAAAAAAAAAACTTTTGCCCATCAATTTTAGCATCCATCAGTGGATACTGCTTGTAGTTATTATTACTGTGATATTCTAATCATGATTTTCTACTTCCTTATTACTTACATTTTACAATTGGAATTATTCTGTAAAGTAAAGTTGTACTTTCTCCTCAATTTATTTATACAGTATGGACTCACAGATTTTTATTTAACCATTGGGTTTTAATCTAGTACTATCATAATATAGTACTATGCTTAATCCAGTACTATTCTTATTTATTTTGTTTCTCAAATTGTTTCAGCCTTGGCCATAGGGGGCTCTTTCAGTTTGGCTCTCATGCCCTTTCAGCAAGATCCCCATCTTTTTTTTTGTGGGGGGGCACTTCATTACTTTTTAGCATAATTTGTGTCTTACCTCTCCCAGCTCTGGAATCCACTATTTTTCCAAGGAGCCACAATTTCTTTTGTTGGAGAATAGTGTTTAGAAAACAAGGTCTACAACTTGTATTTTGGAGTAAAAAAACATGGATATTACTAACAGCTAAGTATACAGATTTTTTTTCGGTAAGTTTAAAGTAAACACACTGCCACCAATTTTTCCAGTTCTACTAAATCACATTGTCAATTCAAATGGATTATCATTCATCTATCTTTGTCTTTATTCTTCCCTCCATCCTTCTCTCTCTTCCTTTCTCTTTCCTTTTATTCTTACTTTCTCTTGAAATATAATGAGAAAATGTACCTCATTTATTCTTCAATCCAGGTGAGTTTGGATATTTCTTTCATTCATTCAATAAAAATTTAGTGATTCCAACTGAGTCAGGCTCTAGGCATTAGAGACATCCTCTTTTGGTTAATATTTTCATGGAATATCGTTTTCCATTTTCTTACTTTCATTCTATTGGTATTGTTGGATCTAAAATGAGTCTCTGCGGACAGCATATAGTTGGATCATGTCTTTTTATCCATTCTTTTAATCTCTGTCTTTTGATTAGAGATTTTAATCCATTTATATTTAAAGTAATTACTGATAAGAAGGGACTTCTGTTATTTTTCTCTATTTTCTACATTATGGCTTTTTAGTTCCTCATTTTCTTTTAATTTTTACATTACTGTCCTTTGTGTTTAGTTGTTTTTTTGTTTTTGGAGAGAAATGTTTAAATTCCTTTCTCATTTCTGTGTGTGTGTGTGTGTGTGTGTGTGTGTGTATTTTTTTTTCCATTGCTCAGGTTGGAGTGCAGTGGCATGAACATGGGTCACTGCAGCCTTAACCTCCTGGGCTCAATTGATCCTCCTGCTTCAGCCTCCTGAGTAGTTGGGACTAAAGGCACAGGCATATGCCACCATCTCCAGCTAACTTTTGCATTTTTTTGTAGTGACAAAATGCCTGGCTCCCAAAGGGGTAAAACAAGAAAAATGGAAGATAAAAGAGGGCCCTTACCCTTTAAATCTCCTGAAGTCACTTCAGCTAAAGGCAGAGGGGCTTGCAAGAATAGGAGGTGCAACAACAATGGCTACCTCTTTGTATGCACGACTGTGTTCAGAAGCAGACCATTTGTCTGAATAATGTCACTATAGACATAAGTGTACAAATACCTGAGACCACCAATGTCAGTGGTCTGATTTTTAAAAATCAATTTTAATTACATAATTTTCAACATCTCATACGGGTCCCCACAGTATTCTTGCATTTTAGAATTTCTCTTGTGTTCTCTCCTATTTATTTTTCCAAATGGATTGTTTTTCCAACTGCACTCCAAAAATGTCCAATAAAATTTTGATAAAAATTATAAAATAAATTATATAAATTAAATGTAATTATCTTTTTGGGAAACCAAATATTTAATGTGTTCACTAAATTGTATCTATACAATTTCAAGCAAATGCCAATTGGAAGACCAAGCCCAGGAATTCATAGAGGAAATAATCTTCCAAATAATAAGGAGCACTAAGGTGATCTTCCACTTCAGCCATACTACTAGCAGCTATAAGAGTGTAAGCCAGTCAGTATTATACAGATTACTGAGCGTTTACCACAGCATCAATTTTCAGAATTCTCTGGGCAGTTTCATTTGCTAGGGTCAGAGCAATAAATGAAATCACAAAAGTTGGGCAATCAACCAGTTCCTCCAAAATGGAAATACCGCCCTTTTAATATGAATGCCTGCAATTTTTTTCTTTTTAGGCATGTTGATTTCTTAGTTCTGTTACTGTAGAAATGAGATTCAATGCCAGCATTTTCAGCTAGTGTAGTTGGAATGACTTCCATAGTATCTGCAAAATATGAACACAGGAAAATTCCATACCACTCAATGTTCACAAACATTCAGTTAACCACAGGGCCAATTCTATTGGAGCACCACTTCCTGCAGTAAGAGCTCTCTTCACCAAACAGCAAATAACACATAGCACATCATGAATGGAGGGCTCAATTCTTCAGTCCTATGACAATTTTAACTGTTTTTCCAGCACTTATACAGCCTGTAATCTTGAGCAGTTTTCCAGAGCCATTTAAATTGACCTTCTCAGCTAACTCAGCAAAACCTAGCATGTCAGTGTGACTTGGTCAGTATGAGCAACTGGCTCGGTTCCAATTGTCTTAGAAATGAATTCAACATCTTCTTTTTCAATGTTCTTAACCAACATAATAATTTTGTTCAGGAAATGGCATGGAAGATCACTAGAAGCATCTCTAAGGGTCCTGTATGAGGACATTATAACCCATTTGTAAAAGTTTGCTATACTAAACTTAAAATACACGCTGTCTCTCTCATAGCATTTAGTCCATCTGAACATTGTCAGAAACTGCTACTTGATTTCCATATCTTTTGGGAGCAGATAAGCAAAACTGAATGTGCCCAATCTTAGCCTTTTCAAATTGGGTTATGACAGAATTTGCTCCTTTCTGGGTGAGAATAAGACCTTCCACCAACTCACAGTCATCAATTTTTCCACCAAATTTCTTAACCGCAGTCATGTATTGCTTAACAATGGGGTACAATCTGAGAACGGCATTGTTAGGACATTTTGTTGTGCAAACATCATAGAGTATACTTACACAAACCTAGGTGGTATAGCTTACTACACACATAGGTTACATAGTATAGCCTATTGCTTGGTAGGCTATAAACATGTACAGCATGTTACTATATTGAATACTACATATCTAAACATTGAAAAGGTATAGCAAATACATGGCATTATAACCACTGTCATATATGCAGTCTGTTGTTGACTGAAATACTGTTACATGGCACATGACTGTATGTTAATATCTCTAAGATTTATAGTAGTACCTGTGGCTGGATCACTTTCATCACTGCATTTACACTCGTCGGAGAAAGCAGATCTTGAATAGTGAAAGACATCCTGTGAGTTCAAAGAACTCGTGGCACTATTTAACAAAGTTTCTCTGACATTCAGTTCCACAGGTTGAGATACGTTACTTAAGATCTCAATACCCTTTTCCAAAGACTTCTGGGATGACTTGGAAGTGATGGTTGGATGAATCCCTTTCTGAAGAAACTCGGCCCAGGAACCCATGAGAGAGCCAGCAATAGTGCCTACTGATGCAGTGCCATCTCCTGCTTCTGTATCTTAGCTCCCCCAGCATTCTGCTGCTGGATATGACCCTTGCATTTGTTTCAGAATGGTGGCACCATCATTTGTAGTGGTCACATTGCCTTTTCCACCTTGAATTTTTTTTCCCATTCCTTTTGGTCCAAGGCTGGTTTTAACAGCATCAGCAACAGTTTTGGCTGTAATGTTGCTGAGCCAGATCTCAGCCTGCTTGTCATGTCCCTAACAGGCACTCTTCACACACAGCTGGCAGCCCTGGTGGGTGCCCTGCTCCATGGTCCAAATAACGTCTTTACTTGGGCATGTTAACTAAAACTTTCTCCTTATGTGTTACATCTTGTTTTGTTTTTTGTTGCTCGTTTTGCTGTCAGGTTCTAAAGATGTGCTCCGTTAGGGTTAGGGAAAGGCTCCAGGATGGCTATGGAATTCCACTAGGGAGCTAGGGGGCCACAGGAATCTACCAGCCGGGAGACTTTGGCCAAGTTACTTTGAACCATAGTTCTCAAAGTGTGATCTCCAGACCGGCATCATCAGCCACACCTGGGAACCTATTACAAATACAAATTCTTGGGCCCTGTTGGAAACCTACTGAATAAGAAACTGGGAGTGGGGCTTAGCCATTTATGTTGAACAAACAAACCCTCAAGATGATACTGATGAATACTTAAGTTTGAGAAATACTGTGTTAAACCATATTTCTTAACCTTGGCTGCACAGTAGAGCCACCTAAGGAGCTTTTCTCTATCCACCCCTATTCTGATTGGTCTGGAAGGGGACTAGTGACAGGAATCTTGATTCTAATGCATAACCAGAGTTGAGAACCACAGCTCTGAACTTGTTTGTGTATAAAATGGGGGAAAATAATACTTACTTCTTAGGGCTGTTGTAGGGATTAAGTGATGTAATTTACAGTAAGAATGAAGCAGGTTGGTGGTTCACGCTTGTAATCCCAGTGCTTCGGGAGGCCGAGGCAGGTGGATCAGTTGAGGTCAGGAGTTAGAGACCAGCCTGGCCAACATGGCAAAACCCCATCTCTACTAAAAACACACAAAAAAATTAGCCGGGCGTGGTGGTGGGCGCCTGTAGTTCCAGCTACTCCGGAGGCTGAGGCAGGAGAACGGCGTGAACCCCGAAGGCAGAGCTTGCAGTGAGCCGGGATTGCACCACTGCACTCTAGCCTGGGAGACAGAGCAAGACTCCGTCTCAAACAAACAAACAAACACCAAAAAACTAGCTGGGTGTGATAGCGCACGCCTGTAGTCCCAGGTACTTGGGAGGCTGAGACAGGAAAATCTCTTGAACCTGGGAGGTGGTTGTTGCAGTGAGCCAAGATTGTGCCACTGCACTCCAGCCTCGGCAACAGAGCAAGACACTGTCTCAAAGAAAAAAAAAAAAAAAAAAAAAAAAGTGAAGCAGAGTGTCTAGCAAATGGTGAAGCACTTGACAAATGATAGTTACTGGTATAATAATACTCACAGAGATTAGAGCTACATCACGAGGTCATGAAAAGACAGTGGGACTTTGAGGGCTCAGTGCTGGTTTATTCAGGTTATGACTCTGAGGTTGCGAGATCATGCACTACAGCTATCACTAAGCAGAGTTTTTATGGTTGCTTGTGGGTCTTTGTTCATGCCATTTGCTTCAACCCTTTCTCTCTGCTTGCGAAAATCCTACATTAAGAGTGTGATGAAAGGTACAGGGTTTGTCACCTACCAGGGATGGAGAATAGAAATAAAAGAAGGTACCTGCTTTAGAGTCAGCAGTTTGAATTTAAAACTTCAGTCTATACATTTATAGCTGGGTGATCTTGGACATTGGTCTTATCTGCAAAATGGGGATACTTATCATATGGGGGAGTCAAATAAGATATAGCCTACAAAGCACAATGTATTAAACACTCCAGAAAAGCTGGCCTTATCTACATTTATTGCTTTCCTGCTCGGGAAGTCATTCCTGATGATGCAAACATTCACCTCTTTTATCTCTAACCCTCTTATTAAATATTAACTTGTTTGGTGCTTAACCCACTGGCTATTTCTCACAGATATTCTCAGACTGGAGCTCTTTTTAGATTAATCTGTATCCTTAGACTTTCAATTTCTGTTTAGAATAGTTTTTATTCTAAACTCAACGGGCCAATTGTTTGTGGCTCTATCGGGAAAATGATTCTGCACTGAGCACCATTTAGATTGTCTTACTGAGACAAGGCGAGGTGGAGCTCAGTCTTCTGTGACAGGGATGCAGAAAGTTCTCCATAAATGAATCCATCCTTTCAGAAAACACATATTTCCTTAAGTAGAATGAAAAAGGTCTTAGAATCTACATTGGTTTAACTCTAGTTTCTACTTTAATGTGAACCTGTAATATTGCCACATCTCCAATTGTTACAAAATTGCATCTGGCTAGTCTTATAACGCTTCTCTCCATTTTGCTGCTTTTATGGCATTTAAAAAACATTTCACTGTTTTAAGTTCAGCATAAATGTTTTACTGTTTTTCCAGTTATCTTAATATCCAGGGCTGGACAGCCTGTTTTATCTGTCTCCTTGAATGTAATGCTGTTTGTTTTGCTGACTCTCTCTCTCTTTTTTTTCTTCTAAGAAATGCTTTCTTCTGAACTTTTCGTGAGTACTTAAGGAAAGCCACGAAGACAGGGTTGGCAGGATAACAGATGTTTCCCCCTATTTATTGCTCCTGAAGTTTGTTCCCTGCTTTAAATCTCTAAAATTAGGCACACAGGATCTTTGGGAGAAATGTGTGAGTAAAGAGAGACGGGGTGAAGCAGGCAGAATTTCAAATTTTGATTTATTCTTTCTTGGAAGATGATTTATAAATACAAGCATTATGGTTATATATGTTTAAATATATGATGCCTTATGTTTATCTTGAAACACATACATGGTGCTTAAAAAAATAAAACTTCTGGAGCCCATAATTACATAAATAATAAGATGTTACCTGTCATCTACCTCCTCTTCCTGAACCTATCATGCTGCTTGTAAATGTGGGGAACTTTGTATTTTTAGGAGATATGTGTCAACGCTGCCACAGAAAATTGTGCTAGTAAGACACAGCAGTACTTACTAGTCACACAATGCGCTATATATAAAAGTTTTTAATGTTTTATAATTTACAGAGTCCTTTTCACAGATATCTTATTTCATTAATCCAGTGAAGTATTATGATTTTATAGAGAAGGAGAAGGTAACTGACGTAAGATCACATAACCAGTAAGTACACGATGTCACAAACCTGTGATTTTTGAATCTAAAACCCACTCTTTTTACTATGTTATGCTGAAATCGAGGGCAAAATGGTCTATGCACAGTGATCCCCACACATTAGAAAGCACCAATAGTTTGGTTTTGACCAGAGAAATCCAATTAAACAAACTGGCTCGTCTAAACTTGGAGTTAAAGATTTTTTTCTGATTACACTTAATCATCATCTTTTTTTTTTTTTTTTTTTTTTTTTTTTTTGTGAGACGGAGTCTTGCTCTGTCGCCCAGGCTGGAGTGCAGTGGCGCGATATCGGCTCACTGCAAGCTCCGCCTCCCGGGTTCCCGCCATTCTCCTGCCTCAGTCTCCCGAGTAGCTGGGACTACAGGCACCCGCCACCACGCCCGGGTAATTTTTTGTATTTTTAGTAGAAACGGGGTTTCACTGTGGTCTTGATCTCCTGACCTCGCGATCCGCCCGCCTTGGCCTCCCAAAGTGCTGGGATTACAGGCGTGAGCCACTGTGCCTGGCCTTAGTCATCATCTTAACCATTGGTCACTGTTGTCCTGAAATTTGTTGACTTCCCTGGTGTCAAGGGTTTTTTCCTTATCTTCTATTAATATGTTCCAGCTGGTCCATCGTACTTCTGTACAGGCTGTTTTGAGTCACACAGCTTGCTCTATCAATTGAAGGTATAGCTTATGTACAAATATATTTTAGCTTTCATTTCTGATTTTCAGCCTGGAGCAGTGGCACACTCATCTACTGCTATGTTATCTACAAACTTCCCTGTCAACCATTGCCAAGGCTCACTGCAGGGTCACGGTCTGAGATCTCACTGAAGCTCTTCCACTGGCAAACCAATACATCGATTCTTTACTTGTTTTCTGACTCAGGTCTGCTGTTAGAGTGTAATGCAGTTACTCTCTTTAAAATATCATGCTAATTCTCTTAAGTTCCTCTTACATTCAGATCTTTTCCAAAAGCTGGAGACCACATAATTCAAACATCTACTTAGCTACACTGGGTTCAGGCTGAGAGTCTGTTTCTCAGCCCAACATCCTGGGGTAATCATCCACCTACACCTGGCTCAGCTGCAGTGGCCAAGAATAACAGTGCAGCTGCACTTTTCTAAGCACGTTTCTGAGATCTTGCCAATACTTTGTAATACACACATGCTCACTTACACAATCTTAGGGACTAAGTCTATTTGTCTGTGTATCCTCTACAACTATCATGTGTCAGGCACAAGGCAGGTGCTCAGTAAAAAGTTCTGAATGGGCTAGGCGTGGTGGCTCATGCCTGTAATCCCAGCATTTTGGGAGTCTGAGGCGGGTGGATCAGGAGGTCAAGAGATTGAGACCATCCTGGCTAACACAGTGAAACACTGTCTCTACTAAAAATACAAAAAATTAGCCAAGCGTGGTGGTAGGCGCCTCTAGTCCCAGCTACTTGGGAGGCTGAGGCAGGAGAAAGGCGTGAACCTGGGAGGCGGAGCTTGCACTGAGCTGAGATGGCGCCACTGCACTCCAGCTGGTGACAGAGTGAGACTCCATCTCAAAAAAAAAAATAAAATAAAATAAAAAATAAAGTTCTAAATGAATGAATTCTCCTGCTGGAATTCACTTCTATCACATACATACAAACCACCCAATTTTAGTTTTTTTTTTTTTTTAAACAGGCTATAAAATAGGCCCTAGCCATACCATCTGGATTAGGTATCTTTAAAAGTAGCATTCATTTAAACATATGTACTGGGATTCTTTCTACTTCAGGAATCATTCAGTGTTACAGAGAAAAAAAACGTGGCTGGAGTAGCTGCTACACATACTCCAATAAATACTATTGCACTAAAATACTTTCATATTTTATTTTTTGAATAATACATATATTTGAATATTGACACTATTGTACACTTAAATATGGCTAAGATCATTAATTTTATGTTTTTACCCGACATGCTAAAGATTCAGAATAACTCTTGGGAAAAAAAAATCAGAGAAGCCTTCACAATTTTTTTTTTTTTTTTTTTGAGACGGAGTCTCGCTTTATCGCCCAGGCTGGAGTGCAGTGGTACGATCTCGGCTTACTGCAAGCTCTGCCTCCAGGGTTCATGCCATTCTCCTGCCTCAGCCTCCTGAGTAGCTGGGACTACAGGTGCCTGCCACCACACCCTGCTAATTTTTGTATTTTTTAGTAGAGACGGGGTTTCACCGTGTTAGCCAGAATGGTCTTGATCTCCTGACCTCGTAATCCACCTGCCTTGGCCTCCCAAAGTGCTGAAATTACAGGCCTGAGCCACTGTGCCCGGCCAAGCCTTCACAATTTCTTTGGAAACTCATTGCTGGAATACAATAAAACCAGCAGCGAGCTACTCAAATCTATACAACAATCATCTCTCATAGAACTTCTAGTTATGTTCAAGCTTTTCCACAGAACATGCAAAGCCCTTCATGATCTGGCCTGTTTTCTTATGGCCAATCATGAACAAATCATCATTCCTTGGACAGACAATTTCTTCATACCTACGGCTTTGCAAATGGTACTCTCTGCCTCAAACACATTTCTCACCATTTTCCTTTTGGCGACCTCTTATTTATCCTTCAAGGTTCAGCCTAAATACTTTTTTTTTTTTTTTTTTTTTTTTTTTGAGACGGAGTCTTGCTCTGTTGCCAGGTTGGAGTGCAGTGGCGTGATCTCAACTCACTGCAACCTCTGCCTCCCGGATTCAAGTGATTCTCTTGCCTCAGCCTCCCGAGTAGCTGAGATTACAGGTGCATGCCACGACGCCCAGCTAATTTTTATATATTTAGTAGACGGGGTTTCACCATGTTGGCCAAAATGGTCTCGATCTCTTGACCTTGTGATCCACCCACTTCGGCCTCCCAAAGTGTTGGGATTATAGGCGTGAGCCACCATGCCCGTCTTAAATATCATTTCTTTAGGGAAGCTTTATTTAAATTCCCTAACGTGGTTTGGGCTTCTGGCTGTCCCTCTCTGCATTCATCCATCCATCCATCCATGCTCTTACAGAAGTCTTTTTCCTTTGTAGCATGTAATATAATTGTATGTAATTATGTAATATTAGTCCCTCCCAAAAGACTGAAACTTACATGAGGTAGGGAGTATTTGCTAACCACTTGTATTACCAGGGCCCCAATATCTTGTATAGAGCAGGTATTCAATACTTCCTTTTAAAAGATACTTACCCTACAAATTCATCTTAATAGATTTCTCAAAGGAGTAGGTGAAGACACACAAAGTTTGTGAGCTTGGTGGTGGAGACAGTGGCTGAAGGGCCCAAGATGAAAGAAGTTTAGGGCTGGGTGAGTGAGTAAGCAAAACGGGAGAGATGAGGACACTATAGGACGCTTACTTAATGAGGTTTCCCCTCCATCCCCCACCATCCCACCCCACCCCAAACAAATCGTCAAACAATAACTTAGGGATTTATTTCATTAGAGAATCAGGTAAACCTCACATTACATGGCCAAGGCCAAAATAATTGTGCAGTTAGAATGTGTTCAAGAAATCAGCCACAACATAACCGGACGAGATTTCAACAAGGAGATGACTGCGTTCCTCCAAATAACCTTCATTTAGGAAGATGACATTCCTCCAATATGTGGAAAGACAATAAATGCCCTTTCTTCTCTCTGCCACTGAGGAAGAAATTCTCCCTCTTGAGGGACCAACACTATTTCCTTTTTGCTGCTCTTTTCCCTTCTCCTTTCTTTGGTTTCTCCTTTCCACGAAGCTTCTTTAGTCGTTTCTGCTCATCCATAAAATCCTGATGCTCATCTCTGAATGAAGAAGGAAAAAATAGTTAACCAGTTATTTTTACAAGGTAGAAAAGTACACTGACCTGGCGCTGTTTTCTTGGGTCATTCTGGTTATCAATCTTTGACTTTTACAAGTTGGCCACACGCTCAGCTTGGTGTACAAAAAGTATAGGGAGTCCCTATCACAGAAATGCGGTGTATTCCAAAAGTTCGCTTGTAAGTCCGTTTCCCCTCACAGAAACAATGCCACAAGCTGCAGTGGAATTCCCAGGTCAGCCTATGTAAACCTACATAACAATGACACAATACTAGTGATTACCCCAAATTTCCCTGCAACACTAAGACTAAACACAGAGAGGAGAAAAAGTGGGCATCAGCTTCAATAGCTACACAGAGACCCTGACTGCCCTAGGAACTAGCATCTACTCAGAATGGGGTGAGGTCTAGAGGAAGCTCAGCCTGGCCAACATGGTGAAATCTTAGTGGCAGTAGGTAACTCCCACAAAAAGGCTGCTGGGGAAAGGCTCAGGCAGAAGAAGCCAAATCAAAAGACAGATACTAAAGCAATCAAAGCAGCCAGGACTATGTAAGTATGCAGATGGCATAGAAGTTGATGATTGCTTATACTATAAAAAAAAAGTCTACATCTTAAGCCCAGATACCTAAAGAATGGTATGGTGTTTAAACATGTAAGCTCTGGATCCCATGTGAACCTGGGTTCAAATCATGGCTCCACCATTCACTAGATCTGTCACCTTGGATAAGTGGCCTTACCTCCCTGCACCTTAGTTTCCTCACCTGTAAAGCATGGATAATAACAGTGTATGAATCAAATGTAAGAGAGGGGTTTGCTGAGCTTAAGTTTTAACGCTCTAGGCTATCCGTGAACATCACAGACAGTATACAACTCTTTGGGATTAGTGGTGAGTGTCCCCAAATAATTCTCAACAGTGCGTCTGCTGTCATTCTTCTAAAATATATGTCAGATCATGCCACTCCTGTTCATAGCCCTGCAAATGGTTCCCCATTTCAACCAGAGCAAATGCCATCGTCCTTACTACGGCCTCACAGCCCCTTGCAACCTGTCTCCAGTCCCACACCCCGTAACCTGCACGCCTCTTGGAAAGGAACACTCCCACCTTAAGGCCTTTGCTGTGCTCTTGCCCCTCTGCCTTGCAAGCTCTTCCCCAAGTCCTACTCGGTTCACTCGCCACCTTCAAGCCTCTGCTTAAACCTCGACTCCTCAAGGAGGCTGACCCTGTCCTGTTTCATCCTGTAATCTGGCCTCTCCCCACCCACTGCAGGCCCCGTCGGCATTCTGGATCCTGCTCGGCCGGCTCTACTATTTTTTCCATAGCATGTTCAACTTTGTAACAGATCACAAAATTTACTTATTTTTTTTCTCCCTCTTCTGTCCCTCCCTCATTCTCATCAACCGTTGGACAGAAAGATAGCTTTCTGGCGACTCTGTCTCTGTTGATGACACAAGTTGGGCACCTGGTTAACTGAATGAATCAATTGTTTCTGAGAACTGGTGCTTCCCTCCCTCTTTTGCAGGTATCTGAATAATATTTTATTTATTGGAGACTGTCTAGTTTCATCCTGCCTGATGCCACAGGAGGCCTAGCATTAGAGGTGTCATTTAACGTACCTAGGGACTACATGAAAATAAGTTTTTCTATGGATACCTGGAGTAATTTTTCCCTGTCCCCAAAGATAGCTAAGTCTTTATTCTTCAAACAGACAGCAGCAGCAAAAAGATAAAATAACTGAATGTGATTTTTTCATGGGTTATAATCTCCTCAGGATACCTGCCTCCCAATATTTTATTTCGGGTTATAATAAAATTAGTTTTTATTTTCTGAGCCCAGACTGATGGCAAGAGAGGTAGTCTCAAAGCAATTCCAAACATTCAAAACATGTCATAGATTGTAACCTCTGATATGTTAACCAAGCACATCTATTTTGTTCACCACTGTTCCCATAGTGCCATCTTAGGTGCCTGCACCTGGAAGGTACGTAAGAAATAGCCACTGGACAGTGAATATACCAATCTTTAGTGATTTGGATTAAATGTTATGCTGTACTATTAATTCTATTGTATTAGAATAAATGGTTCCAAGTAATTTTAGTATTGTTGCCCAAAGACAAGTCCAATTGTAACTTGTTAAATTTTTAAAAAGATGGTATTTTAACTTTGTACAATTATGTACTATTTGAATTCTTTTGTAATGCGCATGTATTAGTTTGGTAATTAAAAAAAATAATTTTTTCTTTTTGAGACTGAATCTCGCTCTGTTGCTGGAGTGCAGTGGCACGATCTCAGCTCACTGTAACCTCTGCCTCCTGAGTTCAAGCGATTCTCCTGCCCCCAGCCTCCCAAGTAGCTGGGATTACAGGAATGTACCACCACGCCCAGCTAATTTGTGTATTTTTAGTAGAGATGGGGTTTCACTATGTTGGCCAGGCTGTTCTAGAACTCCTGACCTCAAGTGGTCTGCCCGCCTTGGCCTCCCAAAGTGCTGGGATTAAGCTGTGAACTATCGCCCTGGCCAAAAAATTAATTTAATGAAAAGGATCACATAGGTATTTGATTTTTTTTTTTTTTTTTTTTTTGAGATAGAGTCTTGCTTTGTCGCCCAGTTTGGAGTACAGTGGCATGATCTCGGCTCACTGCAACCTCCATCTCGTGGGTTCAAGCAATTCTCCTGCCTCTGCCTCCCAAGTAGTTGGAATTACAGGAGTGTGACACCACGCCCAGCTAATTTTTGTATTTTCAGTAGAGACAGGGTTTCACCATGTTGGCCAAGCTAGTCTCAAACTCCTGACCTCAGGTGATCCGCCTGCCTCGGCCTCCCAAAGTGCTGGGATTACAGGCTTGAGCCATTGTGCCTGGCCTGATCTTTTCTCTTTTTAGAGACGCATTCAGTCCTAAGCACCTATTTCCTAGACATACACACACATACAAACATATGGTGTAAAGAACCTGTGTGATTTATGTATTATCCTTAACGGCAAACTACAGCTTATCCAGACCAAATTAATATATCAGAAAGGGTGTAAAATAAAGATGCCAGAAGAGAGTAGGAAGAAATGTCAACAAAAATGCCACCAGAAGAGAAAGAAGGCTCCCACATACCAGTTAAGCAGCAGATCAAGTGTGGGTCAGGGATTCTGTTCATCTGACAACAAGAGCCCACTGCCCTGGTGGTGTTTCTGGGGCTTTCTTCCTCAGTACTTAGGCCAGTTTTTCTCTGCATCTTTGTTTTTTTCTCGAGACGGAGTCTCACTGTCACCAGGCTGGAGTGAAGTGGTGTGATCTCGGCTCACTGCAACCTCCACCTCCTGGGTTCAAGCAATTCTCCTGTCTCAGCCTCCTGAGTAGCTGGAACTACAGGCGTGTACAACCATACCCAGCTAATTTTTGTATTTTTAGTAGAGACGGGGTTTCACCAGGTTGGCCAGGATGGTCTTGATTTCTTGGCCTCATGATCCACCCACCAATCCCTCCCTAAGTGCTGGGATTACAGGTGTGAGCCACCGCGCCCGGCCTCTCGGCATCATTTTTAGAGTGCTCTTAGATTAACAAATTATTAGACACCTCTCTACAGCTCAGTTTCTATTCAACATTAGTCATGTTGTAGACATAATTAAAATATATCTTCCAACAAGCATGAATTTCCTTTTTTTTTGGTCTCTCCATTATGGGTATTTTGAAAGAAGCCTTTCTTCTGTAAACTGTACCTTTTGAACTACCTAGGCTCTATTATAAGAACAAAACTACAAGGATAGAAAGGCTAAGTTTTTTCCTTTTCTGATCTACTAAAAAAAGTCTCTCATAGGTCCCTCTTTGTGTTTGTCATCACCTGTAGAGTCCAAGAAATCGGAGTGTCTGCATGAGTTCAGCGTAAGTGTGGTGATTTGGATACCAGTCATAAGTCTCCTTCTTCTTGGCCAAGGGCAGTTCACTAAACAGTTTCACCACTTTCATAGACTTGGAATCAGTAGGCCTGACGACTTCACCAAATAGCCGGGCACTGAGACGAGACATGCGCAAGGCATATTCTGAAAGGGAGGACATTTCTTGAGTGGCAAGGAGTTAGAGTTCCTATAGAAAATGAGAAGAAAGATAAACAGGTTAGGGTAAGAAATCCCAAGATTAGCTAATGAATACTTTAGAAAATGCAAACACAGCAAGTCGCTCATGATCCGTGCAGTGTTGGCAGGACATGCCTAGGAGTGGAGAAGTATCCACAGGCCAAATGGCTATTTCCTTTTCATGCTTTACAGCTGCGATTTTTACATTTTGTGTTTACATGCTATTACTTCCTTACTGTATTGCCTCCTTTACAACCAACTATTTTGTGATTCACCAGGTTATTTACTGACAGTCAGTTTACCTATTTGTAGGCTGGGGATGAAGAAGACAGGGAAACAAGTTATCCTAGTCCAGCATTATTATACCTTCAGAAAACACCCACCTAAGCAATCTGCAGCATTAATATGCTGACTGCTTGCCATCAAAAGGTGTAATCATGGCAGAGACATAATTATGCTGTTGTTTTTATTATCAGTCCTTTGAACACTGTTCTCCTCAAGGGCTCCAGAAGGCTCTGAGAGCTGCTAATGAGTTATGAGGTCATTTGGCTTCTAGGTTACTGAACTGAATTTTGCCTAGAGACTGAGAGCCATTTGGGAAAAAAAACAGACAGTAGCCCTATAGAAATAAATCCAATAGCTCAAAAGATTCATTTTCTTACTAAATAGAAGGCACGTATGAATTGTGAGGTTACTTGCTGTATCTTCCATCTTATATATTGTTTTAATGCAAACTAGCTAAGTTCTTTTTCTTTTTTTTTTTTTTTTTTTTTTTTTGAGACGGAGTCTCGCTCTGTCACCCAGGCTGGAGTGCAGTGGCCGGACCTCAGCTCACTGCAAGCTCCGCCTCCTGGGTTTACGCCATTCTCCTGCCTCAGCCTCCGAAGTAGCTGGGACTACAGGCGCCCGCCAGCTCGCCCGGCTAGTTTTTTGTATTTTTAGTAGAGACGGGGTTTCACCATGTTAGCCAGGATGGTCTCGATCTCCTGACCTCGTGATCCACCCGTCTCGGCCTCCCAAAGTGCTGGGATTACAGGCTTGAGCCACCGCGCCCGGCCAAACTAGCTAAGTTCTTATCAGCCGAAAACAGTAGCTTTTTCTTCAGAGGCACACAACACTGAAATAGGTCTAAGAATGATATCCATGATATGAACAAATTACAGCTAATAGACATAAAAAACTATACAGGGGATACATAAAAATCAAGAAAGCTGCTAGTGGAATAACTATCTCAACTCAGTTTAGACCAGGCGTCGGGGTTATTGTTGGCAGAATATGCCAATTTATGAGAAATTTTAGTAGTGAGATGAGAATCGTTGCTGGCTCAGAGACTATCCTGGGAAACAGTTCAGCTGAGATGAAAAGGTGCTGATATTCAAGCAGGAAAAAGGCATAAACCTTGAAAAACCAATGGGAGAAATGTACCAAAAAACCCTCCTACATAAGAATGGTGCCAAGTGAATTTCAAAATAGTTCTTGCAAGACAACACACCGTGTTTAAATTAAGGAAGTTTCAATGCCTATTTCAAGATCCATTAACAGAGGAGGCTGGCCATGGTAGCTCATGCCTATAATCCCATACTTTGAGAGGCTGAGATGGGACGATTACTTGAGGCCAGGATTTCAAGATCAGCCGAGGCAACATGGCAAAACCTTGTTTTTACAGAAAAAAAAAAAAGAAAAGAAAATAAGAAAATCAGTCTGGTATGGTAGTGCACACCGGTAGTTCCAGCTACTTGTGGAGTGTGAGGAGGGGCATTGCTTGAGCACAGGAGTTTGAGGTTACACTGAGTTATGATTGCACCACTGTATTCTAGCCTGAGTGACAGAGCAAGATTAGGCGTCAAAAAAAAAAAAAAAAAAAAAAAAAAAAAAGGCAGAGGCTGATCTCAAACCAACTGTCAACCTCAAAACCATTCAGAACACCCACCAAGCAATCTTCGGTCAATAGTGCCACCTGAAGGCTGGCAATGGTAGAACTGTCAGATCCAACATCCACCCCTCTCTTCCCACCATCTGCAGCCTGTTCTTCCTTTTCCATTCAGCATTCTCAGTTTCCTGATTCACTTCTTTCCCAACTCTGGTTGGGGGTGGGATTGTTAGGACTAGGGTTACAGTCTCAAGGTGAAAAACAGTCATTTAACAGTTTAATGTATAAACAAACCAGTGCCATTAACCTCTAAAAAGCCTTGCAAATGTCCAGAAGTCACTTAGTTTCTTTGCATGCTTTTTCTCTTCCTTTGCCCTTTAAAATTATCTTTTTCCAAACATTAGATTAAAAAACAACAGTTTCTTCATCAACTTTGTTTTGTTTTGCTTAATTACCATTGTGTCATCGGAATAGATTTTTGCTGTAATTGCAGAGTTTTTCCACAGTATCTGTAAGCTGGTCTGGGAACTATCAGTTTGTTACAGTGTTTTCAGGACTCTGTTCTGAACTCCAAGTCCCTTTGTTTGTAAATGAAGAGGCAACAGGGATTCCCGAGGCCTGGGTTTGACTACTGGCTCTGTCCCTTAATCCTTGGGTTATTGTGAACCGTTACTCATCCTCTCTAAACCTGAGTTTCCTTTTCTGAAAACAAGGCTTGCAGGACTAGTGCGAAAATGAGTAACAGTGGCACTCGGTAGAAATGGTAATTCACAAAAAAGAACGAGCCCAGAACTGTAAGTTTGGTTTTCATACGTTCTACACAGACACATTTATTTATTCCTTGTTCTTAATCATGTTTAAAAAAAAGGAGAGACAGACAGATACATATTCCATACAGTAAAAACTTCGTGCCTCCCTGGAATGATGACCTCACTTACAAAGACTGACAGAGAAACATAGGGAGAGGACCAGCACCTTGGTAACTTGCCAAGGTAGCCAGGAGGAGGAAGGGACTCAGTAGGACAGTAGTCACTGAAGCCATCACAGGATGCTGCTGTTATCTCCATGCCCATTTTGGAATGTGGCAAATTACTGGGATACATAACTTGTACATAAAAAGGTCACATCAGAATCGGTTGGAACATGGTTATAGCATAAAATCTAAGTCCTAAAATTTTATGACAGAGAAAGGGAATAAGCCTCTTCAAACCTAAATCCCTTACTAGAAACAAAGGCCCAGGCTTGCTAAACAGGAGGAAACGGAAAGTGGTTTTAACAATTACCAATGACACTGCTTTGTTGTTTCCTTCCACAGTGCACAGACGCATGTCTCTCACGAAGAATGACAGGGGAGCTTTTCTTCCAATGTGCATGTCAATGACATCTTCATTCACATGAAACCATTCTCAGGGAGTACAAACCAAGTCACTTTAAGTGTTACTTTCCTTAAAATGTGACCTAAAGAAACCTGTACTATCATGAAATAAGTTAACTGGAACTGAAAATGCTAAGCAAAAACAAATTCTCAAATGTGCTGAGCAAAACAAATTAAGCTCACATGAGAAGAAAATTCCCATATTTTTACTTTGGCATAAAAGGGCAAACTTCTTTCATCTTTTTGAAAGGTCTGATGCATTTAAAAGATTATTTCAATAAGTGGCTTTGTATTAGGTTTGCCTTTTCTCTTTGAAAGGTAAAGATGAAGTGCAAGAGTTCTTAACCTGGATGTGCTTCAGCGTTCTGAAAACAGTGGAAGTGTAAATCTGTATGCTGATATGTGTATGTATGTGTGTCTGTAAATCATTCTGGGAGAGAGCTTTCTCCAGTTTCCCAGAAACCATTGGTTAGCAGAACGCACCAGCTGCAGAATAAAAAAGCTGGTTGGAATCTCGCCTCTGCCTTTTAATGGTCACGTCGTTTTTTAAATGGTGCTTATTCTCTGCCAGGTTCTCATCGACCACACGAGGACAGTCATACTACCTGCGATGTGAAACTAACATGCAAAATTCACGGCACAGTGCCTACCCTAATAACCATCAGGATCCAAGGAACTCACAGTGTACACACGTTGTCATATAAACAATCTAAACATAAAAACAATCTCAACAGAATGCTTAAAAAAAAAAAAAAGCCCGGTACCGATTATTTTACGGAGTCACAGAGGCATCAACGGCACTGAAAGTATTAGCTGCATTCAGTTCAGCAAGAACAATCTTCAACTCCCTCCACCTGACTCGATCATGCCTGACTGTGATGGGAACTGTAGTAGTGTCAAATTAACCGACGTTTGACTCGGGAGCGCATTTCACAAACATTTTTCTTAAATATCACCTTACCGTATTTTTCTTACGGTGGTTACAAAATTAATCTGCAGCCCACCACCCAAAGCTACGGTGCAGAAGGCCGTGTGGTAAGCAGAGAAACTGAGCCTTCTACTGTTAACCCATCTGGAAGAGAGTAACTGCGCCTGAGAGGAAATTACAGCAGCGGAAACGCGGGTATCCTACATTTAAGAAATCCCCCAACTGACGCAGGAAAAGGCCGAGTTATTTGTGTGATGCACGTGAACCGCCCGAACTGATCACTAATGAAATGGATTCGCCCTATTCCTGGCGACTCTACAAGGTTGGAGACCCCCGTAGACCTCTACAGTCATCTCCCCTCGCTGCAGACCCCCAAAGATCATTGACAGCCTTACCTGGACCTGACCTTCCTCACCCACACGCCCTCGTCCCGGAAGGCCCGCCCCCTACCCGGCTCCGAACTCGCTCAGGGGAGCAGTAGAGAAACAGAAGCTTGGCGGCTAGAGCGGAGGCCTAGTGGACCCGGACTTACTGGCTCCCCCTCCTGAGGCCTCCGAGGTGTACCTGGCGCCTGCGCAGTGAAGCTAGCGCCGCCGCCTGTGCGGAGGACCCGCTGGGGAGAGTTAGAGAGGTCTGGCTCTCTGGAAGGGCTTGCAGGGTTCGGTAGTATATTTTGTTGGGAATGGCTACAGACCTGCCCCCAAAAGCTCTGAAGCAATGGCGATGCGTGTGCTGTATGGTCTTTCTGACCGACTTTCGGCGCTGTCCCCCTCCCCTTCCATCTATCTGCTTATCCTCTAATAGTTAATTAGGATCACCAGCTGCAAGCCTTCCTTGCTACCCGTAGGCTGGGTTAGGGGCACTTTCCCCCATTGACTCAGGAGCTTCTTCGGGGAGTAGGGATGGAACGTTTGTCTCCTCGGTAGTTATCTAGACCTCGCTGGGCAGATAGTAGAAAACACTGTGAGTATTTCACTCCAAACTAAATCTGTTTTCTTTCTTTCTTTCTTTCTTTTTTTTTTGAGACGGAGTCTTGCTCTGTCGCCCAGGCTGGAGTGCAGTGGCCGGATCTCAGCTCACTGCAAGCTCCGCCTCCCGGGTTTACGCCATTCTCCTGCCTCAGCCTCCCGAGTAGCTGGGACTACAGGCGCCCACCACCTCACCCGGCTAGTTTTTTGTATTTTTTTTAGTAGAGACGGGGTTTCACCGTGTTAGCCAGGATGGTCTCGATCGCCTGACCTCGTGATCCGCCCGTCTCGGCCTCCCAAAGTGCTGGGATTACAGGCTTGAGCCACCGCGCCCGGCCTAAATCTGTTTTCAAGCAAGCCACATCCCATAGGCATTGTATGCAGCCTTACTCAATGTTTGATAGTTTGGGTGAGGAAACAGTACTCGTTTCTGAGCATCGTTCAAGGCATTTTATAAATATTCCAAAATGTACCCTGGAATTAATATCGGCAGTGAGTTGCCTACCTAGTGGATATTGTATTTACAACCTCTTTCCTCCTACAGAATTTACTTTTAAGTTAGAGTTTGACGTCTAATCAATCTATGCTATAGGATTTGCTTTTATCAAGTTAAGTTTTGACATGTTATCAACCTATATCATATAGTAAACAGCCTTATAAATTTGGGTCTAGTGACTACATTTACGTTTACAAAGGGGTAGTGAGTATCCTATGCATGGCTGCAGTCCAAAAAAAAAAGTCCTAAGGAGCGAAACTCCTGGGAGAACTTTCATCTTTTCTTTTGTGCTTGTTTTTGTGGAGTTGGCTTGTTTTTATCTAATGGCTACTTAATCATATAAACAAGAAGACTTCCTTTACGTGTAAGCTGCTGGTTTAAAGCCAAATTTTAATTGGCTCGAGGCAAGAGCTATTTATAGATATATATTTGCATAAACCTTGTTGGTTTCGTCTTGTATATCCTTCCTGTTTTTCCCTTTTCACGAATGAATTATTGGTGTTATTAATGTTTTGTGAATTGCTATAAGCTACCATGAATCTTTCTTGAAACATAGCTAGGTATATAGAGTTTCAGGTGACTGTTTAGGTACTTTGCACTATCGCTTTCACTGAGTCAATTTTATGGGGTTCATATTAGTTTCCTGAGGCCACTATAATAAAATACCACAAACTTGGTGTTGTAGCGCAACTGAAATTTATTCTCTCACATTTTTAGAGACCATTAATTCAAAATCAGCATCACTGGGCCAAAATCAAGATGTTGACAGGGCTGTGTTCCCTCCAGAGACTCTAGGGGAGAATCAGTTCTTTGATTCTTCCAGCTTCTGGTGGCTGCTGGCATTCATTGGCTTGTGGCCACATCACTTTAGACTTCAAGGCCAACATCTTCAAATCTCTCTGTTCCCTCTTCACATTCCCTTCACCATGTGTGTCAGAATTCTCACTGTCTCCCTTTTAGGAATGTGTAATTGCATTTAGGATCCACGGAGCTACTCCAAAATACTCTCTCAATTTGAAGAGTCTTAATTTAATCACATCTTCAAAGGCCTTTTCCCCATATCTGGTAACATTTGCAGAATCTGTTATCTTTGGGGAACAGTTTCAACCTGCCACAGGATTGGAAGGAGCAAGCCCTTGAAATTGGCCAGTCAGAGACTGTCACTGATCAATAGGAAAATTGGAATGATAGGGATGGAAAAATTAAGTGAATAGAATAAAATTGAACCTCCTATGGATATTAGCTTCACCAGACCTTGGCTTACCCATTTACACCTCCAAGATAACACATTTTTGAGAGCAATTTTTATCACAGATTGCTCTATAAATCAGATATTGCCTTATATATTTCTGTTTTCTGTAGTCCTATGTTTTCCAATTGTGTGCTGTGAACCATTAGTTGGCTGTGAAATCAATTTAATGAATAGAGACCACCATTAAAAGAAAGACATTAGGATACAAAATATCAAAATGCATCACATGTAGTAGGGGTAACTATTGTTTCATGAAACAATATGTATATGTGCATTGGATCATAATATAAATATATTTCTTGCTGTCAGTTGGGTAAAATGGAAAGCCTCCACTTTAAGTGATTTCATTGTTCATCATACTCTTTGGCAAATGTTCTTTGTCATTAGACAGAGCAAGAATTAAAGCTACATCAACTTCAAGTTCTTATGGTGTGGCATAGTCCAAGAGGCAGGGGAAAATTTATTGCTTTAAGTAAATCAATTTACAGATACCGTATTTTCATAAGTACTCTTTCTTAGCATCATGTAGGTTCTTTTTTACTTCTGCATTTACAACAGTTCTTGGACCTTACAAAAGAAAGGTATATCCCTCACCCAAAGTGTGAGGGATATACCTTCCAGGATGACATATGAAAGGAAGATTCAAAATGTTTTGGAGGAAGCTTCCTCTAATGATCAATCAAGGCACCGTTAACCCTTCTTAGGCTTCATGTCCCTTCCCATCTTACATATATTCCACTTAACGGTGAAGTACGACTGTCAGAAATATGGTAATTGGTTTGTTGTGATTTTCTGAAATCAGATATACTGTGTGAATGTTAGTGGTAAGAGTGACAGTAATTTTCCTTTAATCGTTAGATCTCTTCCATCCTCTGTTGAAAAGTGCATTGTTTTTGAAGGAGAGTCTGGTGAGAGCAGAGCAAAGCAGCATTGAAGAAAGTATCGAAGCCAATGTTTTTCCGGAATATTTAAACCTAAGCAATTCTTTTCAGCTATTCTCAGTACTTCTCCATAAGATATATCATTATCTGGAAAGAAACACAGCTCTGAACAGCTGAAGTAGTGGAGCTTTGTGACAGTCTCACTCTGTTGCCCAGGCTGGAGTGCAATGGGTGATCTCGGCTCATTGCAACCTCTGTCTTCTGGGTTCAAGCGATTCTTGTGCCTCAGCCTCTTGAATAACTGGGATTACAGACACCTGCCACCACGCCCAGCTAATTTTTGTATTTTTAGTAGAGACAGAATTTTACCATGTTGGCCAGGCCAGTCTTAAACTCCTGACCTCAGGTGATCTGCCTGCCTCCGTCTCCCAGAGTGCTGGGATTACAGATGTGAGTCACTGCTCCTGGTCATGACACTGATCATTGTAAATATCATACAGATTATTTTCAGGTACCTTCATATTTTTCACATTGCACTGGAATAAACTGTGTAAAAGTAATACATAATTTTATTTTAGATTTGGTGTGTGTTGTTTGATGAAGGTGAAAGTGTATTGTGATAATCACTGATACAGTTCACCAGATCTTTTCCATTTCCTTCTACTTTGGCTAGATTGTATTTCATGGGAATTTTGAGATTGGTTAGGACCATGTGACTCTTTCTGGCCAATGAGTTATGAGCAGATGTGAAGCATCACCTTCTGATGAGGGTGGTTATTTACCCTGATGAAACTCCAGAGCTCTCCTTCCCCTCTGAGATAGAGAGTTGTTGCTCTGTCAGCCTGTACTTCTGAATCGTTATGAGGGGCTGATCCTGTTCCACCAGCCCATAATGGAAATAATATTTTTTGTTAGAAATGAGCTGTTGTTGTTTTAATTCACATGCCTTTGTTTTAAGTCATACAAATTTGTTGTTTGTTATTGGAGCATGACCTAGCCTATCTTATCTGATACACTTATTTTATCAAATTCTATTATGAAATAGAGAAATACTTCAATCCTGACTTCTTTCTGCCTCTTATTAACAAAAATAAAATTATGCTTTAGCTTCTAGGCTAATTACTTTTTAAATAGCATATTATTTTATTCTTCATTAAATATATAGGAAACATTTTGATTATGATTTCCAAAAAATTGTTTAGAGCTATTCTAGAATATTTATATATTATTCTTCTTCAGCTATTCCTAAAAGCTGAAAACCAAAGTTCAGTGTACACAGACACTGAAGGAATCCTGTCTGTTATACTCTAATTCATAAATAACATTTATCTTGCACATTATGTTTTATTATTATGAAATAAGTAATGAGAAAAACCATAAAGATTTATTCTTGGTTTTATGGTGTATTATAAAAATGGATAAACCAATTCTAATAGTTTTGATATCATTTAAATCTTGACTGCTTTTAATATTTGAGGTTATGAGATGTATTTGATAATTTACTAGCTTAAAAAAACTAAAAATACATATTCTAATACATTTAGTTGAGTTAAAAATGAGGTTAGAAAATAAATCTGACCTAGATGATTGGTTTGACAATGAGGATTAGCTTTACTAATTAGATGATGTGGCTAATGGGTATTTTCTATAAATTGAATAAGCCGTATCTACAGCTCCAAGGTTTGGCAAAAATGTAAAAGTGCATGATGAGATAAAATCTTTTTATAAAAGATATTTTGTATCAAAATTAACAATATTTCCATTTTGCTAACCCCTTGATGGGCTCAAAGATCCTCCCACCTTAGCCTCTGGAGTAGGTGAGACTACAGGTATGAGCCACCATGCCTGGCTACTGTTTGAAGTTTTTGTAGAGATTGGGTGTTGCTATGTTGCCTAGGCTTGACTCGAACTCCTGGACTCAAGTGATCCTTCCCCGCTTGGCTTCCCAAAGTGCTGGGATTACAGGTGTGAGCCACTGTTCCTGGACAAAACAAGGTGATTCTAAATGAAAACAGAACAAATATAGATTTTGCAAATCTTGGTGTTGCCTTTTGGTATATTTCCCAAACATTGTGAAAGCGAATGACTGTATAATACATGCTCTTAAAAGTCAGGTTGAAAGTAATTCTTTGTTTTCAGAAAAAGAAGAAGGAACTAGGTAAGTTTTTAGCTGACAGATAATTAAATAATTTTTGTGATAGATTTCTATGTACCTTTGTCATATAACTCAGAGAGAGTTCAAATAATTGGGTGATATTGTCATATGCTAAAACATGGATGAACCTTGAGGACATTATGCTAAGGGAAATAAGCCAGTCACTAAAAGACAAATGTTGCATGGTTCCACTTATATGAGGCATCTAAAGTGGTCAAATTCTTAGAAATGCAAAGTAGAATGGTAGTTGCCATTCTTCAGCTATTCCTAAAAGCTGAAAACCAAAGTTCAGTATACACACAGACACTGAAGGAATCCTGTCTGTTATACTCTAATTCGTAAATAACATTTATCTTGCACATTATGTTTTATTATTATGAAATAAGTGGAGGAAGCGAGGAAGGGCAGTTGTTCCATGGATACAGAGTTGCAGTTTTGCAAGATAAAAAGGTTCTAGAGACCTATTGCTCAACAATGTGCATATACTCAACACTACTGTACTGTACACTTAAAAATGGTTAAGATGGTAAATTTTATGTTCTGTGTTTTTTTAACCATGCTTTTAAAAAATTGTGTGATACTTCTATAACACGGGTTTTCTCATTTCCATCCACTTATGTGAACACATTTTCTCAATGCTTACATCCATTTAAGTGAAAATAGTAATAGGATTGATGCTGTCCCCTTCAAGCAATTAAAAAGTCATATTTGAATATATTAATTAAGTGGGGAAAGCTTCATCTGTTAAGGGATATGTTAAGAAGTGTTTTGTTTATAAGTGTTTATCAAAATTCATGATATATTTAAGTCACTTTGATCATTTGTGTACAAAAAATTTGTAAGGATAACTCAATCCAAAGGGAAAAATGTTTTTAACACATACTTTTTGTCATAGAAATTAAAAAAGTTAAAATTCAATTGACTACTATTTTGTTGCAGGAAAATGTGACACATGGTTATTAAAAGCTTTCAAGCATAAAAACTGATTTGCTCCAGATGACCACCAGAGTAAGTGCCAGAGAATAGGCAAATAGGCAGGGTAAAAGAAAACTTGATTAACTTGCCAATGGGAAGGAGGGGCGGGGCGAGGTTCACCGGTCTCCGGCGTTCTCCCACGAGGTTCCTGGGTCCCGCCTAGGAGGAGGGGCCGAGGAAGTTCACGCCCTGCGGCCGCTGGGAGTGGCTTTTATGTCCTGGGCCTGGGAGTGGCAGGGCAGTGGGCGGGACATAGGCGGGTCGGGGGCGGGGCGGTAGGCACGGCTAGGTAGGTTTCCATTTTCTTCGTCAGCCGTCAGACTGCGCCCGCGCAGTTGACCTGTGTCTTTCCCCGCCGGGGAAAGTTGACAATGAGGAACCCGGAAATGCACCATTTTAGTCCCTTTGTTCTTTTGTTCCCTCCCTCCCTCCGTCCAGACAGTCCAACCTTTTATTGATTATAGTGATAGGGGGCCTCCTTGTCTGTCTAGCTGCTTCCTGCTGTTAGGGGGCGTTGTTATGAGGGTCTATGGTTGGCACCTGGACATAGGGATGTAGGAGCATCTGGTTGAAGGTGACATGGGTGATCTCTTGAAGTTTGGCTTGGAGAAATTTGATTAAAATGGGGGCTGGTATTAGATGGGCAACAGTGGTGACGTAGCAGAGATAGTTGCTAGGAGACGGTATTGTCTGCTGCCATTTAGATGTAAGGACACTGGTTTGCCTAGTGTCTGGAGTATTGTTTGGTTTTAGTTAAGACTAGGCTGGTGATCTCCAAAAACGGGCTGTCTTCCTTCCCCTAGTCATCGGAGTCTCCCTGGCCTCCTCCTTAGTGGCATCAGGGCTTGGAACTGGGGCACTTGCCCACTCGGTACAGTCTACCCGATCTCTAACAGCTCAAATCCGAGAGGCCACAGAGGCTTCAGCTGAAAGCTTGGCCTCTCTGCAGCGTCAAATTACCTCAGTGGCCCAGGTAGCAGCACAAAATAGGCGAGCATTAGATTTACTTACTGCCAGAAAAGGAGGAACATGTCTCTTCTTAGGAGAAGAATGCTGCTATTACGTAAAACAAATCAAACACGTATTAAAATAAAGTAACATTTTGTGAGAGGAGTAGAATATAACTTCAAGGAGAAAAAGCAATGATGTAAACTGACCAAGTGCAGCGGCTCATGCCTGTAATCCTAGCGCTTTGAAAGGCTGAGACAGAAGGATCTCTTGAGCTCAGAAGTTCGAGAGTCTAGGCAACACAGGGAGACCTTTTTCTGCATTTCAGTAGTTTTTGGGGAACAGGTGGTGTTTGGTTACATGGATAAGGTGTTTTTGGTTTTGTTTTCTTAGAGTCTTGCTCTGTCACCCAGACTGGAGTGCAGTGGTGTGATCTCAGGTCACTGCAACTTCTGCCTCCCCAGTCCAAGTGATTCTCCTGCCTCAGCCTCCCGAGTAGCTGGGATTACAGGTACGTGCCACCACATCTGTCTAATTTTTTGTATTTTTAGTAGAGATGGGTTTTCACCATGTTAACCAGGATAGTCTCGATCTCCTGGCCTTGTGATCCACCTGCCTTGGCCTCCCAAAGTGCTAGGATTACAGGCATGAGCTTCTGTGCCTGGCCCTACATGGATAAGTTTATTTAGTGGTGATTTCTGAGATTTTGGTGCAACCATCACTCGAGCAGTGTACACTGTACCCAATGTGTAGTCTTTTAATCCTCACCCCCACTCCCGCCCTTCCCCCTGAGTTTCCAGAGTCATTATATAATTCTTATGCCTTTGTGTCCTCATAGCTTAGCTTCCACTTATAAGTGAGAACATATGATGTTTGGCTTTCCTTCCTGAGTTACTTCACTTAGGATAATAGTCTCCAACTCCATCCAGGTTGCTGTGAATGCTACTGTTTTGTTCCTTTTTATGGCTGTGTAGAATTCCATGATATATATATCACATTTTCTTTACCCACTCGTTGATCGATGGGCATTTAGGTAGGTTCCATGTTTTTGCAATTGCAAATTGTGCTGCTATACATGCATATGCTGCATACATGCTTATGCAAGTATCTTTTTCATATAATGAATTCTTTTCCTCTGGGTAAATACCTAGTGGTGGGATTGGTGAGTGTGCAGAGAAAGTTAAATATTAAATTTCAACTCAATTGAATGTGGACACAAACAATGGTCACCAAGTGCTGGAACAGGTTGTATGAGCCTCTTCAGGCATTTGTCCAGCGCTGTTTCGGAGAAATCTTTATTTCCATCTATTCCTATATATTAGTTATTGAAAAACAATAGACAATTGCAAAAACAAGTTGACCTTTTTGTGTTCCTTGAGCCCAGTCGTGAAGGGCCCTTGTGACTGGGCCTTATGCCAAATAACTTGTTACAAAAAGAGCTAGGGTCCTAGACTGTGCCGAAGCTTCATGAAACCTTTCCTTGCCTATGCACAGATGAGTGGCCGACTCTGGAACCCAGGCTGTTGCTTCCCAGTCTGGTGGTGAATCCTCCATAGTCTGGTGAGTGTAAATATATATGTCTCTTTTCCGTTCTCCCCTTCCCATTGCAATTTGCTTGTTGTATCATTTGCTTATTATATCTGCATTGCCATTTACATGGGTTAAAGCTTGTTTACCCTTAAAGGTATTGGGTGTGTGTCTTTTCTTCTCCCCTTGTGCGTTTCCTAAACAGAACAAATGGTAGTTCTACTTTTAGTTCTTTAAGGAATCTCCACACTGTTTTCTGTAGTGGTTGTACTAGTTTACATTCCCACTGGCCATGTAAAAATGTTCCCTTTCGCCACATCTATGCCAACATCTATTATTTTTCGATTTTTAAATTATGGCCATTCTTACAGGAGTAAGGTGGTATTGCATTGTGGTTTTGATTTGCATTTCCCTGAGAATTAGTGATGTTGAGCATTTTTTCATGTTTGTTGGCCATTTATATATCTTCTTTTGAGAATTGTCTATTCATGTCCTTAGCCCACTTTTTGATGGGATTATTTGTTTTTTTCTTGCTGATTTGAGTTCCTTGTAGATTCTGGATATTAGTCCTTTGTCAGGTGCCTAGTTTGTGAATATTTTCTCCCACTCTGTGGGTTGTTTACTCTGCTGATTATTTCTTTTGCTGTGCAGAAGCTTTTTAGTTTAATTAATCTCATCTATTTATCTTTGTTTTTGCTGCATTTGGTTTTGGGTTCTTGGTCATGAACTTTGCCTAAGCCAATGTCTAGAAGAGGTTTTCTAATGTTATCTTCTAGAATGCTTATGCTTTCAGGTCATAGATTTAAGTCTTTGATCTATCTTGAGTTGATTTTTGTATAAGGTGAGAGATGAGGATTTAGATGCGTTCTTCTGAATGTGACTTGCCAATTATTCCAGCACCATTTGTTGAATAGGGTGTCCTTTTCTTACTTTACGTTTCTGTTTGCTATGTTGAAGATCAGTTGGCTGTTAAGTGTTTGGCTTTATTTCCGGGTTCTCTATTCTGTTCCATTGGTCCATGTGCCTCTTTTTATACCAGTACCATGCTGTTTTGGAAATTATTATTAGTATAGTTTGACCTGGGTAATGTGATGCCCCCAGATTTGTTCTTTTTGCTTAGTCTTGCTTCCTTGCTTCCTTGCTCCTCTTGCGTAGGAGCTACATGGGCTCCTTTTTGTTCCATATGAATTTTAGGATTAATTTTTCTAGTTCTGTGAACAATGATGGTGGTATTTTGATGAGAATTGCATTGAATCTGTAGATTGCTTTTGGCAGTATGGTCATTTTCACAATATTGATTCTATCCATCCATGAGCATGGGATGTATTTCCATTTGTTTGTATTGTCTGTGATTTCTTTCAGCAGTGTTTTGTAGTTTTGCTTGTAGAGATCTTTCACCTCCTTGGTTAGTTATATTCTTAAGTATTTTATTTTATTTTATTTTTTGCAGCTGTTGTAAAACAGCTCTTGAGTTCTTGATTTGATTCTCAGCTTCGTTGCTGTTGGTGTATAGCAGTGCTACTGATTTGTGTACATTGATTTTGTATCCTGAAACTTTACTGAATTCATTCATCAGATCTAGGAGCTTTTTGGATGAGTCTTTAGGGTTTTCTAGCTATATGATCATATGATCAGTCAACAGCAACACTTTGACTTCCTCTTTACTGATTTGGACAGCCTTTATTTCTTTCTCTTGTCTGATGCTCTGGCTAGGACCCAGTACTATGTTGAATAAAAGTGGTGAGAGTGGACATCCTTGTCCTGTTCCAGTTCTTTTCCCCATTCTGTATAATGTTAGCTGTGGGTTTGTCATAGATGACTTTTATTACCTTAAGATATGTTCCTTCTATGCAAGTTTTGCTGAGGGCTTTAGTCATAAGGGGATTCTGGATTTTGTCAAATGCTTTCTCTGCATCTATTGAGATGATCACGTGATTTTTATTTTTAATTCTGTTTATGGGGTATATCACATTTATTGACTTGCGTGTATTAAACCAACCCTGAATCCCTGATATGAAACCCACTTGATCATTGTGTATTATCTTTTTGATATGCTGTTGGATTCAGTTAGCAAGTATTTTGTTGAAGATTTTTGCATCTATGTTCATCAGGGATATTGATCTGTAGTTTTCTTTTTCTTTCTTTTTTTTTGTTATGTCCTTTCTTGGTTTTGGCATTAGGGTAATACTGGCTTCATAGGATGATTTAAGGAGGATTCTGTCTTTCTCTATCTTTTGGAATGGTTTCAGTAGGATTGGTACCAATTCTTCTTTGAACGTCTGATAGAATTTATTTGTGAACCCATCTGGTCCTGGACCCTTTTTTGTTGGCAATTTTAAAATTACTGTTTCAACCTCATTACTTGGTTTTGGTCTGTTTATAGTTTCTATTTCTTCCTAATTTAGTCTACGAAGGTTATATTGATTTTGTTTGTCTTTTCAAAGAACCAGCTTTCTGTTTCATTTATCTTTTGTGTTTTTTTTTTTTTGTTACAATTTCATTTAGTTCTGCTCTGATCTTTGTTATTCATTTTCTTCTACTGGGTTTGGGCTTGGTTTGTTCTTGTTTCTCTAATTCTTTGAGGTGTGAGCTTAGATTGTCACTTTGTGCTCTTTCAGGCTTTTTGATGTAGGCATTTAATACTCTGAACTTTCTTCTTAGCACCGTTTTGCTGTATCCCAGATATATTGATAGGTTGTGTCACTATTATCATTCAGTTCAAAGAATTTTTAAATTTCCATCTTGATTTCATTGTTGACCCAAAGATCATTCAAGAGCAGATTATTTAATTTCCATGTATTTGTTTTGTTTTGAGGGTTCCTTTTGGAGTTAATTTCCAATTTTATTGCACTGTGGTCTGAGAGAGTACTTAATATGATTTCAGTTTTCTTAAATTATTGAGACTTGTTTTGTGTCCTATCTTATGGTCTATCTTGGAGATTGTTCCTTGTCCTGATGAAAGTAATGTATATTCTGCAGTTGGGTAGAATGTTCTGTAGATATCTGTTAAGGGCATTTGTTCTAGGGTGTAGTTTAAGTCCATTGTTTCTTTGTTAACTTTCTGTCTTGTTTAGTGCTGCCAGTGGAGTACTGAAGTCTTTCACTACTATTGTGTTGCCAGTTATCTCATTTCTTAGGTCTAGTAGTGATTGTTTTATAAATTTGGGAGCTCCAGTTTTAGGTGCATATATATTAAAGATTGTGATATTTTCCTCTTGGACTAATCCTTTTATTTTTATATAATAATTCCTCTTTGTCTTTTTAAACTGTTGTTGCTTTATAGTCTGTTTTGTCTGATATAAGAAAAGCTACTCCTGCTCCCTTTTGGTTTCCATTTGCAAGGAGTATTTTTTTCTATGCTTTTGCCTTAAGTTTATGTGAGTCCTTATGTGTTAGGTGAGTCTCTTGAAGACAGCAGATACTTGGTTGGTGGATTTTTATCCATTCTGCCATTCTGTATCTTTTAAGTGGAGGATTTAGGCCATTTATATTCAACATTAGTATTGAGATGTGAGTTACTGTTCTGTTCATGATGCTGGTTGTTGCTTGACTACCTTTTTTTTTTCATTGCATTATTGTTTTTTAGGCCCTGTGAGATTTATGCTTTAAAGGGGTTCTATTTTGGTGTATCTCAAGGTTTTGTTTCAATATTTACAACTCCTTTTAGCATTTCTTGTAGTGCTGGCTTGGTAGTGGTGAATACTCTCAGCATTTGTTTGTCTGAAAAAAACTTTATCTCTTCTTCATTTATGAAACTTAGTTTTGCTGACTACAAAATTCTTGACTGATAATTGTTTTGTTTAAGGAGGCTAAAGATAGCATCCCAATTCCTTCTGGCTTATAAGGTTTCTGCTGAGAAGTCTGCTGTTAATCTGATAGATTTTCCTTTATAGGTTACCTGATGCTTTTGCCTCACAGCTCTTAAGATTCTTTCCTTCATCTCGACTTTGGATAACATGATGACTATGTGCCTGTGTTATGATCTTTTTGCAATGAATTTCCCAGGTGTTCTTTGAGTTTCTTGTATTTGGATGTCTGGATCTCTAGCAAGATCAGGGAAGTTTCCCTTAATTATTCCTTCAAATATATCTTGCAAACTTTTGGATTTCTCTTCTTCCTCAGGAGGGCCAGTTATTCTTATGTTTGGTTGCTTAACATAATCCCAAATTTCTGGAGGCTTTGTTCATTTTTTAAAATTCTTTTTTCTTTGTCTTTGTTGAATTGGGTCAATTAGAAAGCCTTGTCTTTGAGCTCTGAAGTTCTTACTTCTGCTTGTTCGATTGTATTGTTGAAACTTTCCAGTGTATTTTGCATTTCTGTAAGTGTGTCTTTTATTTCCAGATGTTTTGATTGCCTTTTCCTTATTATGTCTATTTCTCTGGAGACTTTTTCATCCATATCCTGTAGTGTATGTGTGTGTGTGTGTGTGTGTGTGTGTGTGTGTGTGTGTGTGTTTGAAGGAGTCTCGCTCTGTCACCCAGGCTGGAGTGCAGTGTCACGATCCCAGCTCACTTTAACCTCTGCCTCCCAGGTTCAAAGCAATTCTCCTGCCTTAGCTTCCCGAGTAGCTGGGATTACAGGCACATGCCACCATGCCTGGCTAATTTTTGTATTTTTAGTAGAGACAGGGTTTTCCCACATTAGCCAGGCTAGTTTTGAACTCCTGACCTCAGGTGATCCACCCTCCTTGGCCTCCCAAAGTGCTGGGATTACAGGTATGAAGGTGTGAGTCACTGTGCCTGGCTGTTTTTTTTTTTTTTTTTTTTTTTTTTTTTTTTTTTGAGATGGAGTCTCACTCTGTCACCCAGGCTGGAGTGCAGTGGCGCAATCTCGGCTCACTGCAAGCTCCACCTCCCAGGTTCATGCCATTCTCCTGCCTCAGCCTCCCTACAGGTGCCCGCCACCATGCCCAGCTAATTTTTTGTATTTTTTAGTAGAGACGGGGTTTCACCATGTTAGCCAGGATGGTCTTGATCTCCTGATCTCATGATCCGCCTGCCTCGGCATCGCAAAGTACTGGGATTACAGGTGTGAGCCACCAGGCCTAGCTATCTTTCTCTTCTTTTTTTTTTTTTTTTTTTTTTTAGACTGAGTCTTGCTCTGTCACCCAGGCTGAAGTACAGTGGCATGATCTTGGCTCATTGCACCCTCTGCTTCCTGGGCTCAAGCGATTCTCCTGCCTCAGCCTCCTGAGTAGCTGGGATTACAGTTGCCCATGACCATACCTGGCTAATTTTTGTATTTTTAGTGGAGATAGGGTTTCACCATGTTGGCCAGGCTGGTCTCGAATTCCTGACCTCAGATGATCTGCCCACCTCAGCCTCCCAAAGTCCTGGGATTGCAGGAGTGAGCCACTGTGCCTGGCCCCAGACTGTTTTTCAAAAAAATTTCTTTAAATTGGTTTTTACCTTTCTCTGTTACCTCCTTGGGTAGCTTGATAATCAACTGTCTGCATTCTTTATCTGGCAATTTAGAGATTCTTCTTTGTTTGGATCCATTGCTGGAGAGCTAGTATGATCTTTTGAGTGTGTGGTAGAACCTTGTTTTGTAATATTACCAGACTTACTTTTCTGGTTCTTTCTCATTTGGGTAGACTGTTTCAGTGGAAAGATCTGGAACTCAAGGGCTGCTGTTCAGATTCTTTTGTCCCACAGGGTAATTCCTTGATGTGGTGCTCTTCCCCTTCCCCTAGGAATGGGGCTTCCTGAGAGCCAGACCGCAGTGATTGTTATTGCCCTTCTGGGCCCTGGCCTGGTGCTAGGGAATGTCTGCAAAGAGTCCTGTGATATGATTCATCTTCAACTCTCCCAGCTGTGGATACCAGCACCTGCTCTGGTGGTGGTAGCAGGGGAGTGAATTAGACTCTGTTAAAGTCCTTGGTTGTAGTTTTGTTTAATGTGCTCGTTTTCTCGAATGCTGCTTATGCTAGCAGTGAAGTTCTCACATAGACAGACTCAGGACCTCTGATTGGCCAGGATGTTGCAGGTGGTGGAATTAGCTATTGTTTTCTCCTTCTTTGGAGCAGGATTTTTCTCTTATGAGTTGCTCTAATGGCTTGAGTTTGTTGGTCTCCAGCCATGAGGTGGTGCTTTCAAGAGAGCCCCACCTGCAGTAGTAGAAGGGAGATATAAGCTTGCCCTACGTTTACCAGATAAGTAATCGGCTTTCTCAGGTCATGGATGGGGCCATAGAGCTCCCACAAGTTTATGTCTTTTGTCTTTGGCTGCCAGGGCAGGTAGAGAAAAACCATCAGTAGGGGGCAGTGTTAGGTGTGTCTGAACTCAGACTCTCCTTGGGCAGAACTTGCTGTGCCACTGTGGAGGATAGGGAGATGCTTCTTAGGCCAATAGAGTTATGTTTCCAGGGGGATTGTATTTGTCTCTGCTGCATCATACAGGTCACCAGGGAAGTGGGGAAAGCCAGCAGTGACAGGCCTCACCCAGCTCCCATAGCCAGCAAAGCTGTTCTCACTCTCTCTGTGCCCCACCAATAGCACTAAATTTATATCCAGGCAGCTGGCAAGCAGGGCTGAGATCTTGCCCCAGGCTACTAGCCTCCCCACTGGGAAAGCAAGCAGGACCCTCAGGACTTGTTCCTCCCCTCCTTCCCACACAATCTCAGTTCACTGCAACCTCCGCCTCCTGGGTTCAAGTGATTCTCCTGCCTTAACCTCCCAAGTAGCTGGGACTATAGGCATGCACCATGACGCCCAGTTAATTTTGTATTTTTTGTAGAGACACAATTTTACTATGTTGGCCAGGCTGGACTTGAATTCCTGACCTCAAGTGATCCACCCACCTAAGCTTCCCAAAGTGCTGGGATTACAGGCGGGAGCCACTTTGCCCAGCCCTTGTGTAGTTTTAATCAAAGTAACAGATACAGGAAAGCAAAGTTTTCTTCCGGTGGCACATACTACTATAAATGACCTTTTCTTCCTTTTTGCTTCTGCTACTCCCTTCTCATGTATTTGTTGCATACTATTTTATACAAAGAAGTTGACAAATAAAGGAGAAATAAAACTTAGCAATGTAGGAAAAATTATTTTGTGAAATGGATTTCAATACATTTTGTCTTACATCAGCATAGTTAAAAATGTCAAATTTTTGTGAAAGGATTTAACAGTGCATAGATATATAAAGACATATTACAAAGGGTTTTTGCATCCCCCTAGGTCCTTTATTTCCTATGTTCCTTCAGTTTCTTGTTTCAAGACTTACAGCCATAGAGTTCCATTTACCATCCACCCTTTATATGCTAGTATTGTCTTAAGTATTACATCTGCATATATTAGAACCCTCACCAGGGAATGTGATAATTTTTGCTTTCAACAGTCTATTTTAATAGTTTCATCTATTTTAAATGAATTAAAGGGGCCAGCCATGGTGGTTCATGCCTGCAATCCCAGCACTTTGGGAGGCCGAGGTGGGTGGATCACCTGAGGTCAAGAGTTTGAGATCAGCCTGGCTAACATGGTGAAACCCTGTCTCTACTAAAAATATAAAAATATGCTGGGCGTGGTAGCTTATGCCTGTAATCCCAGCTACTCTGGAGGCCGAGGCAGGAGAATTGCTTGAACCCAGGAGGTGGAGGTTGCAGTGAACTGAGATCATGCTACTGTATTCCAGCCTGGGCAACAGAGCAAGACTCTGTCTCAAGTAAAATAAAATAATAAAATAAAATAAATTAAAGGACAAAAATATTTACCCAGATATTTACCATTTCTGTTGTTCTTCCTTTATTCTTAACATTTTAAGTGTCCCTCTGATATAGTTTCCTGTCAGCCCGAAGAACTTTCAACATTTCTTTTAGAGCAGGTCTTCTGGTTACACATTCTCTTATTTTTCCTTTGTGTAAAAATGTTTTTATTTCATGGTCATTCCTGAAGGGTATTTTCAGCAAATGTTGAATTCCGGTTTGACAGTTCTTTTATTTCAATTCTTTAAAGATGTTATTCACTGTTTTCTGGTCTCCATGATTTTGGATGTAAAATCAGCAGTCATTTGAATAGTTCTTTCCCTTTATGTAATGTGCCACTTTTCTTCCTGGCTGTTTTCAAGACCAACAACAAGAATAATAAACCTTGGTGTTCAGAAGTTTGACTTTGATGTGTCTGGCCACAGTTGATTTTCTTTGCAGGTGTTCTGTTTGGGATTCTAAGCTGCTTTAATCTGTAATTTATATCCTTCATCAAATTAGGGAAGTTCTGGCCTTGTTTTTTCAAATATTCTTTCTGAGCCAATTTACTTTTCCTATCCTTCTTGGATTCCAGTGAAAAGGATGTTAGATCATTTGATGATGTTCTGTTCATTTTTTCCCCACATTTCTTTTTTCTTCGAATTACATAATGTCTATTTATCCATCTTCAAATTCATGGACTCTTTTTTCTGTCATTATCTCCATTTGGCTATTGAGCCCAATCAATTACTTCTTATATATTATATTTTTTAGTCCTAAAATTTACCTTTGATTATTTGTTATTCTATTTTTTTCTTTTAGCTTTCTAAAATTAAATTTTTTAATGTTTTTATTATTTTTAGAGACAGGGTCTCACTCTATTGCCCTGGCTAAGTGCAGTGGCGCAGTCATAGCTCACTGCAGCCCGAAACGTCTGGGCTTAAGTGATCCTCCCCACTTGGCCTCCCAAAATGCTGGGGTTATATGCATGAAACACTGCGCCTAGCATCTGATGACTTTTGTATTTCTATTTACTTAAGAAGTGTTTATCTTTACCTCACAAAACATAGATGTGATAGGCTTTAAAGTCTTTGTCTGATATTTCTAACATCTGGATCATCTTGAGGTTGTGATCTCTTGATTTCCTTTTCCCTTGAGATTGTTCACAGTTTGTTGGTTCTATGTTGCGTAATTTTGGACTGTATCCTGGAAAATCTGAATATTATATTGTGAGGTCTCTCAGGCCTGTTTAATTTCTCTAGAGAATGTTGATTTTTGTTTGTCTGTTTTAGCAGGCTAGCGACTTGATTTGATTCAGACAGTTCTGTATCACACACAGATCTAAATGTAAGAGCTAAAACTATACAATTCTGTTAGAAAGCACATAAGAACATTATTGTGAAATTGAGTTAGGCAAAATGTTCTTGGATAGGACAGGAAAAACATAAACCATAAGAAAATTTGTTAAGTTATACTTTATCAACTTTTAAAAACTTCTGGTCTTTGAAATAAACTGTTAAAAAATGAAGAGAATAGCCACAACTGGGAGAAAATAGTTACAAAAATATATCTGAAAAGGATTTGTACCCAGAATATATAAGTAACTCTTACAACTCAAAATTAAGACAATCAACCCAATTATTAACCCAATTAAAACTTGGGCAAGCCAGGTGTGATGGCCCACATCTGTAATCCCAGCACTTTGTGAGGCCGAGGTGGGTAGATCACCTGAGGTCAGGAGTTTGAGACCAGCCTGGCCAACGTAGTGAAACCCCATCTCTACTAAAAATACAAAAAATTAGCCAGGTATGGCGACACGTGCCTGTAAGCCTAGCTACTTAGGAGGTTGAGGCGGGAGAATTGCTTGAACCTGGGAGGTGGAGGTTGCAATGAGCCGAGATCGCACCATTGCACTCCAACCTGGACAACAAGAGTGAAGTTCCCTCTCAAAACCAAACAAACAAAACAACAACAACAACAAAATGGGCAAATGCTGTGGACATTTCACCAAAGAAGTACAGATGAGAAATAGGCACATGAAATGATGCCTAACATCATAGGTTATTAGGGAAATGCAAATTAAAGCCAACATACTGAGTAGAATGGCTAAAATTAAAAACAGACAATAAAAAGTGCTGATGTGGATGTGGCACTAATGGGATTGAAAAATGGTACAGCCACTTTGGAAAACAATTTGCAGATTATTATAAAAGTAAAAATATACTACCAAGAGGCCCAAAAATTCTATTCCACCCAAGAGAAATGTATAAATATGTTTACAGAAAAACCTGTACCCCAGTTTTTATAGCAACTTTATTCTTAGTAGTCTAAACTGAAAACATCCCAAATGTCCACCAATTGGTGAAGAGAGAAACACATTGCAGTACCTATATATGATGGAATACTACTAAGTAATAAAAAGGAATAAACTACTGATACATAACCACAAGGTGAATAAATCCCAGAATGATTATGCCAAGTGAAAAAAGCCAGACACAAAGGGCTACATGCTGTGTGAGTTCGTTTATATGATATTCTGGAAAAGGTAATACTGTAAGGACTGGAAACTATAGGGACAGATCAGTGGTTGTCAATGGCTGGACATGAAGGGAGGGGATTGAACACAAAGGTGGCATGAAGGAACATTTTGGGTAGTGGAAATGTTTTTCAATTATGTTAGTGGTTACACAACAGAACGTTTCCCCAAACTTATCAAACCGTATACCTAAAAAGGCTGGATTTTATGGTATGGAATTACATCACAAGAAACCTGAATTGTTAAAAAAGATATATTCTTTTTATAGCTTTTTGAATGAATGCCTCCTTAACTTTTTCCTTTTTAAAATTTAGATTTTGCTCTGTAAAATATGATACAGATATAGCTGAAGTTCTATCCCTCCTACCTTTTCTCTCACTTTCTTTCTTCCCAGAGATAAGCGTTGTTCTGAAATTGTTGTGTATTATTCTCAGGTGTCCATTTTAACTTTTAGGACATATGTATGTATCTATAAATCATATACATATATTTTTTTAATTTAAAAATTATATAGATGCTATTATTTTATATGAATCTTTTGCAGCTTGTTTTAATCACTTAAAATTGTGTTTTTGAGATTAATCCATGTTAATATATACAGATCTAATTCATCCATTTTAATTTATGTAGAGTATTCCACTGTATGAATAAATTACAGTTATTTAGCTTTTTTTTTTACAGTAAGGGGACAGTTGTTTCCATTTTTTATCATTTGTTATCAGAAACAATGATTCAATGAACATTTGCTATAAGTCACCTTTAGCATATGCATAAGATTCTCTTTAGGTAAGGCACCTAGAAATGTTATCACTGGTTTACAGGATATAACTTTCAACTTTATTAGGCATCACTGAATTGATCTAAAAAATGGTTGTCTGAACCACTATGGAAAGTAGCATGGAGGTTCTTCAAAAAATTAAAAATAGAACTACCATATGATCCAGCAATCCCACTACTGGGTTTATATGCAAAGGAAGTGAAATTAGTATGTCAAAAGGATATTTGCACTGCTATGTTTATTAAAGCATCAATCACAATAGCCAAGATGTGGAATCAAACCTAAGTGTCCATCAATGGATGAATGGAAAAATAAAATGTGGAACATATACACAATGGGATACATTTAAGCCATAAGAAAAGGAAATTGTGTCATTTGTGACGATATGGATGAAACTGGAGGACAATATACTAAGTGAAATAAGTCAGGCACAAAAATGCAAATATCTTGTCATTCAAGTGTGGAATCTAAAAAAGTTGATCTCATAGAAGTAGAGAGTAGAATGGTACCTATCAGGGGCTGGGGCAGTTGGGGTGTGGGGTTGTGGAGATGGTTAAAGGATACAGAATTTCAGATAGGAGAAAATTCAAGAGATCTATTGTACAACAAGTGACTGTCATTAACAATATATTGGATTCTTGAAAAATGCTAAGAGAGTGCATGTAAAATGTTCTCATCATAAAAACGATAACTATGTTAGGTAATGCATATGTTAATTAGCTAGATTTAGTCATTCCATATTGTATGTATATCGCAATTTTTTTTTTTTGAGACAGGGTCTCCCTCTGTTGCACAGGCTGGAGTGCACTGGTATGATCCTGGCTCACTGCAACCTCCGACTTCCGGATTCAAGCAATTTTAGTACCTCAGCCTCCTGAGTAGCTGGGGTTACAGGTGCCCACCACCACACCTGGCTAATTTTTATATTTTTAGTAGAGACGGGGTTTCCCCATGTTGCCCAGGATGGTCTCGAACTCCCGGCCTCAGGTGATTGACTCACCTCAGCCTCCCAAAGTGCTAGAATTACATGGGTGAGCCACTACGCCTGGCCATAATGTATATATATTTCAAAGCAATATGTTGCACACAGTAAATACATCTAATTTTATCTAAAAAATTTAGAAATGGTAGTACTAATTTCCCACTGGAAATATATAAATATTTCTGTTTTCTCACTTCTAATTTTTCATATGAGCAGATTTGTTAAACTTGGGGAGAAATAACATCTAATATGCATATTCTGGATTATTAGCAGGATTGTGTCTCATTTATCTAATTATCATTCCCCCTCCTTTGTCACGCTAAACTGTTCCTTCTTCCATGTTATTCATCTCAGTAAATGACACCACTATCCTTCCAGATGCTCAGGTCAGAAGTCTGGGGATTATCTCTGAGTTCCCATCCCTCCTCCCCCACATCCATCCTCCAAGTCCCTTTGTTTCTTGTTCAGGTTATAATGACCTCCTAACTAGTCTCCTCCCTCCAGCCTACTCTCCCTCCAGTTGATTCTGCTCACTGTAGCAAGAGTATCTGTATTTCTGAAATACAAATCTGATTACCTCACTCCCCACAACCCCAGCATTCTCCAGTGGCTTCCCATTTCTCTTTGGCACGGTTTACAAGTCTCATTACAAGCTGGCTTCTGTGCCCACAGCCTCATATTTCTCCACTCCCTTCCTCAAAATCCTCACTCTGGTTTTGCTGAGTCACTTTCAGTTTTAGGATGTATCTTTAGCTGGGCTATTCTCTTTTCTCCTCTGGCTAATTCCCCTCTTTTCTCAGATGAGGTAGCATTTCTTTCAGATAGCCTTTCCTGCTGCTCTAAAACTGTGTTGGTGACTGAGTGAATGTGTGTGATTGTGTAGTTAGGGACAGTGTAGCCTGCAGGTAAAGGCTGTGGTTAGACTGAGTATAAAGAGTGCCTAAGTTAGAATCATGGCTCTGCTATTTCTCAACCATGGCCCTTTGGGCAAATTCATTTCTTCATGACTCAGTTTTCTTACCTGCAAAATGGCAATAACAATGGTACCCACCTCCCAGAAATTGTTGTGAAAATCAAATAAATTAATACACATGTAATATGCTTGGGACAGTGATGGTCACAGAGTAAGTGCTCATTGAATTCTAGCTGTATAAAAATAACATTCTTTTTTTTTTTTTTTTTGAGACGAAGTTTCACTCTTATTGTCCAGGCTGGAGTGCAGTGGCGCAATATCAGCTCACTGCAACTCCGCCTCCTGGGTTCAAGCGATTCTCCTGCCTTAGCTTCTGGAGTAGCTGGGATTACAGGCGCTCATCACCATGCCTGGCTAATTTCTATATTTTTAGTAGAGACGGGGTTTCACCATGTTGACCAGGCTGGTCTTCAACTTCTGACCTCAAGTGATCCACCCGCCTCGGCCTCCCAAAGTGCTGGGATTACAGGCATGAGCCACTGCACCCAGCCCTCTTTCCTTTTTTGTTGTAATTATTGTATATATTCTGCACTTTAGGCTCTTGTAGGGTAGAGATTATAAGTGTTTTGTCATTATACCCTTCAAGGCTAGTGTAGAGCCTGTTCCATAGTAAAAATTCAATTAGAATTTACAGATTGATTGAAGGAATGTGGGAGGGAGATACCCTTGAAGCTAGTCTAACTGAAAAAAAAGTGTTCTTCTCTAGCTTTTTTTTTTTTTTTTTGAGACAGAGTCTCACTCTGTCACCCATGCTGGAGTGCGGTGCCATGATCTCGGCTCACTGCAACCTCTGCCTCCTGGTTTCAAGTGATTCTCCTACCTCAGCCTCCTGAGTAGCTGGGATTACAGGCGTGTGCCACCATGCTCAGCTAATTTTTATATTTTTAGTAGAGATGGGATCTCATCATGTTGGTCAAGCTGGTCTCGAACTCCTGACCTCAAATGATCCACCTGCCTCGGCCTCCCAAAGTGCTGGAATTACAGGCGTGAGTCCCCATGCCCGGCTGGTTATCTCTAGCGATTCCTTTTTTTTTTTTTTTTTGAGACGAAGTCTCGCTCTGTCGCCCAGGCTGGAGTGCAGTGGCCGGATCTCAGCTCACTGCAAGCTGCGCCTCCCGGGTTTATGCCATTCTCCTGCCTCAGCCTCCGGAGTAGCTGGGACTACAGGCGCCCACCACCTCGCCCGGCTAGTTTTTTGTATTTTTAGTAGAGATGGGGTTTCACCTTGTTACCCAGGATGGTCTCAATCTCCTGACCTCGTGATCCACCCGTCTCGGCCTCCCAAAGTGCTGGGATTACAGGCTTGAGCCACCGCGCCCGGCCATCTCTAGCGATTCCTAATCCTGGTAACATAATTGCTCTCATTTCTGGGTTCTTAGCTACTTTCTCCTAATCAAGCACCATGTGATCAGCACATCATAGATTCTTTCCAGATCTTGCTTGTTCAGTACTTTTCCCTAACTGTTTCTTAACACTTTGCTAATGGAATAATGACCTCAGGCCTGCACAGTGGATCTTAGCTTCTTCCTGCTCACAGGACTTCTAGAAGCCCCTCAGCAGCAGCATTGATTGAAGAATCAGACAATGGGACCGAGTTTTCAGAGGAGAAGGGAAGCGTGTGACAGGCTGTGAGAATGTTCTAAACAAAATCTTGGTGCCAGGAATGTATTTAAAATGTTTTTATTATAGAGAATTTCAAACATATATACAAGTGGAGGAATAATGTGAAGAATCCCTACTTACTCATTATCCACTTTCAGGTCACATCGACCCATTCCCCATGTTGTTTCACGTGATTATTATTTTGAAGCAAGTCCTAGAAACGTCATACAATAGTATGATTTCATTAGCACCTATTTCAATGAACCTGTCTAAATGATTTGGACTTTTTTCTTCATTGAAAACAAAACCAGGAAACATCAGGATGTCTTTTAGTAGGTGAATGGATAAATAAACTGTGGTATATCCAGACAATGGAATATTACTCAGCACTGAAAAGAAATGAGTTATCAAGCCATGAAAAGACCTGGAAAACACTTAAGTGCATATTACTGAGTGAAAGAAGCTAATCTGAAAAGGCCACATACTGTGTGATTCCCACTATATGACATTCTGCAAAGGCAAAACTATGGAGACAGTCAAAAGATGAGTGGTTGCCAGGGGCTGCGGGGAGGGAGGGATGAATAGTTGGAGTATAAATAATTTTTAGGGCAGAAACTCCTCTCTGTGATACTACAATGGTGAATCCATTTGTCTAAACCTCACACAATGAATAACACTAAGAGTGAACCCTAATGCAGACTCTGGACTCTGGGTGATAATGGTGTGTCCATGCAGCTTCATCAGTTGTAACAAATGTCCCAGGCTGGTGGGGGGTGTTGATAATGGGGGAGGCTGTGCACTGGGGGACTGGGGACATGTGAGAACTCTCTATTCTTTTTGCTCAATTTTGCTGTGAACCTAAAGTTGCCCTAAAATATAAAGTGTATTTTTAAAAGTACAAGTATTATTTTGAGAAAATCAAAAGTAAAGACGAAACCCCCCAGCCTATTCGGAACCTTGTAATGAAGTGCTGATGAGTGACATTATCATGGTACTTTGGCCTAAGGACTCATGAATATAAAGATTTGGGCTGACCTGCCTACTCCCAAACCTGAACTCTTGGAACTTACAAGTTGGACAGAGCAGAAAGTCACCTGCCAATACCAAAGGGAAAGGATCCAGACGAAGATGTTGATGACATAGAGATCATTGGAAAATACATCCCCATCAGTATCCAGAAATCTTAGCATTTAGATCACTTGGGCAGAAGGCAGTGTCTCAGAGATTAACACAGCCTAGCATAGCCAGTGGACCACATAGAAGAATTCTCGTTTAAGGGGGCATAATACTATATGTAAATTACAGGCACACATGCTTGTGTTAGACTGGCTGCTTCTCTCAGCTTGGTCTTTGGTACTTTACAATTGTAAAATTAAAAAGCACGATATGTGAACTACATAGTATGTGTTTGCCATTAGTCATTCCTTTCAGTTTAAAGTTGAACCTGCCCTCCTAGGAGTTACCCAGAAACTTAATTTCTCTGGACTTGGCCAACAGAAATTCCATAAATTAGGCTGGGTGCAGTGACTCATGCCTATAATCCCAGCACTTTGGGAGGCCGAGGTGGGTGGATCACCTGAGGTCAGGAGTTCAAGACCAGCCCGGCCAACATGGGGAAATCCCGTCTCTACTAAAAATACAAAAATTAATTGGGTATGGTGGTGTGCACCTGTAATTCCAGCTACTCAGGAGACTAAGGTAGAATAATCGCTTGAACCCAGGAAATGGAGGTTGCAGTGAACCAAGATTGCACCACTGCACTCCAAGCCTGGGCGACAGAGCGAGACTCCACCTCAAAAAAAAAAAAAAAAAAAAAAAAAAAAAAAAAAAAAAAAAAAGGCAGGGCACGGTGGCTCATGCCTATAATCTCAGCACTTTGGTTTGGGAGGCCGAGGTGGGAGGATCACTGGGGGTCAGGAGTTTGAGACCAGCCTGGCCAACATGGAGAAATCCCGTCTCTACTAAAAATATAAAAATTAGCCAGGTGTAGTGGTGCACGCTTATAGTCCCAGCTACTCAGGAAACTGAGACAGGAGAATAGCTTAAACCTGGGAGGCGGGGGTTGAGTGAGCCGAGATCATGACACAGCACTCCAGCCTGGGCAACAGAGCAAGACTCCATCTCAAAAACAAAACAGAACAAAAAGGAGGAAAGAAGAGATTCCATAAATTAAACTCTGTTTCTGGCATTTATTACCATTAGGTCAAACTCCTGAGTAGAATGTTTTTAAACATTTTCTCCATATTTCTTAATTTTCGAATCCAAAACTTTTCTCAAAGTTTTTTCACAATTCTGCCCTGGGTGACAGGGAGTTCTTGTCCTCAGTTACACACCAGAATGTTAGAAATTCTTAGTTAATGGAAACACCCTGCCTTTAGCAGTCTAATGACAGGATTAGCATTCTGAGAATTCCACATTTATATTTCACCATATCCTCCCTAACCCATTTTGAGTTCTTAATCGAGCCATAATAATTTGGAGAGAATGTATTATTTTCCAATAGCACCATGGGGAATCGGAGTTCCCAGGATGAAAGATAGGTTTGAAAGAGAGCTTGGAAACCCTGGAGGAACACTCATTTGCTTCTCCAATTGGACTGCAGTAAGCTTTCCCAGTGACAAGACTGACACTTCATTGGGTCTTTCTAGTATCTCTTTAGTCTCCGTGGCTTTACTCTCCCATTTCCAAAGTGATAGATAACAGTGTCAGTGGTCAGTATCCTCTGAATGGAGGTCAAATAATTTCATGTGACTTATTAATAATAGCATCATAATATATACCCTAGAGGGCTAGGGAGTGAGGAGAGTGTTATGGTTAAACACAAGAGTTTCAAAGCCAGACTGTGGGTTTGAAGCCCAGCTCCACTATTTACTACCCATGTGACTTTGGACACATCACTTAATCCTTTTAAGCTTTACTTTCCCCATCTGTAAAATGGCGGTAATAATAGCACCTATTTTGTAGTGCTATTAAAATATTAAATGAGATAACTTCTGGTATTTAAGTGCCCTATAAAAATCTTTTTATGATTGTTCTTAAAAGTCTTAACAGAGATGAAAGTATTAAAGTAAGTGTGAAAGCCACAGCACAGTAGGTGCTTCCTAAATGCCAGAAGTTGATGATTGTTTTCTCTTTCTTCTAACCCTTCCTTCTCCGTCAAATGAGCAGCAAAAATGAAACACAAATGGCAAAGTAGTTAAAGTCCTTGACTCTGGAAGCAGATTCTTTGGGTTCAAACCTAAATCTAATGTTTACCAGCTATGGAACCTTAGGCAAGTTACTTAATTTCTCTGTGACTCAGTTTCCTCATCTGTAAAGGAAGGATACTAATGGAACCTACCTCACAGGGTTATTCTTAGGATTAAATGGGTTAATATTAGTATTTAATTACAGCCTCAATACACAGTTAATGCTATATACATATGTAGTAAATACAAGATATTTAATTTGTAAATTTTTAGTACCGAATTCCAGGTGTGTATGTCCTCATTATGTAAATATATTACTATATGGTGAGTATAGGCATCTTGAAGTTGCATAAACTATGGATTAATTATACTGTAACAAATAGAGTTTGAAAGTTTAAGGAAGAGAAATATGAAAACCAAATTTATGTAGTTATAATAATGACTAACATTTATTCATTACTTACTACAGATCAGTTAATGATTCAGATACTTGACATAAATTATCTCATTTAATTACAGCATAAACCTTTGAGGTAGGAGCTATTATTATCCTTATTTTATGAGGAAAATGAGGCACAGAGAGACCATGTAACTTGCATGAGGTTACAGAGTAGATAGAGCCAAGGTTTAAACTCTGAGTCTGACTTCATTGCCTTGGCATGTCCTCATCATGCTCCATGGTCTTTTTGATATGGGCAAAATGTGCTTTGCAGGTCCTGGGCTTAGGCCAGTGCCCTGGGCACTTTTTGAGTCATCAACCCCTTTGAGATGGGGTGGACTCTCCTCAGAAAAAAATGTATACACTTAGGTTAGTGTTTATCTTCTACGTAGTCTAATGCTAGTTCAGCAATTTCAATAGCATAAATCAAGTTTTTTTCCCCCAAAATAAATTGCACTGTTTATTCTGACGTGTGTTTAAAAGCACAAAAATAGCGTGGGCAACATGGTGAGACTTTGTCTCTACAAAAAATTAGCCAGGCATGGTGGCTTGCACCTGTGGTCTCAGCTGCTCGAGAGGCTGAGGTGGGAGAATTGTTTGAGCCCGGGTGGCTGGGGCTGCACTGAGCTGTGATTGCACCAATGCACTTCAGCCTGGGCAACACAGCGAGACCCTGTCTCCAAGGAAAAAAAAAAAACCACAAAAATGAACACCTAAAACATGCAGGCTGCTAATTACACAAAAATAAACAGATTAAGGAATAAATTTGGCTGTACTGAAGGCTGGCTCAGTGAAAAATAAGGTCATCAATTCATACATAACACTGAGCTGGTGGTGTGGTTTCTCTGACAATTACATTAATGGTTAAACTTTCAAAGGCAGAAAGGCAACAGATACTACAGAAGTTTTAGGATGTTTTTCTGGGGCAGTCATGGAGCAGCTATGCTTCACCACAGTTGCTGGAACACTTGCGTTGGCCAGAGTCCTGGGACTTTCCGTTGCTTTCCAAACAGGGAGAGTTTGATGCTGCACCTACATTTGCTTAGGATCTGGCATTCATCTATTGAAGCCACAGATTCCTTCGGTTTTATCTTAAGCAACTGTATTAGTCCGTTTTCACGCTACTGATAAAGACGTATCCAAGACTGGGCAATTTGCAAAAGAAAGAGGTTTGTTGGACTTACAGTTCCATGTGGCTGGGGAGGCCTCACAATCATGACTGAAGGCAAGGAGGAGCAAGTCACATCTTACATGGATGGCAGCCGGCAAAGAGAGAGCTTGTGCACAGAAACTCCCATTTTTAAAACCATCAGATCTCGTGAGACCCATTCACTATCATAAGAACAGCACAGGAAAGACCCGCCCCCATAATTCAATCGCCTCCCACCGGGTTCCTCCCAGGACATGTGGGAATTGTAGCAGTTACAATTCAAGATGACATTTGGGCAGGGACACAGCCAAACCATATCAGCATCCATAGGCAACATTTACTGTTTTGATCACCTATTACGCATTTGCTTTTTTTTCTGGATTAGGACACCCTGAATTTCCTTTGGGAAACCACTTCTCTGGGACTCCATCCCTGTGGATTGTGGATTGGGTGGGGGCTCCCTCCTTTCTCCAGAGGCAGCACAAGTGACCAAGGCCAGATTAATCAGGAGCAGGCAGGTGACCAAAACTGATCCAATCAATATGAATCCAGGGACTTATACCTGAGACACTGAGTAAAGGGGTCTCATCTTTGCTGGAATATAACCTGGGAGGATGAGAGCCGAGGAAGCTGCCTACTGAATGATAGTCGGAAAGAAACTGAGTCCTAACGACATTATTTGGGCTCCTGGATCAAGTCAGGCCTGAAAATCACTGATACGGTTTGGCTCTGTGTCCCCACTCAAATGTCATGTTGAAGTGTAATCCCCATTTTTGGGGTAGGGACCTGGTGGGAAGTGATTAGATCATGGGGGCAGATTTCTTCCTTGCTGTTCTCATGATAGTGAGTTCTCATGAGATTTGATGGTTTAAAAATGTGTAGCATCTCCTCTTTGCACTCTCTCTCTCTCCTGCTCCACCATGATAAAATGTGCTTGCTTGCCTTCACCTTCTGTCATGATTGTAAGTTTCCTGAGGCCTCCCCAGCCATGCTTCCTGTGCAGCCTGGGGAACTGTGAGTCAATTAAGCCTCTTTTCTTTATAAATTACTCAGTCTCAGGTAGTTCTTTATAGCAATGTGAGAACAGATTAATACGATCCCCGAGGCTTTTCACTAACAAGCCCAAACCCTTTGCCTGCAACAATTTGAGTTGAGTTTCTGTCACTTGCAACAAGAAGAGTCTTAACTAATGTTGCATCTGACAATTGGACTATGGACCTTTGTATTATGCATGGTAGCTTGTGCCTTATTTATAAAGATGTATTTTTCTTTTAAAAACTTGTTTGTGTCTTCTTTAAAAAATATAATAAACCTTTGTGATTTTTGAGAACTTTCAGAGACCTTCATGAATCCCTAATTATTAGTTACCCTTGTAGCATATAATAATTATTTCTTAAATCAGCAATGTCCACGTGCGATAGCAACAAATCAAAGACAAAAATGCTGCAGTGGGATTTGGATGCTCAGGTCATGCACCAGAGACTTGGGGCACAGGATTCTCAAAATTAATATTTTAGCAATTTTTTTATTGCTACATGATGTGGACTTCAGAATAAAGAGTAGACTAACTCTTCAATCTAAATCCTCAATGCTGGACATTAACTATATTTCCTTCCTGTGTTAATTTGTCCTACTGCAATTTATTTCCTTTCCCTGTCAAGTCAGAACCAACCTTCCTTCCTTCCTTCCTTCCTTCCTTCCTCCTCCCTCCCTCCCTCCCTCCTCCCTCCCTCCCTCCTCCTTCCTTCCTTCCTTCCTTCCTTCCTTCCTTCTGAGACAGGGTCTTGCTCTGTCACCCACACTGGAGTGCGGTGGCATGATCTCAGCTCATTGCAAACTCCGCCTCCTGGGCTCAAGCGATTTTTTCATCTCAGCCTCTTGAGTAGTGAAAGAGATGAACTGGAAAAAAAAAAAAAAAAAAAAAACTAAAAGGCAGAAATGAAGTCCACAGGCTCACAGCCCGGGCGGCGCCCTGACAGCCCGGGCGGCGCCCTCAGCCTAGTTAAAGATCGACCCCGGACCTAACCGATTAGGTTAATTAGGTTATCTATAGACTCCGGACATTGTAAGGACAAACGTTGTGAAAGTCTCTGTCCTGCTCTAATTACCGGTGTCTGCCACATATCTTAGTCCTGGGCCCAGTAGAACACAATCCTCTATTTTGTCCCAACTTCCTGAGCCCAACACACCCCCCCCCCACACACACCACCTAGAGAGCCCCTGATAAGATCACAACCGTTTGTAGTTTTACTAAAAGCGCGGGAACAAATGGAAAACTGTTAATTGTATTAACCAATTACCAGTTGTAATGCTGCAACCAAAAGAATTCCTTTGTACCTCTGTAACCTTGCATATCCTGTATGCATCGGGCTATAAAGAGGGGCCACATGCATCATTCGGGGCCCTCTTGTATGTTGTAAAACAGAGGGACCAAGTTCAAACTTGCATTAAAGATCCTTGCCGCTTGGCTTTGACTCCGGATTCTGGTGGACTTCTTCGGGGAATAAAGGGTCTGGGCATAACAGTAGCTGGGACTATGATGTGAGCCACCACACCCAGCTACTTTTTGTATTTTTTTTTGAAGAGACGAGGTTCACCATGTTGCTCAGGCTGGTCTCAAACTCCTGGGCTCAAGCAACCCATCTGCCTTGGCCTCTCAAAGTGTTGGGATTATAGGCAAGAGCCACCACACCCAGCCTAGAATTTTCTTTCAAAAGCCTTCATATCTAATATCCATGCTCCTTGAGTAAGTCTGTAGCCTAACTGTATTTGGTAGCCACTAAAGCAAAATGAAAATATTGGAAATGTTCTAGCTCCTTGTTTATTTAAAATAAAATTTAATCTTTCCCTAAAGTCCATAGTTTATTGACCTTTACATTTTAGATTTTTTGTACTTGTTGATACAGTAAAAGCAGAGACATTTAAATGAGTTTTACTTTAAGAGAAGCTGATATTTGAGAAGATTTATGAAATGTCTATTTGAGGAATGACTATTTGCATGTAAAATTATTTTTTACTTTAAACAAAGCTTCCTTTATGTTTCCTATTAATATTCACCCTAGTGAGTTAACTATTTGACTTAATGTATAAAGTTTTACTTAAAATTCTAGAATTTCAGAGCAAGAAGAGTACTTGAAGATATTTTTACATTTGAGGAAGTCAAGGAAAGTGACAAGTTAAATATTTTGTCCTGGCTGGGCACAGTGGCTCACAACTATAATCTCAGCACTTTGGGAGGCTGAAGCAGATGGATCACTTGAGGTCAGGAGTTTTAGATCAGCCTGGCTAACATGGCAAAACCCTGTCTCTACTAAAAATACAAAAATTATCTGGGCATGTAGCACATGCCTGTAATCCCAGCTACTCAGGAGGCTGAGGCAGGAGAATCCCTTGCAGTGAGCTGAAATTGTGCCATTGCACTCCAGCCTGGGTGACAGAGGGAAAATCTGTCTCAGATATATATGTATAAAATATATATTCCAGTTAATGATTGGTTACTGGTAGTTGGTAGATTGAAAATAGGTCGATTATATTAACTTTTCTCCAGTATTTGCTCCTGTCCCTGTAAGAGGATTACACAGCCCTGCCTGTCACCTGTGCCTGCTTGTGCCTCCGTACAGGTGGAGAATATTACCCCACCCCATTTCCAGACTTGGCCATATCACTTGCTTGGGCTGATGGAAGAGACAGTAAGTATGCCAGTTCTGAGCCAAAGCTGAGTTGAGTTCCGGCTTTTCCTCAACCACTCCCATATCAGTACTTCTAAATCAGGAATTTCATCTGGCATTTGGTCATTGGTGGTGGCAAAAGCTGACTCACCAGGCCAGTTCTGAGCCTTGAGACTGTTGCTCCAGCTTTCCAAATGATTCCGTGAGCTATTAATATTCTTTAATAAATCCCTTTTCTGCTTAAACTAACTGATGAGGATTTTTTTTTCAATTAAGACATATCCTCTCTACAGACACATTTTCAGAAATACTTTTTTTGTGATAAAGAGTTCATCTGCATGCTTTCTGAAGAAATGAGAAATAGGTATATTTAGCATGCTTTCTGAAGAAATGGGGAATAGGTATATTTAGCATTTAGTATTAAACATACCATTAAACATATGGTATGTTTAATACTTTATATGATTTCCACCCCCGTCCCCCCCAGAGATCAAGTTGGTGTAGATTAAAAAGGTATTTTACTCAGGATAGGTGAGGCTGTGTAGGACCAAGAATGCTCACACTCTTCTATGGGAATGGAAATTGCTATAAACTTTTTTTGGTATGAAATTTATTAGTACAGTTTTAAACAGCGGTAGTATTCTGCGTATCATTTATTTCATCCATAATTTTTTTTTTTTTTTTTTTTTTTTTTTTTTTTTTTTGCTTCGTAGAAAGAGTTTAATAATCACAGGGCTGGCCAAGTGGAAGGATGGGAGTTAATTCTCAAATCGGTCTCTGAGATAATTTGAAAGCTAGGGTTTCTTAGGGATAGTTTGATAGGTAGGCAGGTTAGGAAATGGAGAATGCTGATTGGTTGGACTGGGGATGAATTCATAGGGGTGTCAAAACTGCCTTTGTGTGGTGAGTCAGTTCCTGGATGAGGGTCATCCATCTGGGAGATGTTATTTGACTAGAATGCAAAGTCTGAAAAATACCTCAAACGCCAGTCTTAGGTTTTACAATAGGAATGTTGTCTATAGGGGTGATTAGGGAGCTTACCAATTTTGTGCCCACGCCATGTGCCTCCTGAGCAGTAAACAGTGACTAGTTATCATTTATGCATAGGTCTTAGCAGAATTCCGGCCCCTCCCATAATTCGAACCTTGTGGGCTGTCATGAGTTTTACAAAGGCGATTCTATCCTTGAACAAGGAGGGGCTATTATCATCCTTGCTTTAAGGTTAAACTATAAACTAAATTTCTCCCATAGTTAGCTTGGCCTATGCCCAGGAAAGAGCAAAGATGGTTGGTCTGAGAGGCTAGAAGCAAGAGGGGAAGAGGGAGTTAGATATGTCAGATTTCTCTCACTGCCATCATTTTGTAAAGACAATTTCCATCCCCAATTTGAGCTTGACCATACCTCATTCTTGAGTTGTGAGCTACAGAGATGGGAAAAGGCGAACAATTGCTTTAACTTCTTGCTGACAGTGGGGTGTAGTAGGGGTAGAAGTTGGCCCATTGGTAAGAGGAATAAAACCATTTTGCAGTTGTCTGCATGTATTCATGGGTGTCTTGTGGGGATCTTGTATTAGGGTTCTCCAGAGGGATGGAACTAATGGATATATGTATATATGAAAGGGAGTTTATTAAGGAGAATTGACTCACAGGATCACACGGTGAAGTCCCACGATAGGCCATCTGCAAGCTGAGGAGCAAAGAAGCCAGTAGTGGCTCAGTCCGAGTCCCAAAACCTCAAAAATAGGGAAGCTGACAGTGCAGCCTTCAATCTATGGCTGAAGGCCCAGGAGCCCTTGGTAAACCACTGGTGTAAGTCCAAGAGTCCAAAAACTGAACAACCTGGAGTGTGATGTTTAAGGGCAGGAAGCATCCAGCACGGGAGAAAGATGAAAGCCAGCAGACTCAGAAAGCCACTGTATCCCACCTTCTTCTGCCTGCTTTTTCTAGCCGTGTTGGCAGCCGATTGGATGGTGCCCACCCACATTGGGGGTAGGTCTGCCTCTCTCAGTCCACTGACTCAAACGTTAATCTCCTCTGGCAACACCTTCACAGACACACCCAGAAATAATACTTTGTATCCTTCAATCCAGTCAAGTTGGCATTTAATATTAACCATCACAGGTCCTAAGGCTTGCATGACAAAGATACTAGTAGTCTCATCTACAGTTTTAGCACAGCACTAAAATGAACAGCAGACTATAAGGTAATAAGTCCTAACATAAGAACGGAAAGCCCCGGCTTCAGGAGCCCCTGTGGAACAGATCTGAAGTCTTCATCCATCAATTCTGTAACAAAACTTTTTTAAAGGACAAATCAGGGATGTATGTAAAGATACAGAAAAAGGATGTTCATAATAGCACTATTTGGAATAATACTTATAAGGAAATAATTATATATATATGTGTGTGTGTGTGTGTATATATATATATTTATTTATTTATTGAGATGGAGTCTCGCTCTGTCACCCAAGCTGGAGTGCAGTGGCGCAATCTCAGCTCACTGCAACCTCTGCCTCCCATGTTAAAGTGATTCTCCTGCTTCAGCCTCCCAAGTAGCTGGGACTACAGGCACATGCCACCACACCCAGCTAATTTTTGTATTTTTAGTAGAGGCAGGGTTTCAACATGTTGGCCAGGATGGTCTCGATCTCTTGACCTTGTGATCCGCCCACCTTGGTCTCCCAAAGTGCTGGGATTACAAACATGAGCTACCACGCCTGGCTCAATAATAATATTTGTAATAAAAACTTGGAACTTTCAAGAACAGTAGGACAGTAGGACTTGGAATGTTTCAAGAACAGTAGGACAATTACAAAAGATGTAACCTATGCAAAATCCGACTTCCAGAAGGAGAGGAGAGAAAGGAGTAAAAAAATTATTTGAAGTCATAATGATTGAGAACTTTCCAAAACATCAAATCACAGATCTAAGAAGCTCAGAGAACACCAAGCAGGATAAATATAAAAATATCTACATGTAGCCATGTAATATTCAAACTGCAGAAAATCAGAGACAAAGAGAAAAGACTTCAGATAGACTCATCATCGTCATCCTTCAACAGTCACTGCATGTGATGTTGGATGATTTCCTCTTGGGGTTGGTTGGTCAACCGTTGTGGATATCGTAGCCACAATCTTACCATGCCTTCTTCATCTCTGACTCTAAGGAGTCACCTTCCTTTCCACTGTTGCCTGGTTCTGGAGTCTGTAACAGATTCATTAGCTTTGTGCAGTGGCAATATCGTAGCCAATGAGGTTTATCTGAGGTGTGATTATTGCTAATTGAAACAGATTCATAGTGCACAGAGAGTGGGATTTGTGGTTAGCTACATCTAGATTTTTAAATCCCCACCCCACTATTTACCAGTTGGATAAACTTGGAGAAACCACTCTCTGAGTGACTCTCTTCATCTGATAAATGAAGATAATAGCAGTTCATAGGACTATTGTGACAAAGCAGGTCACCAACAAATGGGAGCTGGCTGCTCATAACTTATTTTTTTTTTTCTTTTTTTTAGATGGAGTCTCACTCTGTCACCGAGGCTGGAATGCCGTGGCGGGATCTCAGCTCACTGCAGCCTCTGTCTCCTGGGTTCAAGCGATTCTCCTGCCTCAGCCTCCTGAGTAGCTGGGCCATCGCTTTTCTTCTAACGTGCCCTATCTTTCAGGTATCTGAGGCGGTTCAAGGGGTTCTGGTTTTCTTCGCAAGACTGTCCTTTTACTGGTCCAGAATCTTGCTTTCTGTTCATAATTCCTGCTTCCTCTCTGGTCTTTTTTCTTTCCTCTTGTGTATGTTTGGGGTCCTATTATTTTGCTTCTTGATTCTCTTTCTGTGACACCACTAGTTCAGGAGTGGTGACTTACCCTCTCCACTGCCCCAACTCAGTTCTGATTTGAGCTCCACCCCTGTCAGGTCCCGCCATAGCTGGCCTGGTAAACTTGGCAAAGTCATGTGAAGTCCTGTGCTTCTTTACAGAAGGTGCCCATCAGACTGAAACGTAATGACCAGCTGAGGGAGGAGATGGCCTTTGCCTCATAAATGTCATAAAAGGATGGAAAATTGAAAGCAGTGAACAGAGAACCCTGGAAAAATCATGATTTGTTTCTCCTGAAAAGACTCTTCACTGTCAAAAAGAGTAAGGCAAAAATATATAGTTCAAAGCACTTAGAAGCAGAATTATCTCTAAGGAGAGTACTTTTAATTTTAGATGTCAATGACTCCTTTATAGATTTTGTGCTTTTGAATGAATTTGTTCAGTAGGAATTTCTGGAAAGCTGGCTACATGGAGAATTAATCATACATATAAGCCTTTGAATGTGAGTACCTTTACTATCTTAATATGGCCATTATTTTCAGATGGTAATACGTGTTCATTGCAGAAATCTAGAAAATACAAAAACCCTTAAAGAGAAAATAACCCAGAAATAATCCTAACATTGTGGTATATTTCCTTGTCATTTATTTTTCTTTACAAAATTTGGATCAGATTTTACCCACAGTTTTACATCCTACTTTTTACACTTACCAGTATCTGTTGAGTGTTTCACTACATTCTTAAATATAACACCACGTTATATTTTAATGGCTGCTTGTCATTCTATTGAATGACTATCTTATGACTTACTCAGCCAACCTCTGGTTTGTTATGAGTGAGCTGCTTTTTGTGCCTGTGTCAGCTGTTGCAGGCTGTGGCCATGTGAGCATCCTGTCATGTAATGCCCTTGGCTGTGCCTCTGAGGCTTACACAGGCCTTTGTTGACAAGTAATTTCTTTTCCAGAGTGGGGCGCTTCCTAGGAAGGCCAGCATCTTCAGGAAGTGGTGGAGGAATGGAAATTCCCACACTCAAGGTTCCTTTTGGTAGACAAGGTTCCCCTTGGTAGGAATGACCTCCACTGCCAAGCTGGAGTCTGGAGTTGGCTGGGCTCATGTGGCTGTGCTGTGGTGGGCCAGGGTGTGTTTGTGTGTGTGTGCCTGTGTGTGTGTGTGTATGTGTGTGAGAGAGAGAGAGTGTAGGTCAATAAAGCCGTCCACCACAAAATTCTCACATACCCGCCAAGGACTGTGCAATTTTCTGTCTTTTCTAAGATGATCTCCCTTTGTCTTTTTGTCTGAGATGACTTCCCTTTGGCTTTGCTTTGATGATTTTTATTTGGACACCATGAACTGAGTGGTTTAAAAACAGATACTTGTTTTCTCACAATTCTGGAGGCTGGAAGTCCCAGATCAAGATGCTGGTGTGTTTAGTTTCTGCTAAGGGCTCTCTTCCTGGCCTTTGCCAAATCTCTTTGCAGATGGCCTCTTTCTCACTGTGTCCTCACATGGCCTTTCTCTATGCTCATGTGGAGAGAGAAAGAAAGAGATCTCTTCCTTGTCTTATGAGGTCACCAGTTCTATCAGCTCAGGGCCCCGACCCCCTAACCTTAGTTACCTCCTGAAGACTCTATCTCCAAATATAGTCACACTGGAGATTAGGGCATCAACATATGAACTCCAGTGGAACACATTCAGTCTATAACGCCTACATTATGCTCTATTTTTTTCCTACAGCATTTATCATCTTTTAAAATATGGCCAGGCACGATGGTTCATGCCTGTAATCCAAGCTTTTTGAGAGGCTGAGGTGGGTGGATCACCTGAGGCCAGGAGTTCAAGACCAGCTTGACCAAAATGGTAAAACCCATCTCTACTAAAAATATAAAAATTTGCCAGGCATGGTGGTGTGTGCCTATAATCCCACATACTTGGGAGGCTGAGGCAGGAGAATTGCTTGAACCTGGGAGGCGGAGGTGGCAGTGAGCTAAGATCACACCACTGCACCCTAGCCTGGTCGACAGAGAGAGACTCTGTCTCAAAAAACATTTTTTTTTTTTTATTAAGTTGGTTTTTACCTGTTTCCCACTAGTACAGCATAAGCTTCAGGAGGGCAGGGATCTCTGTTTGTTATTCATGGATGTCTCCCAGGAACCTAGAAGAGCACCTGCACCTAGTAAGTGTAGACTGAATGAATGAGGTCAGCAACCATAGCTGTCAAGGTGGGGGAATAAAAAAGGAAAAGGAGACAATGAAGTCCTGGCAATATGTAGAAAATCCCCCTCCCCTGGAAATACTCGATATCTAGAAGGGAAACTGAGAGTTATCCCACTCTAGAACCATCAATACCTTGTCCTGCAACCTGTAAAAATGTCACTTGATTGGGCAGGATATGGGGGAGACCCTCCACATTGTGGTTCAAACTTGTGTCTCCTCGAGTTGCTATGGGGGCAATGGTGCCATAGTCTACTCAGTCTACTATAAGAAAATACCATAGACCAGGTGGCATAAATGACAGAAATTATTTTTCACAGTTCTGGGAGTCCGAGATCAGGGTGCCAGCATGGTCAGTTTCTGATGAGGGCTCAGATACTGGCTTGTTGACAGCTGCCTTCTCACTGTGTCTTCATGTGGCAGAGAGAGAACTCTGGTGTCTCTTCCTCTTCTTATAAGGGCACTAATCCCATCATGAGGGCCCCACCTTCCTGGCCTCATCTAAATCCAATTACCTCCAAAGACCCCATCTCCAAATACCATCACATTGGGCATTAGTGCTTCAGTGTATGAATTTTTGGGGAACGCAATTCAGTCTACAGGAAACAGTGTAGCAGTTGATTAGGACTTTCAGGATCCAGCCTCAGAAGTCAGCTTGGAAGTAGAATGGGATGCTGTCCACATAACCTATGCCTCCTCAGCCCAGAATTCAACGTCTGGAAAACATTGAGGCATTGCATAGGCCGAGGGGCATCGCTGTGCACTCACTCAGGTCAAAACCTGGCTGGGAGGCTGCCATTTACTCATCACTTTTCCAGATCTTGAGGAATTGTAGTCACTTGAAGGTCTAATTTCTTACAAATCATGTTTTTCATGATTTTTAATGAATCATGCCTTTTTTTTTCTTTTTCTTTTTTTCGAGATAGAGTCTCGCTCTGTCACCCAGGCTGGAGTACAGTGGCGCAATCTCAGCTCACTGCAAGCTTTGCCTCCTGGGTTCATGCCATTCTGCCTCAGCCTCCCGAGTAGCTGGGACTACAGGTGCCTGCCACCATGCCTGGCTAATTTTTTGTATTTTTTAGTAGAGACAGGGTTTCACCGTGTTAGCCAGGATGGTGTTGATCTCCTGACCTTGTGGTCCGCCCGCCTCAGCCTCCCAAAGTGCTAGGATTACAGGTTTGAGCCACTGTGCCCGGCTGTTCTTTTTATTTATAAAAAAATACTGAGGCCTCTGGGATGGGGAATGCAGAGTCTAAGAAGTGGGTATCACACTATTTAAAATACTGTGATTTAAAAAAATTTAGTATTTATGAAAAATTATCCCTTAATAATATTTTAGCTGTTGCCATGAATATTTTTTCAGGTTAGCTTGAAAATTATTTTTTCAAGTTCCAAATCAAACAAATGGAGATTTCAATTGGCGTTGTATTAAATCTATAAATGACTTTGAAAAGCATTGAAACTTTTGTAGTATTGAGTTGTTTCATTTAGGAACGTGGTAGGTTTTTTTTGTTTGTTTGTTTTGAGACAAAGTCTTGCTCTGTCGTCCAGGCTGGAGTGCAGTGGCGTGATCTCTGCTCACTGCAGCCTCTGCCTCCCGGGTTCAAGTGATTCTCCTGCCTCAGCCTCCCGAGTAGCTGGGATTATAGGCGGGTGCCACCATGCCTGGCTAATGTTTTTTGTATTTTTAGTACAGATGAGGTTTCACTATGTTGGTCAGGCGGGTGTTGAACTCCTGACCTCAGGTGATCCGCCTGCCTTGGCCTCCCAAGGTGCTGGGATTACAGGTGTGAGCCACTGCGCCCGGCCAGAAAATGGTAGGTTTTTACATTTTGTTTATATCATTTATGTCTCTCAATGAAGTTTTGTAGTTTTCTTCGTATCTTCTCCTTTCTTTGTAACTTATTCATAAGTGTGTTATAGTTTTTGTTGTTATCTTGAATGGAAGAGGTTTCCAATATATTTTCTAATAATTAATTGCTATTATGTTGGAAAATACTGATATCTTTATTTTTCTTACATTCAGCCATCTTATCCAACTCTCTTATTAGTGCTACTGGCTTGTTACTTTATTCTTTTGAGTTTTCAGTCATCTATATATAATAATAGTTTTGCATCCTCCTTTCCAATGGTTATAACACTTATTTTTGTTTCCTGCCCTATTCTTGACCTCTAATATATTAAATATAGCCTCATGTGGTGGCTCATGCCTGTAATCCCAGCACTTTGGGAGGCTGAGGCGGGCAGATCGCTTGAGGTGAGGAGTTTGAGATTAGCCTGGGCAACATGGCAAAACCCCGTCTCTACAAAAAAATACAAAAAAATTAGCTGGGCATGGTGGTCCATGCCTATAGTCCCAGGTACTAGGGAGGCTGAGGTAAGAGGATTGTTCTGGGCTCCTCGCTTGGGCCCAGGAGGTGGAGGCTGCAGTGAGCTGTAAGTGTGCAGTGAGCTGTAAGTGTAACTCCTGCCTGGCTGACAGAGGGAGACCCTATCTCAAAAACCATCATATGTATACATGTATGAGACAGCATATTTATCTCGGTCCTGATTTTATTGGAATGTCTCTGAAGTTTCACGGCGTGCCAGTTCACCCTGTCCTGTTTGCCTTAACATTTGTTCCTTGCCCTTCCCTGCTCTGTTGTACTGCAGTGGACTGAAATTGGCGTGTCCCAAGGTTCCCATGTCAGCTGGTTTCCTGCTGAGTGCAGGCCCTGGGAGGTTCTGGCAAGAGATTGGTGAACAGAAGAAAGGGAGAAGCCCGGGTATTTCTCCCTTATTCTCTGCCACAAGTAGCAACTCTAGCAACAGCTGCATCTATTTCATGGCTCCAGCTCTGGCCAGACAGGTGTCTCCATGGTTCCAGCTTCTGTTGAGCAAACCTGGTCCCAGGTTTCAGGAAATACTTCTTCCTTTTTTGTTTCTTCAGCTAGGCTGCTCTTAGTCCCCAGCAAGAGGGTCCCTTCCCAACCCCACATGTTAGAGGGCTCTGCATATTCCAAACACACACAAATAACTGAACTGAAGAACTCATGGCTGCCTCTATGTCTTGAGTTCCTGCATCAGGTCTGCACAGCATGGACTGTGACCCTAAACTTCTGCTCTTCTGGTTAACACAGAACGGGCCCCAGGAAAATGCTCTGAGATGCCTCTTGGCCTGTATCCTCAAAACAAAAGACAACTGCATCTGAGTGCCATGAAGTGCTTTGGGTTGTACTGCTGCTGATGTTGGGGGTGGATTCTTCTTTGGCGCGCTGAGAGGATCTGAAGGTAGAAGCACTTAGACACAAAAGAGGACAAAACAATTAACTTGTCAATCTTTTCTCCCAGACAGCATGTGTTTAGTAGATTTTTGAATAAGGAAGTATAATTTCCCAGAAGGCGTAAGTATCCATTTTCTGTCTTCCTTTGGTGTTCCAATTCATGGTTCTGGAGTTACATGGGTATTAGGATGATATTTTGCAACAGTTGTACATGGTAACTGAGGACTGTTTTGCAATATTAAGCAATTCATGTTGCTCTTAACTATATTTCTTGACCCATTCTGAATTTTGTCCTAAAATACAGAAACATGCTAATATCACATATGGTACGTAGTTTAATGTGTTACTAAGAGATGTGGCCTAAGCTTGAGCCAATAGTCATAAAATTCTTTGGAGAAATTGAAAGATTATAGGTATTTGGGATATATCTTGAATCTATCCACAGACAAAGCACATTTAAATTTGATCTTATAACCACTTGAGGACATATGATGGAAATTCTGATTAAAAAATGCTGCTAAAGTCATTAAATTTTATTTAGAAAAGACATAAGGTATACTAGTTATAAGGTGTACCAGCTACCTGAAACAACAGATGATGTTCAAATACAGAGCAAAATGTGATCTTTAGTGGAAAAGGAAATCAATTTTGGATTTGTGCTATCCACAATTCTTTGATATGAACTATTGCTTGTTATTAATAATGTAAACAAAAGAGGTAGGAGGTCCTGAAAGGGAGTCCTCCTTAAAAGGTTTCTAGCTTAGTTTCCTTTCTTTTGAGGACTTTTAACATATAAGCCAAACAAAATCCAAGGATTAAATTGAAAAAAAAAAAAAAGTAAAAAAATAATGTACAGAAACAAAAATCTACAAAAATTCAGATTTAAGTTTGGCATTTTCTCACTTTAGTTTTAAAATATGTTTTTAAATTTTAAAGAAAATGTTTTTCTCTAAATAGAAAGGAACTGCATGTGAAATCAAAATGACATTCTAATAAAATATTAGGAATTAGGACAAGAGAATGAAAACATTTTTTTTTTTTTTTTTTTTTGAGACGGAGTCTTGCTCTGCCGCCCAGGCTGGAGTGCAGTGGCCGGCTCTCAGCTCACTGCAAGCTCCGCCTCCCGGGTTCATGCCATTCTCCTGTCTCAGCCTCCGGAGTAGCTGGGACTACAGGCGCCCGCCTCGTCGCCCGGCTAGTTTTTTGTATTTTTTTAGTAGAGACAGGGTTTCACCGTATTAGCCAGTGACTTTAAATTAGTCAGGTGTGGTGGTGCACGCCTTTGTCTCAGCTACTTGGGAGGCTGAGGCACGAGAATGGCTTGAACGAAAAAAAAAGAAAAAGAAAGACAGACTACAAAACCGCAACAAATTTATGCCAAACCCCCCTCCCCCATCTCCGACCTTTCCCCTATAAATTCACTTTTGCCAAACCCCAAAAACAAAAGCCTTAATCCACCTGGCCAGAGCTTGCATTCTCATCTTTTAGCTATGTACAACTTCAACTGCTATTCTCTCAACTAATAAAAATCTACTTCACCCTACCACTCTTGACTCCATTCTCTCATTCATTATCCCAAAGTAATGTCTATAAAAACTATTTTCCAATCATTATAGATCAAGATATGGTCTTGATTAAACAGAGATTTTAATAAATTAAGCAATGTGTTTTGATTTTTGGTTTTCTTTATCCTAGCATTGGAATATTTGAAAGAAGAACGTAAGAAATGTTATATGGATCTAGATATTACTTTAAGAGATGATAAAAAATAATAGTATATATGATCATGATTTCTATGATAAAAGTAAAATATAGTATTGTTCTGCACTAATAAGAGCTTTTCATATGTGATTGTTAGAGTGCTTGAAAATAACATGTAAAATTTCAAAATAAGTATGCTTTAAAAATTTTACCAATACTTCCAATAAAAGTGTTACTGTCTCATTAGAGTGAAATTTGTCCAAGTTGAAATTAATAATAATTAAAAAACCTATCTGGCTGGGCATGGTAGCTCATGCCCGCAATCCCAGCACTTTGGGAGGCCAAGGTGAACAGATTGCTTAAGCTCAGGAGTTTGAGACCAGCCTGAGCACCATGGTGAAACCCCATCTCTACTAAAAATATGACAATTAGCCGAAAGCAGTGGCATGCACCTGTAGTCCCAGCTTCTCAGGAGGCAGAGTTGGGAGGATCTCTTAACCTCGACCTGGGAGGCTGAGGCTACAGTGAGTTGTGATGGTGCCACTGCAATCCAGCCTCTGCAACAGAGAGAGACCCTGTCTTGAAACAAAACAAAAAAAATCTAAAAATTACAATGAATCCAAAAGTTGTTAAGAACATTTGGTATTGCCATCAATAGAAGTTATGTGAAAATCTTGATTATAGTAATAGGATTAATGATTTTTCTGGAGTAAACATCAAGAAAAAGAAGAAAAAAATGTATAATTAGTTATGAATTATGAAATGCTTTTATTTTTCTATGAGTTTGAACATTGCTGGTTCACCAGCACATGCTATTTTGCCTACTTTTATTTATGTAAGAAACATAGCTTGCTGGGCATGGTGGCTCATGCTTGTAATCCCAGTACATTGGGAGGCCAAGGCAAGAGGATTACTTGCGCCCAGGAGCTTGAGACCAGCCTGGGTAACATGGTGAAACCTCGTCTCTACCAAAAAAGTATGAAAATTAGCCAGGTGTGGTGGCACACGTCTGTTGCCCCATCTACTCAGGAGGCTGAGATGGTAGGATCAATTGAACCCAGGAGTTTGAGGTTACAGTGGAGTATACTGCTGCGCTCCAGTCTGGGTAACAGAATGAGACCCTGTCTTTATTAAAAGAAAAAAGAAAACTAAAATAACTTTACATATATTTATTTCAAAATTTTGTCGTCATAAAGGTATTTGTAATACAGAAGGATAGAACACACTTTGATTTAACAATCTGTCATTTGACTTATTTTAAACATTGAACATGGTATGTGGACCTTCATTTGTATGCTTGCCCTGGGGTCTCGCAATGTTACTTTTAACCCAAGGTGCTAGTGGCTTCCTGCTGTCAACTTACTGTTGCCTGCTTGGCTTTTTACGCTTTGATTTTGCACAAGTAAGTAGATACATGTGTATTTTCTTTTTTTTTTTTTTCCATTTTTTTATTATACTTTAAGTTCTAGGGTACATGTGCATAATGTGCAGGTTTGTTACATATGTATATTTGTGCCATGTTGGTGTGCTGCACCCATCAACTCGTCAGCACCCATCAATTGATCATTTATATCATGTATAACTCCCCAATGCAATCCCTCCCCCCTCCCCCCTCCCCATGATAGGCCCCAGTGTGTGATGTTCCCCTTCCCGAGTCCAAGTGATCTCATTGTTCAGTTCCCACCTATGAGTGAGAACATGCGGTGTTTGGTTTTCTCTTCTTGTGATAGTTTGCTAAGAATGATGGTTTCCAGCTGCATCCATGTCCCTACAAAGGACGCAAACTCATCCTTTTTTATGGCTGCATAGTATTCCATGGTGTATATGTGCCACATTTTCTTAATCCAGTCTGTCACCGATGGACATTTGGGTTGATTCCAAGTCTTTGCTATTGTGAATAGTGCTGCAATAAACATACGTGTGCATGTGTCTTTGTAGTAGAATAATTTATAATCCTTTGGGTATATACCCAGTAGTGGGATGGCTGGGTCATATGGTACATCTAGTTCTAGATCCTTGAGGAATTGCCATACTGTTTTCCATAATGGTTGAACTAGTTTACAATCCCACCAACAGTGTAAAAGTGTTCCTATTTCTCCACATCCTCTCCAACAACTGTTGTTTCCTGATTTTTTAATGATTGCCATTCTAACTGGTGTGAGATGGTATCTCATTGTGGTTTTGATTTGCGTTTCTCTGATGGCGAGTGATGATGAGCATTTTTTCATGTGTCTGTTGGCTGTATGAATGTCTTCTTTTGAGAAATGTCTGTTCATATCCTTTCCCCACTTTTTGATGGGGTTGTTTGTTTTTTTCTTGTATATTTGTTTGAGTTCTTTGTAGATTCTGGATATTAGCCCTTTGTCAGATGAGTAGATTGCAAAAATTTTCTCCCATTCTGTAGGTTGCCTGTTCACTCTGATGGTAGTTTCTTTTGCTGTGCAGAAGCTCTTTAGTTTAATTAGATCCCATTTGTCAATTTTGGCTTTTGCTGCCGTTGCTTTTGGTGTTTTAGACATGAAGTCCTTGCCCATGTCTATGTCCTGAATGGTACTACCTAGATTTTCTTCTAGGGTTTTTATGGTATTAGGTCTAACATTTAAGTCTCTAATCCATCTTGAATTAATCTTTGTATAAGGAGTAAGGAAAGGATCCAGTTTCAGCTTTCTACTTATGGCTAGCCAATTTTCCCAGCACCATTTATTAAATAGGGAATCCTTTCCCCATTTCTTGTTTCTCTCAGGTTTGTCAAAGATCAGATGGCTGTAGATGTGTGGTATTATTTCTGAGGACTCTGTTCTGTTCCATTGGTCTATAGCTCTGTTTTGGTACCAGTACCATGCTGTTTTGGTTACTGTAGCCTTGTAGTATAGTTTGAAGTCAGGTAGCGTGACGCCTCCAGCTTTGTCCTTTTGACTTAGGATTGTCTTGGCAATGCGGGCTCTTTTTTCGTTCCATATGAACTTTAAAGTAGTTTTTTCCAATTCTGTGAAGAAACTCATTGGTAGCTTGATGGGGATGGCATTGAATCTATAAATAACCTTGGGCAGTATGGCCATTTTCACGATATTGATACATGTGTATTTTCTTATGCTCCTTTTTTTTCTGTATGAAAAGTAGAGTTATGGGTTGAAGTCCTAACCCCCACTTCCTCAGAATGTGATCTTTAGAAATAGCATCATCATGACCGGTTGCAGTGGCTTACGCCTATAATCTCAGCACTTTGGGAGGCCAAGGCGGGTGGATCACGAGGTGAAGAGATTGAGATCATCCTGGCCAATATGGTAAAACCCCATCTCTACTAAAAATACAAAAATTAGCTTGGCATGGTGGTGTGTGCCTGTAGTCCCAGCTACTCGGGAGGCTGAGGCAGGAGAATCACTTGAACCCGGGAGGCAGAGGTTGCAGTGAGCCGAGATTGAGCCACTGCACTGCAGCCTGGCAACAGAGCAAGACTCTGTCTCAAAAAAAAAAAAAAAAAAAAAAAAAAAAAAAAATCGCATCATTGTAGATGTAATTGATTAAGATAATTAAGATAGGTCAAACTGGAGTAGGGTAGGTCTCTATAGCAATATGACTGTTGTCCCATAAGAAGAGGGAAATTTGGAGATGGAGATACACAGAGGAGTGATGTGAAGATACACAAGAGAAAATAGTTATGTGATGACATGGGCAGACAAGTACAGAAGGATATCTGCTGGGTCATAGAGACATGTCTTTTTCATCTTAACAGTGACTACAAATTGCCCTCTAGAGTGACTCTATCAGCTCATGCTCCCACCAGAAGTGCATAGAGCATGTTTCTCTATGCCCCAGCCAACACTTGATATTAACAGACATGTACATTTTTTCCCCATCTGGTGGGTAAAAAACAGTATTTTAAAAACATTTGTATTCCGTAGATTACTAGTGAGGTTTTTTCATATGTTAATTTTCCATCTCAATTTCTTCTTCTGTAAATTGTCTTTTTATAAACTGCACATTTTTTTCTGTTGTGTTATTTGTTTTATTCCTACTAGTTTGAAATATTTCTTTATGTAGGAGATGATCTTATTCATTTAAAATTATCTCTAGTTTAGGAAGACCTTTTACATATCAAGAATGTTTGTTGGGTTTAATTGGTTGTCTTTTTAGCTTCTAGTGAGATGATCAAATGATGTTTATTTGACCTATTGATATAAGGCACCTGTAATTGTAAGAATCTTAAAAACCAGAGCAGTTAGATATTATGTGGGCAAGAGGAGTGATACCAGTGTGGAGCTTTCAAAACATGTTTAGAGGGTGTTTCTTTGAGAGTGAGGAATTCATCTTTAGAGGCTAGGCTGAAGCCCTGGGCAGGGTCTTACAGAGTTGTAAAAGGTCTGAGCTTTACAGTACAGACAAGGTGAAACTACTACAGAATTTTATTTTATTTTATTTTTAAGACAGAGTCTCGTTCTGTCATCCAGGCTGGAGTACAGCAGCACGATCTCTGCTCACTGCAGGCTCCACCTCCTGGGTTCAAGTGATTCTCGTGCCTCAGCCTCCCACGTAGCTGGGACTGCAGACCTGCACCACTATGCCTGGCTAATTTTTGTATTTTTAGTAGAGACAGGGTTTTGCAATGTTGGCCAGGCTGGTCTCGAACTCCTGGACCCAAGTGATCTGCACTCTTTGGCCTCCCAAAGCTGGGATTCCAGGCATGGGCCACTGTGCCCAGCCCTACTACAGGATAACTGTGGAATTTAAGAAGAAGATTAATATGGTGGTGGGGTGGAGGAAGAAAAAAATAAAAGGAGAGGACTTAGATGCCCTGGGGTGAGATGAAAAGAGCCTTTTGCTGTTATGATTCTAATGAGGAAGAAGAGAAGGAAGGTAGTTAAACTAATATGACTCTCTAAAGCAGATTTTTTTGTTTGTTTGTTTTTTTGAGACTGAGTCTCACTCTGTCACCCAGGCTGGAGTGCAGTGGCATGATCTTGGCTCACTGCAACCTCTACCTCCTGGTTTCAAGCGATTATCCTGCCTCAGCCTCCCAAGTAGCTGGGATAACAGGCACCCACCACCACGCCCGGCTAATTTTTGTATTTTTAGTATAGACAGGGTTTCACCATGTTGGCCAGGCTGGTCTCGAACTCCTGACCTCAAGTGATCCCCTGCCTTGGCCTCCCAAAGTATTGGGATTATAGCCATTAGCCACCCTGCCCAGTCTTAAAGCTGAGATTTAGAAAGAAGATCTGGATGAGAAAAGAAGGATGCCTGTTCACCCATACATACTAGCATGTCATTGACCTGGGAACTGTGTCAGGAGGGCTAGAGTTCAAAATAACTTTTGGGTTACAAATAATGTCCAAATTTTGCAAAGTTAATTATGAAAAAAGAAATAAGAATATGTGGGGAAACTTTTCTCTAGACAAATGGTGTCTTTTCTTTTTCTTTTTCTTTTTTTTTTTTTTTTTAAGGCAGGATCTCAGTCTGTTTCCCAGGCTGCAGTGCAGTGTTGCCATCATGGCTCACTGCTGCTATGACCTCCCAGGCTCAAGTGATCCTCCTACCTCAGCCTCCTGAATAGCTGGGACCACAGGTGCATGCCACCACACCCGACTTTGTAGACATAGGATCCCACTATGTTGCCCAGGCTTGTCCAAACTCCTGGGCTCAAGCAATCCTCCCACTTCGGTCTCCCAAAGTGCTGTAATTAGAGGTGTGAGCCACTGCACCTGGCCAAATTGTGTAATATTGATATCGATAGATGGCAAAGAGAAAGCACATTTCATCAACTATTTTTGCTTTCAATTGACAATGTCAAAGAGAGATTTTCAGGCCAGAGGTGGGGTATAGGGTAGAACAATATGGTAACTGAAGACAGTTCAGAATGGGTGAAGAAATTGAAGGAAAACATCTGTCTGCTCCAGGTGAACTGTACTGCAGGAAATGGAGAGAACTTTCAATGATGTCTCAACCTTTGTCGGTGACTTTAGAGAGAGCTTGCAGAATGTTAATGTTGCTTTAAAAAAGTGAGTGGGTGGGTGTGAACAAATGAAACTCCAAATTTCAAAAATGCAGATTTCACAAATCAGAGCTCAATGACCTTAATGCCATTTTGGAGCAAGTTTCTAGGAATGGCTTAAGAAGGGGATGACTTATGGGCTCCCAGAAGACAAAGTGAGGATCATTAGAACTCCACAAAGGTCATATAAAACCATGACAGACTTACCAAATTTTCTTCATAGGTTTACATGACTTCTAGATGAAGGAGGTATTAGCTAAAAGGAACACCAACAACCAGGAAGTATCAGAAACCAAAGAGCAAGCACAGGAATGAACAAGGGGTATTTAGTCTAGAGGAAAGAAGGTGTAGGGAGAACATGATGACTGATGTCAAGGGCAAGAAGGACCACTAAATGGAAGATAAATCAGGCATCATCTGTGGGCCTCTAGAAAGCAAAAACAAAGGCCAATGAGTATAAGTTATACAGACTTACGAGAAAGCTCAGTATAGGGAAGAACTGTCTAGCTACTTACACTGTCTGAAGTGGACTGGGCCACTTGCAGACAAAGTGATTCCCCTGTCACTTCAGGTGTGCAAGCAGAAGCTGGTCATTCACTCTCTGGAAAATGTTCTAAAAGAGATTCATGCATTATTACGTGTGTGTTTGACTCTAAAGATTTCTGATTTTGAGATCCTATGATCTGGGACAGTGTTGGTGCAAATGAGAAGAAATAGGTTGGAAACACAAAGATGGTGATGCTGAAGCTAGCAGAGTGGAAGGAATTGGAAGCAGGCAGCAGGAAGAAACTTAGATCACCCAATTAAGAAAAGATAGTCATGCAAGCATCTTAGCCCTGAGGACCAGGATCATCCCATAACAATATAGGGCTGTCCAAGGTAATTGCACTTCAAAGGAGGCCATGAATCAATAACTTTGTAGGATTTTTGGGATTTCATCAAGGACAAACATTTCAAAATAGAATTTTAATGATGTTCAGTAAGGAGGAGGATAATGTACCATTTGGGTTCCGACTGCAAGCAGGGCCCAAAATACAGGACTGCTGAGGACCCTGGGCAGTGGGCCAGGCACATCCTTGGAGGCAGGCCTCAGGTACGAGCCAGGAGAAACTAGATGGGTGACACAATGGAAGAGGAAGGAACGATAAGGACAAAATAAACAGGTACATTTACTGGCAATGAACAACTGCCTGGACTGCCAGTGGTCTCAGGGGCACCCCCTTCAGCTGGATTTAAGGGGAGAGGAAAGCTGGGAACCAGGAGACTGGGGCTTGAAGGCTCCCTGTGCCCTGATTTCCTGAGTAACCTTGTAGATGTCATCTCACACCTTTTTACCTCCCCGTTATTAAATGCAGGTAGCTTGTTAGCCTAAAAGTGCTCTGGACTTTAGTGAAGAAGATAACTTCAGAAATTTAAGATGTTGTCTGCATAGTGCAAAGTGTTTGCTCTTATTTGTTTATCTATTTTCAACGTTGGGGGAGGGTGCACTGGTTAAGGGGGGGGTGGGTAGAAAGGAAGATGAGAAGACACTGGCGCCAAAGTCACTTGGCTGTATGTCGACATCCTAGGGAAGCCAGAGGGCAGAGATCTGGCCAAGGGCGCATGCCTGCAGTCCCTCGACCAGCCGAGCACCCAAGAATCCAGCAGGCCTCTTCAGGCTCTGCTGTCCCTTTGGCAAATCCCATTGCAGAATCCAGGAGTGAAAAGCGAAAGCGAGGCACACCCCTCCCCCACTAGATGGCACTGAAACGCCTCGTTCGCGATTTTCAAAATGCAGGAAAGGGGGAGAGAGAGAGAGAAAAAAAAAAGACAAAACGAATATGGTGGAGGTGCGCTCATTTTGGCTCACAAGCCCCGTTGTGCAAAGCAGGGTGTGAGACATTCTCTTTTTCTCCAGGGCAACTCTTTACCCGGCAATGCCGGACCTCGACTTTGGAGTGAGGGTGAAAACGAGGGGTGAGCATTAGAGTGAAAACCCCAGCGTTTGATGCCGGGAGGGAGGCTCCCAGCCTTTGCGGCGCCGTCTCACGTGAGCAGAGCAGGGGGGCTGAGGTTGGGATGAAGCGGGGCTTGTCTGGGGCCCACCTGCTCAAGGTCTGGGGTCTGGCGCTACCTCCCAGAACCCCTGCAGAGCCTAAACCCAGCGGCCACCCTTACACAATGACAAACCCTACATCGAGGTTTCCTTTAACTCCACCTCCCCTCCTCAACGCTCGAGCTCTCCAGCGTTTTCAAAATATCTACTAACCGACCACCCCACATCCACCATTAAATTTCTCTCCTTGTCTTGAGTGGATCGGCCAAATTTCTTCTTTCTGTTCCTGCTGAGGAGGGAGGGCAGGTGGAGGTGGCTGTGTGTCGGGGTGCCTGGCTCTGGCTTGGGACTGGACTGGGGCTGGTCGGATAACTCCGCAGCCGCTCTCAGCTCAGCCCTGGGTGGAAACGCCTGTAGCTAGCAAGGTAGCGCCTGTGGCTTTCTGGGGGGAGGGGGTGGGGAGAAAGATCAAATGCATCCCGAGACACCAGCGACCCAAACCGGGGACGCAGGGAGCTCGCTCGGCCCCTTTGAAGGCCCACTCTGCAATAAGCAGTTTTTCCTTTAAATAACTGTCGTGGATTTAAGAGAATTTCCCATGGCTGAAAAGAGAAACAGGAGCTGTAGGCAACATCCCTAAATTTATAATAATGCATGTAAACATGCTACATACCACATATATGTATATGTGCATAAATATGGATGTGGTTGGGCACATACCTATCTAGACACCATTGACTTGCCTCGTCAAAGAATAAGACTTAGACATTTCGTGCCTGGGAAATGGTGCAGTTTATCTTTAAGGAGGCTAGAAAAATAAGAGATGAGGCTCACGTTGCACGGATGACATCACTAGCTTTTGGCTGCGCGCTCGGTGTTCTCGTCTGTGGGTTTTAGCCAAGGCTGCAGCTACCCGCGCCCGACGAGAGAGCGCGGCAGCGGCTGCCTCCGGCGCCCGCACCCGGGCGATGCGATTTCCCTAGTCCCCTGGGCGCAGCTTGGGTTCTCGCGCCTCCCGGGCACCAGCCGAGCCTGCCACGCCTCGGAGCCTCCGCGACTAGAGGAGGAGGCGACGAGGGGAAGCCGAGTAACCCAGCCTCCCTCCCCCACCCTCTCCCCATTCATCTCGGCTACCACCGCGCGCCAGCAGCCGGATCGTGGGACTCGGAGGCCGGGACAGGATTCTCTGCACGCTGCCGAGTGAGCCGGCATCTCGGCGCTGGGGTGGGCTGAGAAGAAAATGGTGCAATCTGAGAGCGGCTGAGCCCAGCTGGGCAGAGCAGACGAGGTGCCAGAGTGCCAGGGGCTCAGGTGGCTGGAGAAAGGGGCGGATTGTTTGGAGAGGCCGGGACCGGGGTTTCCTCGGTGCCTGCGGCATTTTCTTTGCACCTGGGCGGCAGGCTCCCGGGGCTCCCGGGTGCCAGATGAGGTGAGGCGGAGGCGTCGCGGGAGAGCCGGGTCCAGAGGTGGCCGGGTGTACACTCCAGGCAGAAGACGGCGCTGGGAAGAGCTGCGTGACGCTCGGGGGCTGGCTGCTGGGCTGGCAGCGCGCCGCGACGGCGTGACCTGTCCATGGTGTTGAAGGCGCGGTGCGCCGAGTCCCCAGCGCCGCGCGCCGCGAGCGCTGCCCGTTGCGCCCTCCGCCGCGCAGCCCGCCCCTCGCGTCGGCCAGCAGCCGCCCAGTCTCCGCAGACCCCAGGCCGGGACTTGTCCGGTAACGCCGCCCGGGTGACCGCGCTGTCGGCCCGAGGGGCCACCTGAATGGCGATGCCAGAGGCAGGGCACCGGGGAGCTCGCGGGGAAAGGTCGGCCGAGACCGTGCGTCCGCTGGGAGTGCGCCTCTGAGCGAAGCACGCGGGTCAGAAGGAGCAACCGACCTGCTGGTGACCAGAGAACGGAGATTTTAAAAGGACCCGACCCAGAGAGGAAGAACATTTCTGGGTGCGCGCCCCAGGTCTTTGCTTGCAGACGGGGAGGGAGAGAGTCTCTGAGCCGGATACCCAGGTGGGACTCGGAGAAGCTGGCCCCAGCACCTGGAGGTTTATTTCGCCCGCCGGACGCATCGGGGGCGTTCCGCTTCACCCGGTGGTCGGGTGGCGCCTCCTGACAGCACCCCCCGTCTCCTTTAGAGAGACAGGCGAGTTCTGTCCCGTCACCATCCTGCACAAAGAAATCCCCGCAAGCCCCACCGCAGCCGAGGACACTTGGCATTTAGTTTCCGGCCCGAGGGCAGCGGCGCCCGAAACCGGGCTGGGGGCTGAGGCAGCCGCTTCGGGGCAGTAGCTTCCTGCGGGGCGGGGAGGGGGCGGGGAGGGGGCGGGAGGCGGCTGCAGTGGGTTCGCCGCCGCCAGAGGCTGCACCTGACCCAGAGGATGCCCAGGAGCCAGCGGGAGCCTCTCCGGATCAGAACTTTTTAGGCCGCCCGCCCCCAGTCCCCACAGTCCCCGGGCCGCGCTCCGGTAGGCGGGGGCCGAGGGGGCGCCGCGGAGCGAGTCCCTCTCCTGCCCCCTCCCCCAGCTCGGCCGCCCGCCGCTTTGTTCCGGGTGCGGCGAGGGAAGGCGAGGCTGCGGCGGATCATGCCCATGGTGTAGCCGCCAAGCGGAGGCATGGCTGCCGGAAGATTATTGCTCTACACCGGCCTCTCGCTAGCGCTCTGCGCCCTCGGCATGCTGGCCGTGGCTATCTGCTCGGACCACTGGTACGAGACGGACGCCAGGAAGCACAGGGACAGGTGCAAGGCCTTCAACACCCGCCGGGTCGACCCCGGCTTCATTTACAACAATAACAACAACTTGCCGCTCCGGGCGAGCCGCTCGCGCCTGGACCGCTGGGAGGGCAAACTCCTCCGGGCGCGGAATCGCCGGCAGCTGTTTGCCATGAGCCCTGCGGACGAGTGCAGCCGGCAGTACAACTCCACCAACATGGGTCTCTGGAGGAAGTGCCACCGGCAGGGCTTCGACCCCGAGATCGCCGCCCTCATTCGGAAAGGTAAGCGCCGGGCGCTAGGCGTGGCGCTGCGGAGAGCCCGGAGCCTCTAGGCCCCGCAGCCCCTCGCGTTTCCTCCCCAGGCCACAGGCTATCAGGTCTCTGGGTTCCAGGCGGTCGGGTTATCCAGGCCTGGCTGAGCCTCGGGGCCGGAACTTGCCTCCCAATAGCTGCTAATGAAGCTTGGTTCAGGCTTAACTCTCTCCCCCGCCTCCCCTTTCGCGCGTCTCTGTCGGGATTCTAGTGGAACCTCATGGTCCAGGGTTCTTATCCAGGATAATGCTTCATCAGACTCTGAGAAGAAGGGAATCTCGAACGGTGTTTGTGCTCTTAAAGGAAGCCCTGTGGGAGTCATGTGTCAGGGGTAGACAGGCTCCCAATACTTTTTGTTGAACTGATTTAATCAAGGGAAATTGGGGGAAACATTTCACAGAGAAGGCCTTATTCATACCAGAAACGTTTGCTGAGCGCTATGCTATACCAGGTATGGTGTAGGCGTTGGTCATATAAACATCATTAAATCACAGCCCCTGTCCTGTAAGCAGCTCGAAGCCAGCTGACCAGCAGCATCATATCACAATTCTTCATGTCTCCTTCTGAAACAGTGGTTGACAGTAGTGACTTTCTTGTGTGCATTGAATATCAACAAGAGCTAATAAGTAAAAACAACAACAAAAAAATAGTTCTTTGAGTAACACCAAAGTGGGCATGTCAGAGAAAAAAAATGAGATTTTCAGAAAATGTATATAAAAATTCCCAAAGTGTATAACCAAAACAGAAAACAAGCTGCATTTGCCAATGATACAAATTTATTTGATACTTTAATATGATTACATTACTTAAAAAATTCTGCTTATCTGATGGAATTTGTAAACCTTGTATGATTTATACTTTGGGAACCATCCTGTTGTCAACCCACTGGAATATTGTTTGAATGTGTATTAATACTGCTTTGAAGAAAGCAATATGTTCTCTTCTATGGTAGTTACATCCCAGGAAGATGTGCAGATTTTATGAGTCTGGTTTTTCCCCCTTGTGTTTCATTCTCTTTAACTATTAAATGGTGATGTCAAGGTGACAAAGATACTATTTGACAATGAGTGACTTTATAACAGTGTTCAGATTCTCAGATTTATAAAGTGTTATTTTATCCATGATTTTCTGCTTTCTTTAAAGTTGAAATGAGAGGAAGTTAGCTGAAATGTAAGGGAGAATTCATGTTAATAATGAACAGCAAACACTGGGAGAATTTGTTGAAGGATGTTCTTACTTTTCCTTCCTTGAATGCCTTCTAGAACAAGAGAGGTATCCCTTCTTGTGTTGGTTAACCCCACTTAGAGAAAGGGGGATGGAATTCATGGTTTCTGGCGGTTCCATTCAGAGCTTTGATTCCCTGTTGCTCTGCTTGGCAGTCTGACTAGAAAGGTTGACTTGGTCTGTGCACCGGAGGGATTGGTTGCCATAGTGACATGTTCTTCCGGTGAAGCTGGAAACACAGTGACAGGGAAAGGGATAGGGGAAGAATGTACAACATTTTGACTTTGTATCGACTGATTTTTAATTGCAGCAACAGAAAATGGACATGGCACAGCAGGGTTATTGAATACACTGATACCTAGAGTTGGCAGGGCATTGTATTTCACTTGAACTAATGGAAATGGTGTTCCCCATCACCCAAAATACAGCAATCACTGTCAGCGGCAAGCACCCGCTTACCATGGCTGTTTCTGTCCATTTGACATTCTTGTTAGGTATTATTGAGATAGATGGCATGCCAGCCTTACAAATCTTGAGAGAGTTAGGGTCACTATCTTCATTTTTAACCTCAAAACACACTCTTTGAAAACCAGATCTTCCTTTTCTGAGCAGCAATAGACACTTTTTGGAAATAAGTGCATGTTATATTAGTAGAATTCACAAGCAAATTCCAATAACATATAGAACATAATTTTTACACTTAATCAGTGTTCCTCTTAGATGGGCAGATTTTATAAGGAAGTTAAAAAGATAAATTGATATCACTATATTTAAATGAGACATTTTAGAAAAAGATGTTTATCTCACATTATTCATTAGAAACTGCCAAAGAGATCTCAGACCTTTGTCTTCTTTGAAATATCTACTTTGATTAAAATTCTGGAAGACATGTATTGGGCAAGGGAAAAGGAAAACCAGAAAAAAGACTTTAAAATCTGTTAATATATAGGAAAATTAGAGACTTATCTAAATGATCTAAAGAACTTAGTTATTTGTTAAATCGATGTTAATTACATTAGAAAGTGCCGTTTGTGCATTTCAACATAAAACCACATAATTAATAAGAAAATGAACGTCAAATCTGTGTTTGATTTGAAGGTAAAGTCATTTGGATTTACAGTCATTCTGAAATCGGCCACTCTCCTCAAGGACCTTCTGCCATGCTGTACCCACACGTATGCATTTCTCATCACTGTGTATTCATTTGTTTGCATTATTAAACTGTAAGTTCCTGGAGGTCAGGAAAGACAATCATTTGTAAAATACATTCACCAGATGCTTGGTATTTGGGAAATATTTCATACAAATTAGATTCACAGAAATGTATCCATCATGAGCTTATTCTAATTAAAGAAACACTTGTGTGAGAATTTAAGTAAAAAATTAGAAAATCATGATGGGAAAATATGAACCAGTGTGGCTGTCAGACCAGGTTAATATTGCAACACATGCTACATAATCTATGAAAGGACAACTTCTTGAGCTTTGCCAAAGAATAAGGAAAACAGACAATTCTTTTTTGGCTAACATGTCACTAAGCAGACACACATCACTTATGGACATTATTTTTTGTGATGGATAAGGTTTCAATTATTTCCTTCTTGAGGGTAAGATTGGATATAGGGTACAGCAAGGGTGGATTACCCTGAATTCCCATTTGATGGTGTCCATGACAAGTCTTAAATCAGGTCCTTTTGTCTTCTTGCTTTTAAATCTCATTCATGTCTCCCTACTAAGTGACTGCAGGCACTGGGGACAGATCAGTGACAAGATCGGTTTCTGAAATCCAAGAGACTTCCAGACCCTTAGGAGGAGGAGCTATAGGTAGGATTTTGTTCTAGGGAACTCTAAGGGATCAATTATATTATTTGGTTTGTACTAAAATGTTATATTGATATGGTTTGAAATAAGAACTTCAACTGATACTCTAAGAACGTTTTATTATTTGAAAATTGGCCTTATAAAAGACTTTGACTTAAATAGTTCCCATAATCACAAAGTGGTTGTCAATACTCCAAAAATAATTTTAAGAAAACATTCACATATTTAAAAATTAATAATGGTATCAGCAAATATTTACTGCACATGTATTGTGTGATGGGCACACATCACTAGGATGAAGAAACGCATAAGACCTGGTCCTTAAAATTTTCATAGTATGTTAGTGTCACAGAAAATAGGTTACAACTACAGGATGATGAGAGCAGCAATAGAAACAGATGCAGAGAAACACAGAGGAAGCGATGGTAGATTGTGTTGGCAGTAGCGGGAGGTAGGCGGGAGGAGGTTAGGGAAAGTTGTCTTGAGGAAATGAAATCTGAACAAGATGTTTGATAAGGTTTGGAGGTGGATGTGGAGGAAGGCTATTTCAGTCAATGGGCCAGAATATGCACAACCATAGAGGTGTGGAACAGCAGTTTGGCCTTGTGAGTGTTGATTTCTGGGGCAAGGAGAAGGAGCAGACCAGGAGCTGGAGAGCAGGCATGGACCAAGTCAGGGAACTTGTATATCAAATCCCCTATAGCTATGCTGCCCAGCTGGGGAGCCACTACCCACATGTGGCTGTTTAAGTGAACAATAACCAAAGTTAAATAAAATAGACTGGGCACAGTGGCTTACGCCTGTAATCCCAGCACTTTGGGAGGCCGAGGCAAGTGGATCACTTGAGGTCAGGAGTTCGAGACCAGCCTGGCCAACACGGCAAAACTCCATCTCTACTAAAAACACAAAAATTAGCTGGACCTGGTGGTATGTGCCTGTGATCCTAGCTACTTGGGAGGCTGAGGCAGGAGTGGAAGTTGCAGTGATCCGATATCGTGCCATTGCACTCCAGCCTCGGTGACAGAGCGAGACTCCATCTCAAAAAACAAACAAAAATTATTTCTTTAGTTGTATTGGCCACATTTCACATGTCCAATAGCTATATGTGCCTACTGGCTATTGTGTGGGACAGTGCAGATTACAGTGAACATTACTGCCGTCAGAGAAAATTCTATTGGACAGCTGCCACATAGAGCCTATAGCCTCTAAAAGAACCAAGCACATACTTTGTTTCAGATGAATATAATTCCATGATAACTTGGGTTTAAATTTAAGTAGATCATTCTACACTTTAAGAAACTTTGCTACTTGAATATATTGGGCAGAAGGCTTTAGTTCATGGTCAGTTATAGTAAATCTGTATTTTAATTTCCCATCATCAACTCACAGAATTCTCACAAGCTTCTCGCTTCTTCCCCCCTGTCCTCTCCATCTCCATTAAACATCACTTGCAAAATTGATGGGGTGGGAAAGAGATTAATAATAATTATAGCCAACCTTGATGCCAGGTCTCTCCTAAAAGTTTTACATGTATTAGCTAACTTATTGTTCATAATAACCCTCGAAAGTATTAGTATTATTTTAAATTCTCATCCTAAAGTTGAGGGAACTGAGGCACATAAAGGTCAGATAACTCGCGAAGTCTCACAGTGAGTTAGGAAACGAAGGTGTCAGAGTTCGAATTCTGGCTCCAGGTGTGGGAACACACCTACCACACTCTACCATCATCTTAGAATCTATTGGGGCAGGAGTAAGGTAGAGAAGAAACTGGGATATTGATTCCACAAATTGAGTGGAAAAAGGAAATAATACTCTTGGAATCTCAATTCTAAATGGAAGTAATTAGAGTGGCTCACACACCCTGTTTTGAAGCTCACTGACCAAAGTGCATACACATTTTGTCATATAACTTTTGTGTATTTACTTTGCTCGCTGTGGTAAATGATGAAGTTATAGACATGAAGGACACATTCATTCATTCAACAAGTATTTATTGAGGGCCTGTGGGCTGTACATCAGGTCCAGTGTTGGGCCACATGGAGAAGCTTACATTCCAGAGGGGAGAGATGGACAATAAATAAATACTCATGGCCAGGCATGGTGGCTCATGCCTGTAACCCCAGCATTTTGGGAGGCCGAGGTGGGCAGATCATGAGGTGAAGAGATCGAGACCATCCTGGTCAATGTGGTGAAACCCTGTGTCTACAAAACATATAAAAATTAGCTGGGCTTGGGGGCCCGTGCCTGTAATCCCAGCTACTCGGGAGGCTGAGGCAGGAGAATGGCTTGAATCCGGGAAGTGGAGGTTTCAGTGAGCCGAGATCGTGCCTCTGTACTCTAGCCTGGGTGACACAGCGAGACTCCATCTGAAAAAAAATACTCGTAGAGTAAAAATAATATCGAATATATGAATCATGTGTAATATAGCACAGGGTAGTGGGTACCATGAAGGTCTGCCCTTAGGAAGTGCAAAGGGGAAGAATGACAAGCAAACCAAAAATGAAACGCAGTCATGTGCCCCATAACATTTTGGTCAAAGACAGACTGCACATATGGCAGTGGTCTCATAAGGTTATCATGGAGCTGAAAAATTCTTATGGCCTAGTGATATCATAGAAGTCACAGTGCAACAACCCATTACTCCTGTGTTTGTGTTGATGCTGGTGTAAACAAACGTACTGCACTGCTGGTGGTATAGAAGTCTAGCACAATTATGTACAGTATGTAATACTTGATAGTAAAATGACTGTTACTGGTTTATGTATTTACTATGATATACTTTTAATCATTATTTTAGAGTGTACTCCTTCTGCTTATAAAAAAAGTTAACAGTAAAACAGCCCCAGGCAGGTCCTTCAGGGGGGATTCCAGAAGAAGGCATTGTTATCATAGGAAATGACATCTCCATGTATGCCATTGCCCCTGAAGACCTTCCAGTGGGACAAGATGTGGAGGTGGAAGACAGCGAGACTGATGATCCCAACCCTATGCAGGCCTAGGTTAATGTGTGTGTGTGTCTTAGTTTTTAACAAAAATGTTTCACAAGTTGAAAAATAAAAAATTTTATAAACAGAAAAAAGCTTATAGGATAAGGCTATAAAGAAGGAGGCTGGGCATGGTGGCTCATGCCTGTAATCCCAACACTTTGGGAGGCTGAGGCAGGTGGATTACCTGAGGTCAGGAGTTCGAAACCAGCCTGGCCAACATGGTGAAACCCTGTCTCTACTAAAAATACAAAAAATTAACTGGGCATGGTGGCACATGCCTGTAATCCCAGCTACTCAGGAGGCTGAGACAGGAGAATTGCTTGAACTTGGGAGGCAGAAGTTGTAGTGAGCTGAGATCGTACCTTTGCACTCCAGCCTGGGCAACAATAGTGAAACTCCATCTCAAAAAAAGAAAAAAAAAACAGAAAGAAAATATTTCATACAGTTGTAAAGTTAAAAGAATTAAAAAGCATATAAAGTAAAAAATCTACAGTGAGCTGAGGTAATTGTTGGAAAAAGAAAGATATTTTGTATACATTTGGTGTAGCCTAAGTGCACAACATTTATAAGGTCTACAGTAGTGTACAGTAGTGTCCTAGGCCTTCACTGTCACTCACCACTCACCTCTCACTCACTGACTCACCCAAAGCAACTTCCAGTTTTCCAAGCTCCATTCGTGGTAAGAGTCTCCCCAGGTGTACCATTTTTTGTCTTCTCTACTGCATTTCGACTCCATCTTTCTTATGTTTAGAAACACGAGTACTTACCATTGTGTTATAATTGCCTACAGTATTCAGTACAGTAACATGCTGTTCAGGTTTATAGCCTCAGAGCAATAGGCTAAGCCACATCACCTTGGTGTGTACTAGGCTACACCATCCAGGTTGTGGAAGTACACTCTGATGTCTGCATGATGACAAAATCGCCTAACGATGCATTTCTCAGAACATATCCCTGTCGTTCAGTGACATGTGGCTGTAGTTCCATTAGTTTTAATTTTATAACACAAGGAGCCTTTGGATGCTGCAAGGAAAAGAGGTGGCAAACCTAATATAGACTGGAGTTCAGGAGGTTTCATTAGCCGAGGGGCCTCCACAGGCTGTTTCTTTCTGCACTCTTTATTTCATTCCTAGAGGGCAGGAACTGTTTAATTTCTGAAACACGCTTGGGGTCCTGTACTTAGTAGGTTTTGAAAAACTGTTTGCCGATTGATTAAAAAACTTAAGACATACTCACCTTCAAAGAAACACATGCAAACATCCGTAGTCTTGTATACATGATGTGCACCTCCTTGCATATATGCCATGTGTATGCCTGTATTAATAAATAAACACACTCATAGTCCCACCTCTTCTCCTCAATTATCCTAAAACTCAACTAACCAGTGAAAGTCAATGGTTCGAGAAGAAAACCTGTGACTCACCGGGCAAATGAATGGATGGAGTAAAGAGATGTGGTTTTGAGAACCTGCTGTGTGCAGAGCTCTTTGCTAGGTGTGGAGGGAGAACAAAAAGGCATGGTTGGTTCTTGTCTTAAGGGAGCTTACACTCCAGCTCATGGTTTCCCAAGTTCATTGTCATGTGCAGTGGTATCAGGTGTTTCCTCAGGAGGTCTTACCTGCGTCAATTGGATCAGGAATCAACTAGTCAGGGAATGCAGGAGTGAGCTCTTTTTATTGAGTCAACAAAGTCTAGAGCCTTTTTTTTTCTGAAGAGGTCAGTTTATTTATTCTTTTACTGTAGGGTCAGTAAGGATCAATTAGAGGATCAATACTGTATATTCCACTTTGGATTGTTGGTTAAAAACATTTCCCCCTCTTTGCTATTAGTAAGTAATCCTAGGCCTTCAGGCAGAATGCGAACCACACTCTGGGTTAGTGTGACCCATCATACACAAACACGCACCCCCCACACGCACACATCTAGATGTTAGATGTCAGAATCACCGGCGTTTATTTAGATGCAGATATGTTCATAACTTACTACCCCCAAATGATACACAGAGAGAGGAGGAAGGGTGTGACTTGGTGGATGAATAGATGGAAAAATCATCCTAATGTCTTGATTGCTGTTTCTGAGAGAATTCATACCCTTCTTTTATACGACTTATTTTCTCATATGTAAAATAATGTGTTTCGATTCTATAAACTCCAAGCCCTTTTACACTTTTACATTTGATGAGAAAGTTAGATCTAGGTGACAAAAAGTAGATAATAGGTACATGGTTGAAGGAGGGTGAAAAGATGGGCAAGGTGAAAGTTGATGGGGGGTGGGAAGAGAAAGAGAGAGGGAAGGAGGGAGGGAGGGAGAGAGAGAGAGACAGACAGAAAGCGATTTCTAAAGAGATCATCCCGGGTGCTAGTTTGCAATAGGAATAGCTAATTTCTTACCACTATACAATCATGTAATAAAAATGAACTTTTCCTCTTTCGAATGGCTTGAAATGTGATGTGCAGATCAGGGTTTAAAGTGAAAAACCTAAGAGAAAGGTGATGATAGATGCACAACAGTGTGAATGTACTTAATGCCTCTGGACTTTAAAAGTGGAAAATGGTAAATTCCCCTATGAAAATAAATATAACATTTAAACACTCAATGAAGAAAGGAACTGGATTCTGTTTAGTGTGTGGAATACTTCATAGCCAAGTCTCTTCATTTATTCAGCACAATTTTTTTCTTTTTTTTTTGAGACGGAATCTCTCTTTTGTTGCCCAGGCTATGTAGTTGGGATTACAGGCACACTCCACCATGCCTGGCTAAGTTTTGTATTTTTAGTAGAGATGGGACTTCACCATGTTGGCCAGGCTGGTCTCGAACTCCTGAACTCAGGTGATACGCCCTCCTCGGCCTCCAAAAGTGCTGGGATAACAGGCATGAGCCACCATGCCCGGCCGATTCAGCACATTTATTGAGCACCTATGTATTAGGCACAGCCAAAGTATGCTTGGGATGCAGAAGTTAATAAAATACAAAATTCCTGCCCTCACAGAGCTTACAACTAAACATTTTTGAGCTTTAGATTTTTTTTTTCCTTTTTCTAAACAGAGCTTTTAAGGAGTACCAATACACAAGACAAGGAAAACTAATGAATACATCCCTTGGGACATTTAAAAATCATTGAATGGTGAAGAATATTTCACTGAACTTATTTAAAAAATGTCTATTAAGCACCAACAATGCCAGGCACATTACTTGAGGTGAAGGATTTTGAGTGAAATCTGTTGTTTCTGTTCTCATGGAGCTAAAAAGTGAGGAGATAGGCAGGGAAACTCACAAGTACAAGCACCCTGGTTGGTTCTACGGGAGATTTCTGTGCTGGGAACCGGAATGACTGGGCCCCATCTGGGAGCAGTCAGGGCATGTTTTGCAGAAAAGGCGACCTGCGATCGATCCTAAAATGTTCTTAGAGAGATATTTGTGGATTGATAAGGTGGAATCTCAGCCTCACTTAAATGTTTTAAGCCCTGACTAGGTAATGCTTGTCTAGTCGCCCTGCCACCGTGCTTGTCCCCTAGATGCCTGTCCTTCTCCTAAAAGGCAGCCATTGCTGCCCAAATTTTATGAATCACATCATATCAGAGATCGTATATTCATAATGTTTAAAAACAGCAAGTATAAATATAAGCCGGGCAGCAAACAGGTGATTCAAGGATGAAAAGAGTTTATTGTTTTGTAATTTTTTTTTTTTGAGACCTAGTCTCACTCTATTGCCCAGGCTTGAGTGCAGTGGCACGATCTTGGCTCACTGCAACCTCCGCCTCCCAGGTTCAAGTGATTCTCCTGCCTCAGCCTCCTGAGTAGCTGGGATTACAGGCACCGGTCAGTGCTCCTGGATAATTTGTATTCTTTCTTTTTTGCTTTTTTTTTTTTTTTTTTTTTTTTTTAGTAGAGATGGGGTTTCACCATGTTGGCCAGGCTGGTCTCAAATTCCTGACCTCAGGTGATCCACTGGCCTCAGCCTCCCAAAGTGCTGGGATTACAGGTGTGAGCCACTGTGCCTGGCCTATTTTTTGTAAATTTGTGTGCACAGAGATGGCATTTAAAGGACCTTCCAGGAGTCACTAGGATTCATCTACAGGTGATGTTTCGTTTGAGTACAAGCTGCTGCGAGCATTCACAGAACTTTGACAGATTTAGTGCTTTTATGGGAGACTGCAGTATCTGAATTATTTCAATTGATTTTTTTTTTTTTTTTGGCGTCAAAGTATTTTGCCAAGAAAAGGCAATTTACTTTATATTAGGTCATCTTCACGCATTTATATCATTTCCTGCTTTTTAAAATTCCCTGGTGTTCTATATTCTGGAGCTCACTCTGTTGGACACTTTATTTGCTCTGGAGTCCCTCTCATTCAGTTTTGCCCTCAATTTCTCTTCATCTTTATAATAGTGATTCTATTTAGGCAATGCAGCTCCATTTCCCCAAGGGCCTGGAGTATTTCGCAGGCCTGGATGGGCTAGGGTTGTTTTTACCTGAAAGAAGCTCCATGCTCAGGCGATGCTGCCTGCTCACTGGCACAACACCGGAGAGAGATGGGGCACTCTATCATGAGGCTGAAGACGTGCGAGCCTGTGGCCTGGCCCTTCCATTTATGAGCACATGAAGCCCATCCAAGAATGTCCATGGCACCACTGTTTGTGACAGTATCACAAAATAAACAAAAGATTTAAATGTTCATTAATAAGAAGATAGATAATGTATGGTATATTCATACAATAGAAATGATCACGGTATATTTGAAATACATGTGTTAATATTAATTAATTATTATTATTTTTTGAGACCAAGTCTTACTCTGTTGCTCAGGCTGGAGTGCAGTGGTGTGATCTTGGCTCACTGCAACCGCCATCTCCTGGGTTCAGGTGATTCTCGTGCCTCAGCCTCCTGAGTAGCTGCGACTACGGGCACCTGCCACCACTCCTGGCTAATTTTTGTATCTTTAGTAGGGATGGGGTTTTCCCATGTTGTCCAGGCTGGTCTCAAACTCTTCACCTCAAGTGATCTGCCTGCCTTGGGCCTTCCAAAGTGCTGGGGTTACAAGCTTGAGCCATCATGCCTGACCCAATTAATATTAAAACATGTATTTCAAATATACTGTGTTCATTTCTATTGTATAACACATGTATGTTAATATTATTACATGAAGCACATGTATATGTTTCCAAATGGATAAACACAACTTTGAGTAAGAAAGGTAGAGTGCAGAATGAAATATAGGATAGGATACCATTTATACGAAGTTCAAAAACAGGTAAAACCATATTAGATATTCTCTAAAGAAACATATTTGCATTGTATGCATAAAAATATGCGTGAGACTAATAAACACAAAATGAAGGATGGTGTTTACTTTTCTCAAGAAAGGGAAAGAAGTGGAATTGGGAAGGGTACCAGGGAACTTCCAAAGCATCTATGATATTTTATTTATGTATTTATTTTTTTGAGACAGAGTCTTGCTGTGTCACCCATCCTGGAGTGAAGTGGTGTGATTTCTGCTCATTGCAACCTCCATCTCCTGGGTTCAAACGATTCTTGTGCCTCAGCCTTGATTACAGGCACTTGCCACCATGCCCAGCTGATTTTTATATTTTCAATAGAGACGGAGTTTCACCATGTTGGCCAGGCTATTCTTGAACTCCTGACCTCAAGTGATCTGCCCGCCTTGGCCTCCCAAAGTGCTGGGATTACAGGTGTGAGCCACCGCATCTGGCCTGATATTTTGTTTTTTGAAAACAAAAAAGATCTGAAGCAAATATTCACATGCATGCACATTCAAGCCATATGAGTGATTGCTACAATTCTGATAAGAAAGGTAAAATTTTATTCAGATTGTGTTGTTCAGTGTGCAGGATGCAGTTTCTTTAAGGAAAATTACCAGAAAACTTTGTCTTTGGGGCAGTCTGTGGTTGACTTTTGTAACTAGTAACAAGAAGCATTTAGAAAAAAGGGGAATCAGTTCATCCCTAACCAACATTTTCCCTGAAAGTAGCTATTAGGGAAGAGTGTAGACAGAATAACATTTTGCTTTATTCCCTTCTGATGTGTAAGAGGGGGAAATCAGGGCTTTACAATGATTGATTACTGAGTTGGAGACTAATGGACAAGTCATTCCACCCGCTTTTAAATTTCCTGCTGCTTGTGGAGAAAAAAATCAAGAATTCCAAGAGCCAGAAAGTTGAACTAAAGTCACTTTTTCAATTAACTTGATCATAGATTGAACTTTAAATAGATAGAGCACTGAGACAGAGAGTAACCAGCTATTGAGGGTATGAGACAAACCCAGGGTTGAGCACAGACCTCTCAAAAGGCATTTTAACCCGAGGGAAGAGAATTCAGTGAGAACTAGTAAAGAAAAGGTGAGAAGTGATTAAAAAAAAAAAAGAAATAGAGTATAGTTGTCTTCTTTAGCAGTTTTCATATCACTTTTGAAACTGAGTAGAGAGTGAAACTTCAAGTCATTTTACTACTGATGAGTAAGTTATCAATAATTTATTCTTAAAATTCTGAGGGTGGCTTCAGCCAAGAGTCCCTATGTTAAGATAAGGTGTTTCTGCCTTCTCTATTTATACAAACTATAGCTGGAATGAAAAATCCCCTCAGAATTGTAGCAAGAACTCCATTTTTTTCAGTTGATAATACTTTAAAAAACCCAAAGCTGGCCTCTCATTACCAAGGGATCATGAAAGTTCCAAGGGATTTCAGGGGTGTTGAAGCAGAATAACTTCAGTGCTCATGTTTTGGTAAACACAGGGCTGGAAGAGATGCCCAGATGCAGCCCCGGACAGGCCAGTGCTGAAGGTCCCAGGTGGGTGATCTGCTTCGTTCTTGATGCTCTGCAGGGAGGGAGACATGTTGCACTTCGTGAGGCGAATGACCTTCCACTTTGGAAGAGGCTGGCCTCTGTGTCTTCAACCTCTTCTCTCTCACTCCTTCCTCAATGTCAACATCAACCGACTGGAAGGTGACTTGCTTGGCCCTTTTTCTTTTTAGTTGTGGCTTCTCTGCTTGCCTGGCTTTCTTTCCTTCCTCATGTGCCCCTCCCATGCACTCGCGTGTGCTAGGTTTCCTCACCCATCCCCCTCCTGGGACTGCTCCTGAAAAACCTCACCTCCCTGGCTTTCCAGACACCGTTCTCTACCAGATCTGTTTGTAGCTCTATTCTTATTCTTTCTCCTTTGCCAGTTTTTCTTCCTCAGACTGTGTGGATATCCTTCAGAATTCCACTTCTCTTTCTCACTCTTCACCTTCTCCTGGATCAGTCTCAGTCATGTCTAGGGCCATTTTCTTTTACGCTCACGACTAGTTGCACCGGGAATCTCTAGCCAGTCTTTCCATCCAAGCATCTTGCCCATTGGATATCTCCACTAGGATCACCCGTGGGTCCAAAGGAATCTATTTTATCTTTTTCCTCCAGACTCATCTCTTCTTCATTTTCCTCTGTCTTGGAGAACATAGCTTATTGCTTCTCTACTTGCCAAAACCAGGGACTCAGAGCTCATCTTCAAGGTTCTCTTCTCTTCTGCCCGACTCACCCAAGCAGTGAACAAGTCACTTTAACTCCTAAAAACTTTTATGTCCATCTCCCCATCCTATCCTAGGGTCCTTCCTGGTCTCCTGGGCTCTGGCAGCACTGTCTACTTGGTTTCTCTCTTCTCTAATCTCTTGTCAGGGCTTCCTATTCAGAGCGATTTTCCTTAAATACAACACTAACATGTTATTACTTTTCTTCAAACCCTTCAGTGGCTCTCCACAGCCTACCATCAGAGTAAAGTCCATAATCCTCATCATGGCACATGGCACATAAGGCCCCACCAGTCTGGTGACATGACTGTCCCCACCTTCCCATCTTGCCATTCCATTCTCTTCCATACTTTTCTCCACACCAGCATACTCTGCTCTAGTCATGATGAAGAACTCCTGGGTCCCCAAACAAGCTAAGCTATTTTATCCCTTGGGAGTTTTTGCTTATGACGCTCCCTTTGTCTGGAAGCCTCCTCCCCATCTCGGCCCTCTCCCTCCAAGTCTGCCTGTCCAGTGCCCGCAAATCCCATAGGAATCAGCCTAAAGCCCTTTCTCCCAGTCCTTCTGGATGTCCCCTCAACTACCAGGTGGAAGTGCTTTCTCCCTCCTTTAGGCTTCTGGACACACCAAACATACTTTCTTTCCAGCAATAGTGACATTTTGTCATATTTATTTGCTTACCCATATGTTTCCTCCCTTTTGAGACCATTTTGGAACTATTTCCTATTCACCTTTTTATCCTCAGGGTTTTGCATCATGCATGGGCCATAATAGGTACTTAGGAAATATTTGTTGAATGAATGAAAGTTTATCTCAGTTAATGTACTAGATCTGGAAATCTCATGTTAAAAAGATTCATAACTTAATTGGGCTAGGGTGGGGGATTCACTATTAAAAGGAACCCTGATGTGAATTGTTTTGTAATGCATATGATGAACTTCAATTTATTTTCTTTTTTAAGGTTTATTTTTTCTTAAAGCCTCCATATCCCCAATTCGCAAAGCAATTTAAAGTCTAGCCACCACTTCATGATAATCTTGCCCACTTTTGCTACCCTTCATGTCTTTCCCAGACTGTTCCTCTCATCAGCATCCTTGGATACAGAGAAGCCTACTTCCATTCTTGTTCCTATCATGAATATAAGAATTTCCAAATTTGCTTCTGGACCTTTACATTTTTTTTAAAAAATTTAATTTTAGAGACAGGGTCTCACTCTGTGGCCCAGGCTGGAGTGCAATGGTGCAATCATAGCTCACTGCACCTTTGGACTACTGACCTCAAGGGGTCCTCCCACCTCAGCATCCCAAACCCCAGAGTTTTGGAGTTACAGGAGTGAGCCACTGCACCCAGCCCACTTCTGAGTCTTTTACTGGCATATCCGACTATTCCCTCAGCATCCTTTTCCAAGTTTCTCAATGTTTATCATCAGTAATGTCTTCGGGTTGTCCTGATGAAGCCTCTCTCTCAAACGTTGCTGAGAGCAGCCTCCTCATATCTCCTCTGATGGTGACTTTGGTCAGATAATGAAAACAGACTGATGAAGGAAGGCAAACTGTGCCTTCTGTAATTTCCTCTTCTTTGGTTCATTCCTCAGTTCACTTTTCATGACTTTCAAAAGGAGTGGGTCAGTGATGTTGGGAAAACATGGTGGGTATCTGCCTCTGATTCTCTGATATATCTGTCCCTATTGTGGTAGGTGAATGTTACAGAAAGCATTTGTCCCCTATAAGGGGATTCAGGGACAGAGAGATGTCATGGCCACACCTTTTCTTACAAAGACCACCAAATTCCAGGTTAACAATACGTGAGAGAGGTTCACTCATTAGGGTCTCACGGAGAAGCAGATTCTCTTTGGAAATGCCTACAACTATTGTTCAGTCCAGGTCATGTCACAGTCAGGATTATAAGGACTTCTCCTTTAGCCATAAGATCTGAAGGGCACAGCCCATTGCCATCTAACTCAGATAAGCAGAGTAACTATTTTGCTTTTAGTAGATAAATATAGATATAGCTGCATTGCTTGGCTCTCTAAACTAGGTTGAATAAATGATTCATATCAAGGAAACATTCCCTGTGACCGCCATAACTCCTGAATTTATATTAGGAGTTAACTATGCTGGGTTAAGCTGGAAAATGATTTCCAGCACTTTCTGCCCAAGTTGTATAAAGTGCTATAGGTCAAAATTCAGCAATAGCCATTGGGTAGACATTTCTGTTAAACTTGTGTTTTGAAGAGCTGACTTTAATTGTAAAAAATAATTGTACATATTATTAATGAGTTATACAGTAATTCAAGTTTCATAAAATGGTGGGTAACCCTTTCCCTGGAAAACGATCTCTTGTTATATATATATTTATTTAAAAACCTGTAGGAACCCAGTGGTCTATTTCAAACTGAAGGTGGAATTTCTTCTCTTTGGGTCAGCAGAGTTGTTAACATTTCAAAGAAGGACATTTGTGCTCCTCTGCCAGCAGCATGCCTGTAGCAGCTTTTATTACACATATCCGTAGTGGTGTGGTGGCTGGCTGGGCGCTTGTAGATCAATAAGTTGCTAAAAAGGGAGCTGCATCAGAGACCATAATGTCTTCTTCAGTAGGAGATAGATTGTCTCCAGGTAGTGAAGTGCATTTAGGAAAAACAACAATAATGTCCCTGCATTGAGATCCTTATTATTTAGAAGAAAGAAATAGACTCTTTCAAGGTGATGAGTCCTAGAATATACTTTGTTAATTTTTTGAGATGGAGTCTCGCTCTGTCTCCCAGGCTGGAGTGTGGTGGCGTGATCTCGGCTCACTGAAACTTCTGCCTCCTCTGCTCAAGTGATTCTCCTGCCTCAACCTCCTGAGTAGCTGGGACTACAGGCATGCACCACCAAGGCTAATTTTTGTATTTTTAGTAGAGACAAGGTTTCACCATGTTGGCCAGACTGGTCTTGAACTCCTAACTTCAAGTGATCTACCCACCTCAGCCTCCCAAAGTGCTGGGAATATAAGCGTGAGCCACCACGCCCTACCCAATGTACTTTAACATGCTAAAGATACATTCCAGGAGGTCTCATGTCTACTGTTATAGCTGAATTCCATACAAAGTCAGCTTCTGTTAATGGAAGAATTCCCAGACTGAGAAAGGATTAGTTGCCTTGGTCTCAAATATTTCTTGATTATAGTAATTCTTGGTTATAGTAATTCTTGGTTACCCTACCAATTTAAAAAAACCTTGTAATCTGAAAACTGATTTTTAAGATACTTGGGTGGGCTTGAATAAAGCATCAGTGAGGAACTAGGAAAGGTAAAGGCCCTGGAAATAAAGTGATATAGACGGAAGTGGAGGGTAATGGAAACCTGCAGAAGACAGCATGAACCTCCTTGGCTGAGTTTCTTGACTTGAAGGCTGGGGACACTTAGAGTGCAGAATGTACTTATGTACAGGTGAGGTCCTAGATGCATATGAATCGAGGGAGGATGGTGACTTTTTCCAGTGGGGTAACAATTTCTACTTTATGCTTCTCCTTCATGATGCATGGGTAAATTAAATATGTTATATATTCACTTGTTCAACAAATATTTGGTGAATACTTACATGTCATAATTTGTACAGGGGGCTTAGGATGCAGTAGTTTACTAAATAGGCAAAAGCCTTTGCCTATATGGAGCGCATATTCCAGTGAGAAAATGGACAATAATAAGATAAATAAGTAAAACCTATAATACATTATTAGATAAAGCTTAGTGCTAAGGAGAAGAAAGCAAAGCATGGAAAAGGGATAGGAAATGTGAGGTGGAGAGTTGAAATTGCAGATGGGGTGGCCAGAGAAGAGTGCACTAAGAAGCTGATGTTTGAGTCAAGGTCTGAAGGACATAAGGAACTAGCTATGGGGCTCTCTGAGGAAGAGGATTTCAAGGGGAGGGAATAACAAGGGCAGTGACTTTGATGTCAGAGAATGGTGGTGTGTTATAGAAATAGCAAAGGTGGCAGAATGAGTGGGGCAGAGCAGGTGAGGGGGGTTGTAGTTAGATGTCAGGGAATTAAAGAGCCATGTTATGTAGTGTTTGAAGGTCATAGGAAGCATTGTAGGATTTTGAGAAGAGGACTGATGCGATTAGATTTATGGCTCAAAAGGATCCCTTGGGTAGCTGAATTGATAATAGATTATAGCAGGGCGTATGTAGAAGCCAGGAGACCAACCAGCAAAGATGGTGACTAGAACCAGAGTGCAGGGAGAAGAGATTGGATTCTGGATGTATTTTGAATGGAAAGTTACCAGGATTGGCTGAGGGATCAGATGCAGGGCAGATGAGAAAAAGAAGAGTCAAAGATGGCACCAACATTTCAACAGGAGCTGGTAGAGCAGAGCTGCCATTTACCATGATGGATAGGACTGCAGGATCTTGTTTTGAGGATCTACTATTTTGTGTATGATAACCTTTGAGGTACCTTTTTAGATGCTCACAGGGAGATATCAAGAGTTAGCTGGATATATAGGACGGAGTTCAGAGGAGAAGTCTCACTGAGAATGTAAACAGAGGAGTCATCAGCTCATGGTACTGGAAGTTGTGAGACTGAAAGAGATCACCTAGAGAGGGACTGATTGTAAACTTGGAAGAGAAAATGTCCAAGGATTAAACCCTGGGGCACTCCCACTTGATAGAGCTCAGGGGGATGACTTGGAATTGGCAAAAGAGACTATAAGGAACAGCCAGTGAGCTGAGAGAACATTTGGGAAAGTGTGCTGTCCTAGAAGTCAAATGAAGAAAGTATGTTAAGGATGAGGAGGTGGTCACCGGCTTGAAGTGCTATCAATGGGTCAAGTACAATGAGGCCTGAGACTTGAATTTTGGATTTCACAATGCAGAGGTCATTGATTTCACTGTTGGGGGTAAAAACTTGACCAACGTGGGTCCAAGAGTGAATGGAAGGAGAGGAATTGGAGACAGTGAGCAAAGACTAATTTTTAAGGAGTTTTGGTATAAATATAAAGAAAGAAATGGTAACTGGACTGAGAAAGTTAGGTCAAGAGAGACTTAAAAAGGTTTTCTTTTTAAATTAGAGAAATGAAAGCATAGGTGTAGGCTGATGGGAATGGCTCATAGTTAGGGACAAAACCGATGGTGCAGAAAAAAACAAAAAAGAGAGAATAGAATTGCAGGAGCAACTGCTGGATAGGGTTGAAGCAGGAAGCAAGGTAGGAAAAAAAAGATGGAAGGAAAGAAACATGGCCCAGGAAGAAACACGTGTTTTAGGTGAGGTAGGAAGTAAAAATTGGAGATGGTCTTTCTTGATGCAAGGTATCAATTATCTTGCTCACATTACAACCTAATGGGAAAATAGAGCAAAGAGCTTTATGCTTTTTAGAAGAGAGTTTCTGTAGTATTTTAGCATCTTTTTATTCTTGAGTAATTAGTGGGAGCTCTCTGAAGAAAGCAGGATTGGGAAGTGAACCTTACTATATCCTATTTGGGTATGATGGTTTGCTTTTTGCTTTATAAAAAGGATCTCTGGTCAGAGTAGCCCAGCTATTCTAAACACTGCGTGGCTGGTGATTGGTTGGACATTCTGAGACACTTTGCCCTCAGTTAGTTGGAATGTGACATGCTGTGTCTTAAAGTATGGTGCTCTGAAAAGTATAAACAGGTTTCATTTTTTAAAAGAGAGGACAGTGCATCCTCAAACCTCTCTTTCTATCCTCAAACCTCTCTTTCTAGTTGCTTTCTCCTGTAGGGATCCTTTTGCCAATGGTTTCTGCAGTTTTTCATTTAATAGCATCACTCTAATTAGAATGTTAGGGTGCTTTGGCTCTGATGACATTCAGGTCACTTTTTGAGATAAAGCTGCTTTATTTTCAGGCTGAATAGCCACATTCTTGCCTTGTCATCCTAAAAATGCTGCACTATGTCTGCATTTCAGAGCCTCTGATTAAATGACTGAAGACCTATAGTGATGCAGAATCAGTTTTCTTTGTCTATTATACTGTTAAGTTCTTTTTAAAAACCAAGTGCAAGAATTCCTGGTAACCTCCCCACAACAAGTATTTTCTAAATTAATATAGAAATTACGGTCACAAAACCTTCTTTTCTTGGAAAAAAGAGTCTGGCTATTGTGTGAAAATTAGTTGGACACATTTATAGGCAGCCGCTCTGTAGGTTTTTTGAGAAGATACGGATGTCATTAGCCTTTTTTATTTCTTCCATGGGGATTGTAAGGACTCAAAATTCTAAGAAAAGCTGTGTATGTTCTGGAGACAAAGAGTAACAGGTGCAAGTTAGTGGAGCAGGTGGTGTATCATTTCCCCATTGCCTTCTACTGAGAAACGGTGGAATACTAGTTTCCAATTTGGAAACCATGTGAGAAATGCCATTTAATTCTACCTCTGATTTGCCTTTAACTTTTGACTTTTTCTTTACCCTTCTGGTATGTGTCTGGGAAGATGCTGAGTTCTATCTGTAAACAAGTAGATTCTTAATTTCCATAAAATGTTTTTTTGGAGTGTATGTCATGACCAACTTTATTTTTTCAAACTCTTGGGAATTTTTTAGCTTATGATTTTTTCTGTTAGGATATTGCTGCTTTCTTCCACAGCTATCCCAGTACATGAGATTATTGAATAGATTGCTCTCCTCCATAATCTTCGGTCACTCATTCGCTCTCTCTCTTTCAGCAGCTGTGTATTCTCTCAATCAGATCCTTTCAACAGTACTTTCATTTTCACCAATCAAACCCTGAGCCACCTCACCAATATGCATGGCATGCAGAGGAGGTATGATTATTCTCATTTTACATACAGAAGAACTGAGGCCCAAAAGAGTTTACCATCTGTTGCCTGGCTAATAAAGAGTGGAACCAGATCAGAATCATTGCCTTTTCCAGTGATCTTTCAACCACTGCACTCCGGGATGCTGCCTTATGGTGCTGTGTTGAATTGGGGACGTGCCTGTGTGTTTTCCTGTTTTGTACTTTTACCTTTCATCACCTGGTATCCATAGGAGTGACCAGGTGGGTGAAGAGAAGTGTAAATGCTGATGGTAATCTAGGCAACCAAACTGTAACCTGTCAAGGCCACTACTAGCATTGATGGCCTCAGGCATGGTATCCAGAGGGGGCATACAAGATGATCAGCCTCTTGCTCTGGCTCTTCGTAGTTGACATTCCCCCAGCTTTGGGGGGTAAATAGTTAATAGAGTAGTATTCTAGTTGTAGATACTTTGTTACACTCTGCTTTAATTTGGATTGCAGGTTAAATGATTGCCCACTGAACAGAGAGTGCCTTTCCTTATGGGTGCACAGGCAGGCTATTTTCCTCAGCATTCTCTGCAGTTAGAGTTAGGTGTGGTTATGTGACTGAGTTCTGGCCAGTGATATGTGAGTGTACGTGATATATTCCACTTCCCTGTCTGTCTCATAAAATTATTCTGTGTGATCGCCTATTTTCTTCTATCTTCTCTCTGGATGCTAATATGCTGGGTGACATTTGAAGGCAAGGACTGAAGATGGCAAAGCCTTGAGAAGCCTGAGTCCTTGAATGTCAGAAAATGGTGACCTCCCCTGTGTTGGTGGCCAATTGGACTTTAGTGAACAAGAAATAATCTTCTGGAGCTTCTGGACAGCTGACCATGTGGAGGTCCCTAGAAGGCGGTGTAAGCAGGGAGGGCAGGGAAGCTCCATACCCCTTCCTTCATACTGCACTCCATAGTCTCTTCTTCTTATCTTTTGTAATATCCTTTATAATACATCACAAAATGTAAGTAAGTGTTTCTCTGAGTTCTGTGAGCTGCCTTAGCAAATTAATCAAACCCAAAAGGGGATCGTGGGAACCTTAACTTCATGCTGGTCAGACAGAAGTTCCAGAGAGGCTGGCTGGGTGGCTCACACCTGTAATCCCAGCACTTTGGGAAGCAGGAGGATCACTTGAGCCCAGGAGTGTGAGACCAGCCTGGGCAACATAGTGAGATCTCATCTCTCCAAAAAATTTTAAAAAGTTAACTGGGCATGGTGGCACATGCCTGTAGTCCCAGCCACTCGGGAGGCTGAGGTGGGAGGATCATCTGAGCCCAGAAGGTCAAGGCTGCAGTGAGATATGATTGCACTACTACACTCCAGCTTGGATGACAGAGTGAGAAACTGTCTCAAAAAAAAAAAAAAAAAATTCTTAGCTAAGTTACTGAAATTTTAGATTTTATCTGTTACAGTAGCTAGTATTCCATTATTTATACATGTATATAATAATGCATCCCCTTTCAACTGTAATATGAATCCTATATCGCATCTAACATTAAGACAAGGTGTAAACTGTCTACATCTAGGTTAACACAATACATGTTATATTAATCTGTATGCATTTATTTATTTATTTATTTTTTTGAGACAGAGTCTCGCTGTGTCGCCCAGGCTGGAGTGCAGTGGCCAGATCTCAGCTCACTGCAAGCTCCGCCTCCCAGGTTCACGCCATTCTCCTGCCTCAGCCTCCCGAGTAGCTGGGACTACAGGTGCCCGCCACCTCGCCCGGCTAGTTTTTTGTATTTTTTTTTAGTAGAGACGGGGTTTCACCGTATTAGCCAGGATGATCTCGATCTCCTGAGCTCACGATCCACCCGTCTCGGCCTCCCAAAGTGCTGGGATTACAGGCTTGAGCCACCGCGCCCGGCCTAATCTGTATGCATTTATAACAAGATTTGAAGAAATAAAGAATAAATTCAGTACTTTTTTTTTCTCAAAAATGTTAAGAATTGTCAAGAGTCCTTTAACCTCATCCTGATTACTATTCCAAAATTGAAGAGAAACAGTCCATCTTAAACCCTCTCGGCCAATAGAGCAATATGGGGTCTCTCCACGGTCCTGAAATCTTTAGCATTTTCATCAAATGTTAAATTTGCAAACTTTCCCAAACTTCATTGTCCATGGTGTGTACAGTACTTCTTCTTATAGAACTTATTCAGCATAATACGTATTGTTCGCCTTCAAAATTTCACATTGCCCTTTATTTTCTTTTTGTTGTTCGCTTTCGTTGTGCGTTCCTTTTCCCTCACGCACAATCACTCCCGTCCCTCCCTCCTCTCTCTCTCTCCTCTCATCTCTCTCTCTCTCTCTCTCTTTCTCTCGCTTTCTCTCTTCTCTCTTTCTCTCTTTCTCTCTTTTCTTTCTTTCTCTCTTTCTCTCTTTCTCTCTTTCTCTCTTTCTCTCTTTCTTTCTTTCTTTCTTTCTTTCTTTTTGTCAAAGTCTCGCTTTGTCACCCAGGATGGAGTGCAGTGGCACGATTTCTCTCACTGCAGCTTCGACCTCCCCGGTTCAAGTGATCCTCCCACTTCATCCTCCCCAAGTAGCTGGGACTACAGGTGTGTGCCACCATACGCAGCTAATTTCTGTATTTTTTGTAGAGATGGTGTTTCACCATATTGCCCAGGCTGGTCTCGAACTCCTGGGCACAACTGATCCACCACCTGCCTCAGCCTCCCGAAGTGCTAGGATTACAGGCGTGAGCCATCACACCCAGCCAGATTTTCTATTCTGATTCATGACATTATCAAAAGTCCACCATTCTGCATGTTCCCTTACCAAAAATGTGAATCCTTACAACTTTTTCCCAGTGAGAAGGTATTTTCCAATTTATTATCTCTTTTACTCACTTAATGTTAGAGTCTGTGCCACTTGAAACTTTTGGTACTGGAAAATGTCCCCAGTGTCAAGGGGAGAATGTTCTTCTAACCATAATTCCTCATACCAGATTAAATACAGAACCGCCCTCTTGAAGGGCTTAAGGTTTTAGATCCAAGATTTATCAGATTTGTCAGGACACAATTACACATTTTTTTGTCTTAACCCAGTTTAAAGACATTTGTATGTAAAGTGGTTTGTCTCAGTTACTGTTGCAAGTAGCTTCGTAGAGAGTGAGCAATGAAGAGTGTAGACCCTGAAGTTATACTGCCTTCAGATCTCAGCTTTACTGTTTACTATCTGTGTGACCCTGAGCAGATTACTTAAGCGTTTTATGCCTCAGTTTCCTTATCTGTAAAATGGAGATTATATTTGTATTTTTATCTAAGAGATTTATTGTGAAGACTGAGTGAGTTTATACAAGTCAATGTCATAGAATAGTATCTGGCACATAGTAAGTGTAGGCTATTATTATCTTTAAAACTCATAAGAAAATAGAGTGGGTTGACAAGGTCATTTTCTTGTGAGTATCTGCATTAGATAACTGCCAAAATGATTTCTCTTGTCAGAAGTGCTGTATGTGCAAGTGCATATCTGAAAGTCTCTGGTTGTGATTTCTTTGGGGCTTTGCCTTCACCTTTCCAGTGAAGTTTACCCTTTTAATAATCTGTCTGGCTCCATCTCAGCCATCATTATTTACAAAAACCAAACCCAAAACAAAACAAACAAGCACACATGTTTACAGAAACCCAAAACAAAAGTCTTCTAACTTTGCTAAAGCCAGTTAGACCATACATTATCATCAGGGGCAGAATGGTATCTAGGGACAGCTGTGAAGTTTGTCTTTGGAGATCCCAGCCTCCTCCTTCAGAATATTTTCCTCCTTGATATGAATTTTCCTCCCTTTTCTATGAATGAAGTCATTTCTCTACCTTCCTTCCTATTGGCAGACCCTTTATTATTTTCAATTGTAAATGACTAATAAAGTTCAATGACTGGCCCTTCCCAGGAGGACATGCTACAGATATAGAGACTAAGCTTTAGGGAAAAAAGATACATTTCTAATGTGAAATTTAAGCTATTAGGTAAGATGAGTATTTTGTGGCCACACATTCATTTTAAACGTTATTATAAATAGCTGCTTTTGAAATCTTTCTTACATGTCTGGGTCTGATTAAAGGTTTACACATTAATTCATCCTGAATTGAATTGTCAGTGTGCTGAATGGGCTCACATGTAGCCAGCAATGTATCGTTAAAGAACCATAAGCTGCAGCCTCTCAAAGAGAGATGCAGATCAGAATAGACCTCCACACCCAGTAATGTTCTAATCTCTTGATTTGGCACAGGAGCTTGGTTTGCACTATTATGGAGCTGTAGCAAATCACAATTTCTTATGTGTCACCTGTATTCATGCATTATGGTCCTTAATCACAGCTTTGGTGACATTTAATGGAAAGATCACTGTGCTAGGTTGAGTCAAAGCATTGACTCCTATATCCAGCTCTGCCATTTACCTAGGTCACTGGTCCCTTTGGAGCTTGTGGCTGTAAAATGAAAATGGTGTCTCTTAATTTAGACTGCAATCATATTCACCTGGGCAGTTTTAGAATAAGCAGATTCTCAGACCCCAAATCTGTAACTTTTTTTTTTTTAAATTAGTAACTTGTAATTCAGCATGTTTGGTTGGGCCAGGCATTCTGTAATATAGCTGGATTGGGAATTACTGGATACCTCCATCTTTTAGTTCTTTTGGAACTTTTGATTGAGTGGTCGTTTTCTTCCTGAAAATTCTCACTTTGCTCTCTGTGTAAGTGTGAACACTCAGACATATTTCTTTTTGGAAAGTATGAGAGATGCTAGCATTTTCTATATCCAGCTTGGAGTAGATAGATGCTGTATTTTGTGGAGGAGAGACAGGAAAACTGATCAATCTCCCAGATATTCCTGATTCAGTCTGGCTCACTAATCATCATGTGTTTGTATTATTTTAATTAACATAAATGTACAGAAGTTCCAATAAACCTATTTCTTACATAAATACAAAAGCATGCTTCATCAAATATTCAATAGAAATTGCTTTTAGACTTTTTGCCCTGAAGCTCTTCTGTAGATATAAATAAGGGCTGACTGTACTGCACACAGGTACATATATGAATGTAGAATATATATGTGTATATATATATGCAGAATGTATACATATTCTACATATATATGTAGAATGTGTGACAAACTGATTTTCTTGTGTGGCTCATAAACTTATTCAAAATTTATTCCAAAAGAAGCATTCCAAATGTCTTTTGAGTAATGGAATAATTATATGGGCCCAAATGTAAAGTACTAAAGGGCTTTGAGGAATGAAACTGAGTATACATTTTGGTGTTTGTTCTGTAAAGAAACAGATGCCTTCAAAGAATCTGGCTACTTTATAGGTAGACATACTTTGACTTATGTGCCCTAAAGCTCTTACACCGTTCCCTGGATCTTTGGAAAGGAGATAATATAAATTTCCGTAGGCTCGATTTGAGTCCTTTTCTAAGTTATTAAAATAATTCTTTCAGATATATCCTCTGGTGCATTAGATAAGCCACCAAATTCTGAGTCTAACCTGCAAATCTGGGAAAAAGTATTTTGGCTCTTTTGAACCTAATTTGGGTTTGGCAGAAGTTACTCTAAATCTGTTGCTTGTTGTCTAACTCTTGATTAATTAATTAACGAATGACAATAAAATGTTTCATGCAGTCTTTCTGTTTTTCCCTTTAACCTTTAAAAACTGGAATAATAGATTTTTACCTCTTTCTTTTTGCCTATGTTCATGTGGTAAACATTGATTTCTTCAGCAACAGACCTCACCAGTGATTAAGCAGCCCTAGCTGTAATGGTTGAAGTGATTAATTCCTGTTTTCTCTGGTACAGATGAAGATGCCCTTGTGGACACAGGGTGCATTAAGTTACTCTGAGATGGTTTGAACTTGGAAGCTGCCATAATGGTAATAATCCTGAAACAAACATGTCTTATGATGTCTTAGTGCTTCCCTCTGTTTTGCGTGGTGGCAGCAGCTGGAGAGACGGATGGATAACAGCTATCTATAAATAAAAATATGTGCAGCGTATTCTGTTACAGTCAGCTCCATTAGGTATCACATATTTTTGTTGTGGTAGAGTTTAGTTTTAATGGCCTGTTACTAAAAATTACATGTCTAGTGTGTAGTGAGCTGAAGCCCTGCTCTTCATGAATTAGCCAGTGCAAAGGAAAAATCGGAACATGGGGGTCTTCTAGGATGCTTGTCAGTACCCTCTGTTTTTTCTCTTCAGGTTCCTGGATAGTGTGTGCTAATGTGTGTGTGTGTGTGTGTGTGTGTACATACATGCTCATACTGTATGCTTAGTTATGTATATGAGTAGATTTTAGTTTTTTTCAGTAGGTTTGATTAGGATGTTTGAGGTGAGACTCAGCGAAAAAGAGGGAGGCCTGTTGAAGAGTAATTGCTACTTGATGGCAGAACTAAAGCACTGTAAAGAGGTTAGCAACCCTGTTTTATTGCCTGCAATGCAGAGATTTTGTAATTAGTAGTTTCATTAGAGAGTGCGAATGACTATTAAATGGTTCAGCCAAACAAAGCATTCATTGTATTGGAAAATTTACTGCGATCAGATACAGAAAGTACTGTTTTTGTGAATCATTTGTTAGGGTAGGTAAAGAGTTTCACTATCTAAAACCTTTCTCTTATGAAGAAACATTTTTATTCATAGGCTTTGACCTGTATAGGACAGTGGTCACTTCGCTAGAGGCCCTATTTGCATTTATCATGCTTGTGTCTGGATGCATGGGGTTCCCTGGTCTAATTGCAGGGTGTATTTTATTCCATTGACAGAGGTTGGTGTTCAACATGTTTTTTGGGAGTTGGGACAGTTGTGTTTGGCAGTGGTGTTGCCTGTTACAGATTTCATTTTTCGAGCTCTCCTACACTGCTGCTATAAGGCCAACAGAAACGTGCTGGTTTCTAAGCATATGCAGGTTTCCTGGCATAGAAAATGCTTATGGGGATGTGCCCACACACCAACTGTCTCTGTTTAGGAGTAGCTGTCCCTATTTTTTAACCACATTCACACTTTGTCGATCTAGAGGGGTACAGTGTATTTTAATCAAGCCCTAAGGCAGCTCTGTGGCTAGGTTAATTATAACCCTCTCTTATATTTGCACAGTGTTTTTGAGGCTTAGGAGCATTTCCACTTATCATGGTTCCTTTGATTTCCCAAGCTTTCTGTGAGGCAGGCAGAATAGGTGCTATGACCTCATTTTACGGGGGAAAAAGTTGAAGTTTATAAGATTAAATGAAATGTGTCCAGTGGCTAAGGCAGGTGGAGCCAGGTCTCTGGAACCACCATCTGAATCTCTCTCCATCGCAGGCAGCCACACTCACTGACATCCCAAGGCCTGTGCTCCAAAGGGCAGTTAAATCCAGGAGCCCAAAGTTACCCAGAGTAGCACTTCATGTCATTTGCGGGCTTTCCCTACTGCTATATCTGTCATTTTCCAGCTACCTAGTCTTCTTTCAAGTGCAGAAAGGAAAAAAATTATTGCTCCCCAGGTGGGGTCAACTCATCTCTTCTGAGAACGTTGAAAGGAAGACACCAGTCTAGACCCGCTGAATCACAATTGTGGTTGTAGATCATCGGGGTAGGAAAGAGAGGGGCAGTTGAGAGTGGACGTATATTGTCAGACTGAGTTGAGAGTATAAAGCATTGAAACCAGCGTGTTTTCTCTCTTGTATCCTCTTTGATTGGAAGTTGAAATTCAAGTGCCTTCAGAATCCCATGTACAATGATTACCTTTTTGAGTTTCCCTGTCTTCTTTCACTTTGCCTCTATTGGAGCACATATCATATTACACGATAATCTATTGATTTTTGCCTGTCTACTTTATCTGATAATGAGTTTTTTGAGGGCTCTATCTCATTTGTCTGTTTATTCTCATTTCTGTCACCCTGCCTGGCCCATAGTCGGTCCATGGGAAATGCCGGTTGACTGAGTGAATTTTTAACATTGGTTTTAGAAGGAGGATTAGGACTATCTTTGGGCTTCCATGTAGCTTTAGGGAACAAAATCTGACCTGCAAGAAACCTGAATTTGTGCAATAATGAGATGTGGTTTTTGAATTTGTACTGCATAATATTTATTTAAAACACTATTTTTCTATTTATTTAAAACACTATTGCTGACATTTTCTCTGAAGATTTATTGGCAGATTTTACTAAGACTGTATTAGTGCTGGAATTACAGATTTTCCCCGGTAAGCCCTTATCATTGCAAAGAAAACAGGGTTGATTGGATTCAGGAGCCTTTCAGGAACCAGTTCCTCTGCACAATCACTGTTGACAGAAGAGTATCTTCCCTTGGGGTCACTGGGTATCATTTGAAAAAATAGAAACTATTTTCTTCCTTTCGTTCTCACCTACCCCTTGCCATGCACAACTGAAAAAATCCACTCATGCATTTTTAGAGCGACCAGTTATTTTAGTTGAATCTGAGCCAGGTCAGAAATTTTATGAGTTTTGAATGTAAAACAAACATGATTTGCTTTTCCCTGACCTCCTGGGATGCCGGAGTTTCATCCTGGGCAGCTGGTAAAGCCTTTACCTCACCTAGAGACTGACAGCATGTGAGCTGTCCCGGCCCCTGCTGTAGAGGTGAAGGATCCTCTGTTTTCAGCCTGTATTTCGAGCACAGTGACCTATGAAAGGCTGACATGGGTCTCCTGTGGAGCTCTAGAAAACATTCTACTGCCAGCCAGTGAGATGACACTCCTCTCCAGGTGCAAGAATATATTAGAAGATGTGAGGAGGGAACTACTGCAGAGCAAAGTCAGGATTCTTTCTAGGGCTAAAAATGCAATTTGGTATTCAGAGTTTTATCCTCCCTCTATCTGCTGCTCTGTCTCTGCCCTCTCAACCCCGTCATCAGCTACCTCTGCTGCTTTCTACTGTCTCCACTGGGACTGAATCATGTCTCTTATTTATGGGCTATATTAGTTTGCTTGGACTACTGTAGCAAAGTACCACAGACTGGGTGGCTTAAACACAAAAATGTATTTTCTCACAGTTTTGGAGGCTAGGAGTCTGAGATCAAGGTGTTGGCAGGGCCGGTTTCTCTGGAGGCCTCTCTCCTGGGCTTGCAGATGCTGTCTTCTCCCTGTGCCTTCACGTTGTCTTTCCTCTGCACCTGTGTGGTCTTCATCGCCTCTTATAAGGACTCCAGTCATATTGGATTAGGGCTCCTTTAATGACCTGGTTTTACCTTAACTACCTCTGTAAAGACCCCAATACAGACAGATCCTGAGGTCTCCGGAGGTAGGAGTTCAACACAGGAGTTTTAGGAGAATACAATTTGGCCCAGAACACGGCCTGAAAGTCAGAACTCTTTGTGAACTTTAAAGACAGTTGCATTGAATGAGAGTCAGAGATCCGACTTAAACCCACCACAGCAGACAATTACCCCAACCCCAGTGTGGCCTTTCATCCCAAAGTTGACATGATGGAGGTGCGAGGTGGGAGAGGAAAGAGGGGCAAAGAGCAGGAGTCACTGTGGGAAAAAAGAAGGGCCAGCTGGCTAAACTGTCATTGTATGAGCAAATCCCCCTCGACTCCAAGATTTTATTTAAAAGAGGGAACACTAGGCTGCCATGGTGGTTCACGCCTGTAATCCCAGCACTTTGGGAGGCTGAGGTGGGCGGATCACTTGAGGTCAGCAGTTCAAGACCATCCTGGCCAATATGGTGAAACCTGTCTCTACTAAAAATACAAAAATTAGCTGGCATGGTGGTGTGTGCCTGTAGTCCTAGCTACTTGGGAGGCTGAGACATGAGAATTGCTTGAACCCAGGAGGCGGAGGTTGCAGTGAGCTGAGACTGTGCCACTGTACTCCAGCCTGGCGACAGAGTGAGACTCCATCTCAAACAAACAAAACAAAACAAAACAGAAAACGTATTTCTTTTGTTTTATTTAGCTACAAATAGAAATGCACATTAATATCATTTTCATTAAAAACACTCTTCTCCCTAATTTCACTCATCATTCGTAATAACTTCTTCCAAGTTCGAGCTGCTAAAGATGTTAGGGGAAAACCTAAAATGCTCTAAATAGCTCTAGAACGAAGTGTTTGGTCATTAGAAGACTATGAAAGCAAAGCCGGAAATTTGCACAAGGTTCACATAATTCAAAAGAGCCTTTTAATAGAGCCTTTAAAAATGATCAGTTTGGGGCCGGGTGCTTATGCCTGTAATCCCAGCACTTTGGGAGGCCAAGGTGGGTGGATCCCTTGAGCTCAGGAGTTAGAGACCAGCCTGGGCAATATAGTGAAACCCTGTCTCTACTAAAAACATAAAAATTAGCCAGGTGTGGTGGTGCACACCTATGATCCCAGCTACTTGGGAGACTGAGGCATGAGAATTGCTTGAGTCTGGGAGGTGGAGGTTGCAGTGGGCTGAGATCTCAGTCAGCCTGGGCAACAGAGTGAGACCTTGTCTCAAAAAAAAAAAAAAAAAAAAAAAAAAAAAAAAAAAAAGGGTCAGTTTGGGTCAGCCAAGGCAGAATTGTGAAATAGATGAGTTTGTATTTATACCTCCATTTGACTTTGCATTCTTCATAGTTGTTTTTCTGGTGGTGCCAAAGTGCCCAGTGATTCTAAAACTGGGGTTCGCCTGCTTCCTAGGGAGTATGTGATGCCCAGGGAAGACATGGTACCCTTTTTCTGACTTGTGCATTTTAAGATTGTTTAGGAAATCAGTTAAACCATTAGATAATTTAACACTATTTGTATGTTAAAACACATAGATATATTACAGAGAGGAACATAAAATGCATCTAACTTTTAAAGTGAAAATGTGTTTCTTTAAAGACATTTAGGTTTTGGTGGGCCACACCCACCCTTCATTTCCCCTAGGAGTACAAGTTCACAGTTATTTCCTCTCTGGAGTAGGTTGATGGGTTGTGGGAAAGTTTTAGAAATACTTAAACTCTCTCTGAGACAGCAGGTATCTGGAGCCTTCTTTCTTTCTCAGGCCACTTTCTGAAGTAACAACCAGATAATTTGATAAACACATTTGTGTAAATGTGCTAATAAATGCTAACCTGTTCCTGGGAACTCAGTGGTCCTCTCCCATCATCACCATCTTCACTCCTGGATAAACTATGTATATTCTAATTGTGACTTTTAGTAATCTTGTCTCTGCCTCTCATTTACTTTATTTACTTAACACATATTTCATATTTATTAGGTGCTCATAGTATACCAGGCACTGTTCTAGGCTTCTAAAATGCATGAGTCAAAAATAAACAAAATCCCTGTCCTGCCTGAGCCTAGTAGTCCAATGGGGAGACAACAATCAGAGGCTGATCCATATTTTGGGAAAAGATGGATCAAGGTAAAGAGCATGGGGAATGGGGAGTTGAGGTGTTGGTTTGCAATTTGAAATAGACTGGACAGGGAAGAAGAGCTCACTGAGAAGATGACATTGAGGGAGATACAGGACTAAGAAATATGTTTCTGGGGTAGGAGGGGGAAGAGTGACGAAGCAGCCTGTGCAAAGTTGCTAAAGCTGGAGTATGCCCAGTGTATTTGAGAAACAGCCAGGAGGCTGGTGGCATGGAGTAGAGTGAGTGAGGGATAGAGCAGTAGGAGATGTGGTCATATAGGGCCACTGTAAGGTCCTGGCTTTTACTCTGAGATGGGAGGTTGTTGGACCATTTTGAGCAGACCAGTGGTATAATATGCTTTATGTTTTTCAAGGATCATTCTGGGTACTGTGTTGACAAGGGACAGTAGTGGGGGAAGAGTGGATGCAGGGAGATCAGTTAGAAGCTGCATCTACAATGTAGGCGTGGTGATGGTGGCATGGACCCCAGTGTTGGCAGTGGAGCGGGTGAGAAGTAGAGATACTTTAAAGGTATAGTGAACAGGATTTTCTGATGGATTGAGTATGTAGAGGGGATATAAAAGAAATATAGGGCTCAGAGAAAGCTCCACAGTTTTGCTTGGCCAAGAATGGAGTTGCCATCAACTAACAGGGCATCGAGATGGCTAGCGCAGGCTTTAGGGAGATAAGGGCTTTGGTTTAGGGCATATTAAATTGGAGATGTCTGTTATACATCAGAGAGTAGGCACTTGGACATATGTGTCTAGAGGTCAGCAGAACAATCTGAACTGGAGATACAAATTTGAGAGTGGTCAGCATTGATGGTATTTAAAACTATAATTAGATGAGATCACCAAGGGAGGGGACAAGAGAAGATAAAAGGCCCATGGACTGAGGCTTGGGACACTGTAACATAGAGAGTTCCTGGAGAAGAAAAGGAATGGCAAATAAGATTGAAAAGATGTGATTGGTGATGTGCTAGAGTTTGTGGTTTTCTGGAGGTCAAGTGAAGAAAGTGTTTCCAGGAGGAGAAAGTGGTCTTTGTCAGATGTTGCTGGTCGAACAGCTGAGGACTGAGATTTTACCATTGCATTTGGCAATTTAGAGGTTATTGGTAGTAGTAGTGGCCTGATTGGAGAAGGTTCATGAGAAGATGGAAGGAGAAATATTGGAGACAGTTAAAAGAGAGAACTCTTTAAAGATGATTGGTCATAAAGGTGGTAGAGAAATAAAGCATCAGCTGGGATGAGAAGGGATTTTGGGAGAAGGATTTTCAGAGATGGGAAAAATAACAGCATGTTTGAATGATAATGGAATCGTCCAATGCAGAAGGAAAATTTGCTGATGTGGGAGAGAGGGAGTATCCTTAGAGTGATGTCACAATGGGTGGGACCCAGTGTACAGGTTTGCATCTGGAAGGTTCATGGGCAATCCATCTATAGTAGCAGGAGAGAAGGCAGAGTGTGTCATGGTTAGACCCATGCTATTAGGTAGACAGATGTGGTAGTGGGAGTTTGTGGAAATTCTTTTGGTTGCATCAATTCTTGGTGTTGAAGGATGCAAGATCATCACCCAAGAGTCAGATGGGGGAGCAGGTGATGAGAGGTGAAGAGGAAGGAAGACGTGTGAAATAACTGTCCAGATGCTAGAGCAAGTGGGTGGACTTAGACTTCCAGTATCCCTGCAGGCACCTTTAGGGCTCACTTGAGGGTTGTGGTCCCAGATATAACATGAGACTCATTTGGCATGATTGTGTGTTTTTCTCTGGCAGTGTTCTGCTGTGTTAGCAAAAGCATGGAGAAGGCAGAGAGTTGGAGTTAACCAGGAGTATATTAGTCCATTTTTTTGCTGCTGATAAAGACATGCCTGAGACTTGGCAATTTGCAAAAGAAAGAGATTTAACGGACTTAAAGTTCCACGTGGCTAGGGAGGCCTCACAATCATGGTGGGAGGTGAAAGGCACTTCTTACATGGTGGTGGCAAGAGAGAGAATGGGAGCCAAGTGAAATGGGTTTCCCCTTATCAAACCATCAGATCTTGTGAGACTTATTCACTACCACGAGAACAGTATAGGAGAAACCGACCCCATGATTCAATTATCTCCCACTGGGTCCCTCCCATAACACTGTGGGAATTATGGGAGTACAACTCAAGATGAGATTTGGGTGGGGACACAGAGCCAAACCATATCAAGGGGTTTGTTGGAAGTGAATGAGAGACATGGGAATGGAGTAATACAGCGTCTGGTGATGGATTCTTGGCTGAGATATGTGGAAAAAAAGGACAGGAAAAGGTGAGGGGTGGTGAAAAGGTGATGGGATCGGTGTGTTGTAAGTCTTGGTGGAGTCAAATGATTGATGGAGAAATGGATATTAGAGAGAGTAAGCTGGAAACTCAGGGGGTGGTGGACAGAGTGTGACACATGAAATTGTGATTATGGAGGAGTTGCAGTTATTGGTAATGACAAAGCTTTTGGATTCTTACCTGATCACCTGCTCTCACTTTTCAAAGGCCTGTGTTCCTTTTCTTCAGTATACTTAATTCAGTTTAATTAGTGTTTATTAGTGTGATTGTTTCCTTTGCTAGATTGTAAGCATCACAAGGGTGGGGACTGTGTCTTTCTCCTTACTATTAACACCCCTTGTCTAGGACGGAGGCTGGCAGATTGTAGGAGATTGATAAATAGTTGTGGAATGAAAAGCAAGTCCCATGGTGATGGCAGTTACTTTGGGAGAACCCTGTGGCAGGAGATGGCTGTTGTGGCTTTTGATGACACTAACACAGGAATGAAAAACTGACTGTTGGGCTGGATGTGGAGGATCATGCCTGTAATTCCAGTGCTTTGGGAGGCAAAGGCGGGAGGATTGTTTGAGCCAAGGAGTTCGAGGCTGCAGTGAGCTATGATTGTTCCATGGCACTCCAGCCTGGGTGATAGAGCGAGACTGTCTCTGTCACTCTCTCGCTCTCTCTCTAAAAAAAGACTCTTAAGCAAAAATTAAATAGGATTTTATAAAATTTATGACTTATTGATTAAAAGATAAATAAAACCCTATGCCATTTTTAAAAGCTAATTTATAGGAAAAAAAGTACATGGTAGAAAAAGTAATGATTGGATTTTAGCAGCTTATTTCTTTAACAGTTTTATTTCAAACTGTATCTTTTAATTTTGTGTGTGGTAATTGTTTCTTTATTCATTCAACAGTTGTATGAATGTCTATTATGTGTCAGATGCTATGTAGCTGTGGATTTCAAGGGAACAAGACAAAGCCTCTTCCCCCAAGGGCTTATAGATTATAAAATTTGTTTGAAGAAATAACTTTTTTAGTAACTAAGTAGTGGAAGTCCAATAATACAATTTGGAACATATAGTTACATCAAAACTTGGGAGGAACACACAAATATTGATTCGAATTGTGCTACTTCCATCTGAAGCACCACATTAATGTATACAGGCAGCATTTGGAGAATCAATAAATATACACTCAAAGGTTAATAGACAAAACTATAGGTATGTAGAAGAGAGGCAACTGTTTGGATGTGAGCACTTATTCATGCTTGCCTGTTCTCCAAATGTGTCCTCTCCTTTTTCTTCTCTTTCCTTTCACCATCAGGACAATGCCTGGCACATAGGAGAGTTGAATAAACCTTGACTGAGCAAGTAACTAATTTTCCTGAATTCCAGAGAATTGCAAATTTCTCCACAGACACTGTTATAGACTGAATGTATGTGTCCCCCTAAAATTCATATGTTGAAGCCTGACCCTAGTGTGGCTGTATCTGGGGTAAGGGAGTAATTGAGATTAAATGAGGTCGTAAGGCTGGGGCCCTGATCTGATAGGACTGGTCTCCTTGTAAGAAGACACCCCTGAGAGCTCGCTTTCTTGTTCTCCAACTGAGGAAAGGTCATATGAGCACGCAGTGAGAAGGAAGCCAGCTACAAGCCAAGCAGAGAGGCTTTACCAGAAACCAAATGCTGCTGGAACCTTGATCTCAGACTTCCAGAAATGAGAGAAAGTAAATTTCTGTTGTTTAAGCCACACAGTCTATGGTATTTTGTTATGGCAGTGTATTAGTCAGTTCTCATGCTGCTATAAGGACATACCCAGTAACTTATAAAGAAAAAGAGGTTTAATGGACTCACAGTTCCACATGGCTGGGAGGCCTCACCATCATGGTGGAAGGTGATGGAGGAGCAGAGTCATGTCTTACATGGTGGCAGGCAAGAGAGTGTGTGCAGAGGAACTGCCCTTTATAAAACCATCAGATTTCATGGGGCTTATACACTATTACAAGAACAGGACAGGAAAAACCACCCCCCATGATTTGGTTACCTCCCACTGGGTCCCTCCCATGACACGTGAGGATTATGGGAGCTATAATTCAAGGTGAAAGTTGGGTGGGGCACAGCCAAGTCATATGAGGCAGCCTGAGCCAGCAAATACAGGCATTGTGAGACTGGTGTCTACAACCTGGAGAATATGGCATCTGCTAACCTGTCTTTATCTAGCATGTTAATTTGCCATTTTTGTTATACAGGATAGCTTCAAAAATGCTGTCTTTGCTGACAATTCATTAGCCTAGGGAATGTCCCTTAAATATAGGTGGCTTCTTCTCGTCTCAGCTGTGGAGAAGCCAGCTTGCATAGATCGGAGAAGATGAATGTTAAAAAGTTGGAGGGGATTTGCCAATGTTAATTCTGGATAAAGAAATAATTAAAGAGAAGGAGGAATGGTCAGAACTGAAAAGGCTCTTAATCATTTCCTCAGATAAGATGGGGCTAGAACACTGTATAATAATCCTAGAGGAAAAGGAGTAAGACAAATTAATGCTGTTGTGAATTGTGTTTATATTTACTTTTCTATTGCCAGAAATGAGTGTTTGCCTATATCAATATTTTCATTCTGATTATACCCCTCAATAAACTAAAGTATGTGTATTAATTTACAGTAGTTGAAGTTAACAATCTTGGCATTTCCTGACAAAGGCAGAAATATTGGTCTCTAGAAGTATTAAGGATACACAATTTACAGAGTCAATAATTATTTTTCCTGGTATTTGCTTCTATTTGATCTTTAGTTTTTGCCTGTATGTATGTGTATATTAGCCTATTCATTGGTAGTCATGAAGAATGAACACACATAGGTCATTTTCATGCTTTTTGGGCTAATTGTAATCTGAGAGATTTATTCACCTCAAAGTGGTTTATTTTCAGAAACCACTGAATGAACTCATGAAGTCTCTTTTTTTTTTTTTTTTTTTTTTTTTTTTTTTTACCTTTTATAGAGGCAGAGTCTTGCTCTGTCATCCATGCTAGAGTGCAATGGGTAATCACAGTTCACTGTAGCCTTGATTTCCTGGGCTCAGGCAATCCTCCCACCCCTGCCTCCTGAGTAGATGGGACTCCAGGTGTGAGCCACCATGGCCTGGCTAATTTTTGTATTTTTTGCAGAGATGGAGTCTCATTAGGTTGCTCAGGCTGGTCTTGGACTTGTGGACTCGAGTGATCCTCCCGCTTCATCTTCCCAAAGTTCTGAGATACAGGCATAAGCCGCCATGCCCAACCGAAGTCTTTTATTACTGAATTAGCATTTAGCAATCTGCTAATAGTCTCAGGCCAAAGTATCAATAATTTCTTCTCTTTCTTGCTTTGCTGCCCTTTATATTTTGCAAGGATACCTCTACATCATCTCCAGGCATCTGACTCTTGGAAATCTAAGGGGGTGTTGCCAGTCACAGCAAAGAGCGGGACTTTCTCTCTTTTTTTATCAGAGAGAAGAGAACTCACCTGGACCCCTCTCAAAACCATGCACTTTGTTCTGCAAATAGCCACTCATCCACTTGACCAGGGTGATAAATGGCTTTTGCTGGGTGAGTGGCTAGGAAGTGTATTTCATTTATCTTACTCTTCAAGCCCCTCATGTGGGGAAGAGGTGTAAAATGAAGTAAAATATACTGTGACTTGGGAACTTGCTTTGCATTTTAACCAGAGGCAGACCACTGGGTATCAGCAAATACTTTATCAGACTTCCAAATATTAAGTAGATATTTGGAATATCTACTCAAGCTGTCTAACAATTCAGAGACAGCAGAAATAGTTGGAGACATTTTGAGAGATGCTGAAGGATGAGAGTGAGAAAACTCAAGGCCCTTGCTCATTTCTGTGTGGCTGCTTGGTGGTAGGGTAAACTACCCAGACTGGTGCGTTTAACTCCGAGTGGTTTTTGGGTTTCAGATGCTTGTTTACCAGTGGAGTCCATTTTGTTCTCACTCAGCTGTTCCAGTTGAAGTGGGAGGGGGACCCTCAGAGCCCTGTGCTCTGTCCCATCTGTCCCATCACTGTCCATCTGTTTCCTGAGATCCTGAGATTCCACATCACACAGCTTGCACACCATCAAACTTGAAAACCATTGGACTTGAAAACCATTGGACTAGACAGGCATGGAAGGTTCAAGTGAGGGCACTGCACAGCCAGATGGGACTGCTGGCACCCTTTCCTTCCTATTCTTATACCTCTTCCTGGGAGGATCCTTTCAGAGAGAATGACCACCCATCTCAACACCCTATCCTTTAGGAAGCCATTCCTAATTATCCAATTGGAATGGGAGTTCCCTCCCTTTGAGCTCCATCCGTGCTTCTGTTTCTCTGGGGTTCCTCTTGATGTCTACCTCGCAGTGAGCTGGGCCATCCTCAGTCTGAGGCCAGGGACTATGGCATGTACATCATTACATCCCAGCACCTACAGCAGCAAGCTGTGTTTCACAGGGACTGGGTGAACGTCTGTAGAATTGAGTTGAGGACAACATTTTATTTGATTACCATTGAATGGGCATTTGAGCTATATGACCTCTGATTTATGGGCATGGTAATTGTGCTATCTCAGACAGGGGAGAAAGTTATTCAGATAATGTGTGTGTGTACAGAAATGCTATGTAGAAATCTAACATAGTGGTTTTCTATTGTCTTGCTATTTTCACAGTTAAGGGCATTTTAGTATGAGGATCAAAGATGGTTTATAATTGGTATAAAGAGGAAGCCTTGAGATTTCCAGATCTGAAACTAGATGACCACAGAAGAGCATTGATTAATATGTGAAGGCCCTAAGGGAGAAATGTTTGCACTGATTCTATAGGAATTGCAACACACCTCCTTTCAGCATAGCATCATACTGGTTGCTGAGGGAGGCAGGCATCTCTGTGTCCTGTCTCACATCCTCTTTGTCCATCTCATACTCCGATCATTGCTGGGCAACCAGCCTCACACAGATGTGACTAGACAGCATCTCCCTTCAGCTGCACTGTATATCTGTATATCTCTCCCCTCAGCTGCACTGTATCTCCCTTCAGCTGCACTGTGTATCTGTATATCTCTCCCTTTCCGCCCCAAGGTTTCTGTGAAGCATCTTTGGGAGACCCATTGGACTTCATGCCTGTGCTACCTGGAGATGCAAAGTTTTCAACAGCTGTCAGGCCAACACTTGACAGTGAATAGGAGCTGGTGGTAAAATGCTCCCTCCTTCTGCCCTTTGGGCAGGTGCTTCTGAGGCCTATTCTATTTGTCTCCTTCCAAAGTCTCCATGGGGCTGAGCTCATTAATGTGCTGGTGCACTGGCTTTCTCCCCTCCTGGGTTTCCCTCTCCCCCAGTTTTTCACTCCTGTTCTTTGGATCCATCCCAGAAAACCTACTGCATATAAGCTATTATCTCAGACTCTGCTTAAGCAGGGAATTCAGGCTAAGGCAGGGGAATAAAGAATGTGGTAAGATATTTTCCCTGTCCTCTAAGAGCTTCCCCTTTGATTGGAAAATGGTGTGGAACGCTTGGGTTACTTTAGAATGTCTTGTATGGGTAAAGGCCAAAATGGGTGACTCAGCTTGGGTAGGTGTTACCAGAGAAAGAAAAAGAGAAGGGCAGTGTGCATGGAGCTTGTGGACTAGATTAATCCCAAGAAGGTCAGTTAGGATCTGTGGGATTGTGCGTGTGTGTGTGTGTGTGTGTGTGTGTGTGTGTGTGTATGTGAGACAGAGTCTCGCTTTGTCACCTAGACTGGAATGCAGTGGTGTGATCTTGGCTCACTGCAACCTCTGCTTCCTGGGTTCAAGTGATTCTCCTGGCTTAGCCTCCTGAGTAGCTGGGATTACAGGTGTGTGCCACTATTCCCAGCTACTTTTCTTTGTATTTTTAGTAGAGGCAGGGTTTCACTATGTTGGCCGGGCTGGGTTTGAACTCCTGACCTCAGGTGATTCACCCACCTTGGCCTCCCAAAGTGCTGGGATTACAGGTGTGAGCCACCATGCCTGGCTGGATCTGTGGGATTTGAATGGGCTGGGGAGAAGGACAGAGGGGACTCTAGTGTTATGTAATGTTAGGAATGAGCAGAAAAGCCCGGTGGGGCCTAGGGGTGTTGTAGGGAAAGAGTGAAAGGTGTATTCGAAATTATCAGATTGTTTAAAATTTTTTAACTCCAGGCATAGGACTCAGAACTTTCCCTTAATTTGATGAAAAGTAGGAATTAATTTGTGGAAATTTTAAAACTTGGAGGCTATTGGATGGAGAAGGGAGAGAAAGGGCTAAGAAACTGTTGAGACATAAAAGGAGGAATCAGGTGAATGAGGGGCAAAGTTCCCTGGTCCAATCAACTGAAAACTTCAGTAGCACCTGCTAGAAGCAAGGATTCCGGGGGAGGGCAAAGAGTGACCTTTCCAAGGGCATTCACCTCTGAGGGCAAAGGCCTGTCTGCAAGGTTGAGAGCTGCATTTAAAGGAAAACATTCTTCTGAACCCCCAGAGTTGACTTAGATTATTTTTATTATAATGTTATTTAAATATGTACAAAATAAAGCTAGGTATAAACTTCTAGTACTTAAAGCTCTCACACATCCATGAAACCAAATGAGATTTACACATTAAAAACAAATAAAATGACAAAACCAATAAAATGGAAATTAACAACATTAATTTAATGTGATGGATGATGTTTTTTACTCAAATGAAATTGCTCTTGGCAAATGAGTATGGTGCTGGCAGCTTCAGCTCCGAGTTCAATGTTTCATGTGTCCCACGCTGACTTCATTCTGCTGCTGCTTTTCTCTTTGAACCACTGAGAAACCTTTGTTTGAACAGCTGGCCATGACTGAATGCATTATTTACCTATCTAGGTGCCTCTGTTCTCATTAGCCAGAGACAATTTGGTGTTCTTTGTGCCAACACAGCCATAAGCCCAAAGCAAAGGTGGGTGCAGATGCAGAATGGCAGAGTATGTTTCCCTCTGCCCTGTGGCCTTCCAGGAGGCGCTGCAAGGAAGCTCAGAGATGGAGGTGAAAGGGAGAAAGAGGACTCAGGAGTACAAACAACATCTCCTGAGACCAAGAGGGATGCTAGATTCAAATGTTTAGTTCATCTAGGGAGTTGAAGTCAATTTCTTTGACTATTAAATTCCAATGAACTGAATCTCCAATGAATTGACTCTCCAATGAACTTGGAGACTTTCTTTCTTTTTTTTTTTTTTTAAATACTTTAAGTTCTGGGATACATGTGCAGAACATGCAGGTTTGTTACATAGGTATACATGTGCCATGGCGGTTTGCTGCACCCATCCACCTGTCATCTACACTAGGTATTTCTCCTAATGCTATCCCTCCCCTAGACCCCCACCCCTTGGAAGGCCCCGGTGTGTGATGTTCCCCTCCCTGTGTCCATGTGTTCTCTTTGTTCAATTCCCACTTATGAGTGAGAACATGCAGTGTTTGGTTTTCTGTTCCTGTGGTAGTTTGCTGAGAATGATGGTTTCCAGCTTCATCCATGTCCCTGCAAAGGACATGAACTCATGCTTTTTTTATGGCTACATAGTATTCCATGGTGTAATGTGCCACATTTTTTTAATTCAGTCTATCATTGATGGACATTTGGGTTGGTTCCAAGTCTTTGCTATTGCAAACAGTGCTGAAATAAACATATGTGTGCATGTGTCTTTAGAGTAAAATTATTTATAATCCTTTGGATATATACCCAGTAATGGAATAGCTGGGTCAAATGTATTTCTGGTTCTAGATCCTTGAGGAATCACCACACTGTCTTCCACAATGGTTGAACTAATTTACGCTCCCACCCACAGTGTGAAAAATGTTCCTATTTCTCTACATCCTCTCCAGCGTCTGTTGTTTTCTGACTTTTTAATGATCGCCATTCTAACTGGCATTAGATGGTATCTCATTGTGGTTTTGATTTGTATTTCTCTAATGACCAGTAATGATGAGCTTTTTTTCATGTTTGTTGGCCACATAAATGTTTTCTTTTGAGAAGTGTCTGTTCATATCCTTTGCCCACTTTTTGATGGGGTTGCTTTTCTTCTTGTAAATCTGTTTAAGTTCTTTGTAGATTCTGGATATTAGCCCTTTTTCAGGTGGATAGATTATAAAAATTTTCTCCCATTCTGTAGGTTTCCTGTTCACTCTGATGGTAGTTCCTTTTGTTGTGCAGAAGCTCTCTAGTTTAATTAGATCCCATTTGTCAATTTTGGCTTTTGTTGCCATTGCTTTTGGTGTTTTAGTCATGAAGTCCTTGCCCATGCCTATGTCCTGAATGGTATTGCCTAGGTTTTCTTCTAATTTTTTTTTTTAATGGTTTTAGGTCTTGCATTTAAGTCTTTAATCCATCTTTAGTTAATTTTTGTATAAGGTGTAAGGAAGGGGTCCAGTTTCAGTTTTCTGCATATGGCTAGCCAGTTTTCCCAATACCGTTTATTAAATAGGGAATCCTTTCTCCATCCCTTGTTTTTGTCAGGTTTGTCAAAGATCAGATGGTTGTAGATGTGTGGTATTATTTCTGAGACCTCTGTTGTGTTCCATTGGTCTATATATCTGTTTTGGTACCAGTACCATGCTGTTTTGGTTACTGTAGCCTTGTAGTATCGTTTGAAGTCAGGTAGCATGATGCCTCAACTTGAAGACTTTTTTGGGGGGGTTAAGGGACCCTTCTATGGCATCTGTGGGTGGAGTAAAATATTTGTGAAATGTTATATTATTTGCTATCCCTCATACAATTTTGGGAAATTGTTGTGTTGTAAAACACTCCTGTGGAAGGGAGCTTAGTTGTAAAGTTCAGATGGTGGGACTCCATTAGCACTGCACACGTTTCTGTCTGTGGCTCATTCCTGTGCCCGCAGTGGCCCCAGCTCTTCGAGAGCCTCTCTTTCAAGACTGATTCGTAGACTTAGGTTGGCCTCCAACTCAAACTGAATTTCTTTTGGAAGCCTTGCCTCTCTGTCTTTGCTCTTGGAATCAGAGCCCACAGGTGAGAGCCTGTGAAGAGCCCTGAGTCTAGGTTCAGGTGGCTGGGTTTCAATCTTAGCTTCTCCATTTCCTATGTGACATGAGACAAGTTATTTAAACTGTGTGCCTCTGTCTCTTTATCTGTACAATAGGGAGGATAATAAATAATGCCTAGTTTGCAGGATGAAGTGAGTGAATATATGTAAAGTGTTTAGAACATCCAGCATATAGTAAGTGGTATACAATAGTGACTGATGGTGATGGTGGTTATGTTAGTTAAATCAGGGATCTGTGACCCCGGGGGGAGCTCTGGGCCTGCTCATTAGAGTCCTCTACAAGTATTGTAGGACGACTGAATGGCTGACAATTTTGAAGACTCTTTGCTAAAGAGGCAACACTAGGGTACAAAATATATCAATGATCCAGAACTCTCATTATTTCAGATCTGATTAATTTGCCTATTTGAAAGACTTTGTGGTCAGAAGAAGTTTGCCTTTGCAAAGAAGAAAGGGTACTGAATAAAATGATATGAAAGAAACAACGGTGTAAACAAAACCAGAAGGGTCTTGTTGAAGGCACGTCGGAAAATCTTACTTCCTAACAACGTTTATTTTGCATTTAAAAAACCAGATGTGCTAATTATGTGTTAATCTTATCTATTTAGTATAGCAGGTCCCCGAGGATAATTATTTGGCTTGCTTGGCTCTCTTAAGACATTTTGCTGAGTCAGGCAGGCCTTGTATTAGTTTGAGTTCTCCCAGAAGTCCTGAAACAAGGGAGGAGGAAGACTGGAAGGGGCATGGGAGGAAGGAAGCCCGCAGAGGCTGAGCTGTTGAGCAGGTTAGTGCTGGGGGCACCTGGGGCTCCACCCCACTGGAGATTGCTGGGAGACAGAGCAGAAAATGGTTCAGGTTACTCAGGCTGACCCATGAGGGTGCTGACCTATTTATCCATTTATTCACTGATTCTCCTCAGTCATTTGTTGAGGCCTACTGGGGATGGGGGCATTAATTGCCTGGCACTTCTGGTCTGTCTCACTTGGTCCCAGTGAGCTCTAGTGGCTAGAGGGAGCTGTCAGGTGTAGGCTGGCAAGTGTAAGACAAAGAGGGCCTGCAGGGCCTGAGGAGCCCTTAGGATGGGGGCGGGACACTGATGGGGGCCACTGCCCTTCCCTAGACTACAGTGACTTAGTGTGATTTTACAGCATGTGTACTCTCTCTGCCTAATGTCGACTGCTTACTACACAGATAGAGATGGTTCAAGTCTGTGTTCTGTGTAACACTTACACCTCAGGGTGCCACTCAGCACATTTTTATGAACATGCTTTGATATATTTTGCAGGTATATTTGTTAATTGTCTTCAGTGGGGAATCCCTGTCTTTTGTGTTTGGTTCAGCCTCAGAAATAGGGAGGGTAAGGGTGAGATGGAGGAAAGTCTGAAGAAGGGAGGCAGGGTTTTGTGGGTTGAGAGAACGTGATGAGGCCCCTGGAATGTGAGAGGGCTTTGGATTGGATACCCTCTGGTGCAGCTCTCAGTGAGGCAGGATGAGACCTCAGAGGGCTTTGTGGGCTCTCTTTTCCTCCTAGTGTTTGGAGGCCTGGAGCAGGGCAGAGCTCTGCCATCACCATGGGATTAAAAGTGTTATCATCAAGGCATAGTCTGCTTTTACTAGATAGTCCAACTGTAATGAGAAAGTGGCCAGATCTTAGACAGGAATGGGAGGGTGAGGTGAGGTGGAGATGTATCTTGTAACCATAGTTTTGTGAAGGGCAATGTTTTTCTCCATATCTAAGGCAAAATTTGGCGACTTAGCCTTGAGGGATCTGGCTTAGAATAGTAAGGCGATATCAACAGTGTGTGCCATGAGGACCTGAAGTCAGAAGCCCTGCATGGAGTTTCAACTCTTCCCTTTAGAAGTCTTGTGACCTTAGGCAAGTTCCTTTCTTTTTATCTGCAGAAGGAAGGAAATGGTAATATGCAATTTACCAGGTTGTTGTGAAGATTAGACGAGAAAATATATCTGTTTATGAATGGATAGCATTCATATCCATGTTCGTTTTTAAAAAAAGATGGACTATTTTGAAAGTTTCTATTCAGTAAAATGCTTTTAGTAACATAATACAATACCATACAATTGTGCAAGATTATATACAGGATAATTGTAGCTTTTACAAAATGTTAATTCAGAATATATATTAATAGGATATAAGCTTTTAAATCTAGTTTTATTTTTATTAATACTTTTTAATCAAACAGTGCTAATAAAATACAACTAAAGGTGTCCTAAAGAAAAAAGCAGTCCCCTGCCTTCTGTTTCCTAAGCCAGTTTTTTAGAGGCAATGACTTTGGATGTTTTTAGTTGTTTTCTCATATATCACCATGTTTAAAAATAATCTATTTTGCTGGATGAAGTGTCTCACTCCTATAAGCCCAATACTTTGGGAGGATCCCTTGAGGCTAGGAGTTGGAGACTAGCCTGGGCAATATAGCAAGACCCTATCTCTACAAAAAATTATAAAAAAAAATAGCTGGGTATGGTGGCATGTACCTGTAGTTTCAGCTACTTCAGGGATCAGAGGCTGAGGTGGGAGGATCACTTGAGTTCAGGAGATCAAGGCTGTAGTGAGCCATGACAGTGCCACTGCACTCCAGACTGGGTGGCAGAGCAAGACTCTGTCTCTAAATAACAATAATAATAATTATTATAATTATATACTCCTTCTGCTATTTCTTGGGCAGCATTGCATATTATGACTTTCTAGCATACTTGATTGGATTATAGTCCTTATACCCCATCCTTCACCCACTTCCCTCTTATTTTCTTAATATTACTGTATCACTATTTTTGGTTAAATCCTTGTCAGTGTTTACATTATTATGACTGTGTAAATATCATTTACTTTTGAGCCAAATTGTATTATGATGATGTTTAATTCTTGTACGTTGTTTTGTTTTCCTAGAGGTAATAATCACCTTGAAAATCTTTTGCTTAGCTTTTTATCTATCTATGGCTAAATCTTCCCAAAGAGAATAGTAGATCTGTGAAATACCTGTCAGTATTGTTTTCCAAACACCCACACATGTCAGATGCTCTGTAAGTTCCATTTCCCCTTTGCAGAGCCCTCTTTCTTCCAGCTTGAGTTAGTTTCTCTTTAGGCTGGGAGTGTGGTCTCAGTTATCCTAGGCTTTAACTGATCACACTCCTGATTCGATCCCCTCTTCCACGAGTGCCCTGTCTTCTTTTTTCTTAGTTTATTTCTTCTTTTTGCTGTAGTACATCCTGTAGTAGCCTCTCTAAAAAGGGTATGTATTTTTGAGTCCTTGTTTCCCTGAAAATGCTTTTACTCTCTCAGTCTTGCCTGATGGTTTGATTGGGAAGAGAGTTCTAAGTTGAAATTAATTATGTCAGTTTGAAAGCACGAATCTCTAGGTAATGAGAGATGCGATGACTCTTAGATTGTTTCTTTTTATGAGACCTGATCTTTCCCTCCCCATGAACCTGGTGTCATTGTCTTAGGCTTTCCTTGGGTCTCTGGAGATGAATCTCTCTTCTTTTTAGCACCCCCTTTTTGACTTGCTGAGCTTGTAACTTCCTTTGCTCTCTTCAGTCAGGTACCTGTTCTCTTCCTTCCAAAAATTTGTTGAAATCTTTCATCTGTTGAAGTCTCACCTTTCCCATTCTTTGTCTTTGTGGGTTGCAGGCATTTCCCCCGCTTAAACCCTTTCCTTCCGTCGGTAGATTTCATGAGGAGAGGAGAAAAACAAGTATTATTGGATTTGCTCTGTCCAATTAGAAGTCTGTTATTATTAGAAATAAATGAAAATGGCCTGAATATTTCACTGGAAAACTGGAACATAATATATTCAAGGTCTTCCATTTAATAAAGAAATAAGACTTTCACTGGGTAAGCGAAGAGAGAACAGTGACAAGGAAGAAAAGGAATGGAAAAAGGAAGGAAGAGACCTCAGCAGAAAAAATATGCCTCGAGGAAGGACTTTATAAAGACTTTTCAAAAAGGGAAAAAAGCGAAAATCTAGGCTAGTTCTATTTAATGCAGGCTATTCAGACACTGTAGATTAGGGAATTGTTATTGATAATGGATTTATCAATGGACTATTATTGTAGCATCTTTTTCAAGGACTGTCACATGTAAGAATTTTATGCTTGTTGGCCTTAGAGGGTCTTCAGGACACAAGATTGTGAAACAAAGGGATATTGATTCTGCAAAACAAATTCCATCCTGTCCTAGGAATGGTGGTTCACCTCTATCAGAGGAAGACCACCAGCACCATGGGAGATGACATGCTGGGTCCAGGGACATCTCCATGAACTGCGTGGAGACTGTGGGCCTAACTTTAAAGATGATTACACAAACGTAATATTATATATGGTATGGGAGGAACCGTAATATTATGATGGTGTGGGAGGAAATTATGGATAAGGGCTTTTTCCTTTTTCATCTTGCCCATTATTTTTCTTCTTTCTTTCCCACTTTTCTTCTTTGTAAATCTGAAGGCTCTGAATGAAAGATAACCATAATAGTGTGTTTGTTTGTATAGCTATAAAGATAACCATTATAGCTTGTTTGCTTCCATAGCCAAGCATTATTTCTTGCCCACTTGCAGGCGGATCAAGGCTACTGGTCAGAAAAAGAAGAAAAACGTTCTCAAAGCTGGAAATGCCAGTTGTGGTCAGCCAAGAGCCTCTGTCTGAATTTCAGTCCAGTTCCACACTCTGTGTTATGCCTGACATTCTGATGCTGCTTCTGCTGCTTCTCCTTTAATTATTTGTATTGCTGTCCCTTGCTTTAAGGCTCTTCTAAGTGTCCTGCGTGTTGCCTTAGCCTGTCTTTTCCCTGTCTCTTGATGCTCTATCAAGGATACACAGGAAAATAGAAATTATGCCCACCTTGTGGGAAAAGAGATTTTGGAATCAGATAAGGCTGGAAAGACAACATTGAGCTTTAATGGACTGGGTGTTCAGGTGGCCTGGGAGGCTCTCCTTTTATATCTTCAGGCCTAGTGCCAAGACTAGTGGTGTCACTGTCTGTCATTATGAAGATTCTCTGAGGATTGCATGGCTTTCCATGTCCTGCAGTAGATGTAGGAAACAACAGGAACAAGAGTGTCTTCTCCTCTCCTCCTTGTCACATCATTCCTTGAAGCTCCTGGAGGAGTTCACAGGCTGAAGTGTCTGCATCATGCAGAGGAGATGGCAGCGGTTAGTGGCTGTGCACCTGCCTCAGACCCAGGGACGTGGAGTTTAATTCCGGTGTCTGTACTGGTGACCACTGTGAACTCAGGCAGACCTTGACCTCAGTGGGCCTTGGCTTCCTTCGTTGGTAGTGGGGGAGCTAGAGATTGCTACAGCCCTTTGAACTAGAATATACTCTGAAGCTCTTGGCTGATATATGTGCTAGGATAGCATACTGCTTACTTCTCCTTTCTTAGAGTCATATTAAACAGTTAGGTTTTTTTTTTTTTTGAGACAGAGTCTTACTCTGTAGCCCAGGCTGCAGTGCAGTGGCATGATCTAGGCTCACTGCAGCCTTGACCTCCTGGGCTCAAGTGATCCATCCACCTCAGCCTCCTGAGTAGCTGGGACCACAGGCACACACCCCATGCCTGGCTATTTTTTTGGTATTCTTTGTGGAGACAAAGTTTTGCCATGTTGCCCAGGCTGGTCTCAAACTTCTGGGCTTAAGCGATCTCCCCTCATTGGCCTCCCAAAGTGCTGGTATTACAGATGTGAAACACCATCCCAGGCCTGAACATTCTGTTTTTAAAGGTTTCAAACAGGCTGGGTGTGGTGCGTCACACCTGTAATCCCAGTACTTTGGGAGGCCAAGGTGGGAAGATCACCTGAGGTTAGGAGTTGGAGGCCAGCCTGTCCAACATGGTCAAACCCCGTCTCTACTAAAAATACAAAAATTAGTCAGGCATAGTGGTGTGGGCCTGTAATCCCAGCTACTCAGGAGGCTGAGGCAGGAGAATACCTGAATCCGGGAGGCAGAGGTTTCAGTGACCCGAGATCATGCCACTGTACTCTAGCCTGGGTGACAGAGCAAGGAAAAAAAAAAAAAAAGTTTCCAATAAATGTGAACTTTTGCCTCAATTGACACAGGTTAGTCTATCTGGTAATGAATATCCAACATTAAGAAGTGATTATTTTTCTTGTGTCTCCTTCTGCCTCCTTTTACTATTGGCAAGCATGATTGCCTTGACTGTAAGCTCTGTGAGGGCAGGACTCCTGGTTGTCTTGTTTTGGAGACCCCTTCAGAGTATCTACTTGTCCACATTCCTGGAAGTGAAAAAGTTGGTCACATTTTATTTATTTTGTTTCCCCAGCACCTAGCAGCGTGCCAGGAATGTATAATAATAAATATTTGTTGACTCCAATGCCTAACATATGGTATTCTAAGCATGCATTGTAAATGTTTGAAATTACAACATAAGCAAGGTAGGGATATGAGTATTATATTTTATTTTTTTCTAACAAAACATACACTGTGATATAAAAACCTTTCAAAGAAGATTACACAGTGGTTTTCTTTCTCATTACCCATCACTTTCCTCCTCCCTAGAATTTCAAGATTATTGTTTCACCAAACAGAGTCAAAAGACAAAATTATAAGGAAGCTTCCAGAATTACCTGGGCTACCTACTGTCCTCCTTTATGCTGTCCTTTTTATCCTTTGGTTTGTTGGAAGTTAACCAAAGATAAAAGAAATATCTGAGGCCCCCTATTGGGATGTTAATTAGTTGTTTCTTTTCCAAGGAATTAAAAAAAAAATGCTTCTAAGAGAATGTCTGTGTTTGATTTAGCAGACAATCTCTCTCCTATCTCAACCTCAGTTTTGTTAGTTGACATTCTCAAGTGTCTCCAATTAGCTTAAGGAGTGTTAAGACATTAACAAAAATTCCCAAGGCAAAATTAATTTCAGTTTGCTTTGGCTTAAACAGATATGCCATATATCACCTCAGGAGGAAGAAGCCTGTTATAAAATCTGGCCAACAGCAATAATAACAGTAACAACATAAAACTCCCCAAACTGAAGCAACTCAGACTCCTCCCTGCTTGTTCAGAAGTGAAGCCCGGGGCCAGACGTGGTGGCTCACGCCTGTAATTCCAGCACTTTGGGAGGCTGAGGCGGGCAGATCATGAGGTCAGGAGTTTGAGACCAGCCTGGCCAACATGATGAAAGCCCATCTCTACTGAAAATACAAAAATTAGCCGGGCATGGTGGCGCATGTCTGTAATCCCACTTACTTAGGAGGCTGAGGCAGGAGAATCACTTGAACCCAGGAGGTGGAGGTTGCGGTGGGCCAAGATCGCGCCACTGCACTCCAGCCTGAGTGACAGAGTGAGACTCCGTCTCAAAAAAAAAAAAAAAAAAGAAGTGAAGGCCAGTGCCACAAGCCATTTGAAACCTACTGGAAAATGAAGTTGTGGTTTTAATTACAGTTGGCATTTACAACCCTCCAGGTAAAAGAAGTCAGTTTGCTAGAAAATTTCTTTCGGCACTGGAAGTGCAGGAAATTAATAAGAATGAGCTGAATATAAGTTGTATTTAACCTATTAAAGCCCAGCTTTGGAATTTCTTCTGGACCCTCAAGTAACCTTGTCTTTTGTCAGTTGGTGGACTTTGTTGAATGACTGCTAAGGGATGCTACTGGCCTTTAATGCTGAGAGCTCCCTTCCCTAACAGGCTTTTTGCTAGTTAGCAGGAAGGGAGCAAGACAGTTATCAAGTGGTGACCAGATTGTGTGAAATGAGTGAACAAATGGTTGGTATGGTAGGAGTTCAGAGAAAGGAGAGGCCATCTTGGGTTGGGGTGGAGGAAGAAAACATTATGGCGGAAAGAATTCTGAGAGGTCATTTGGTTTGCAGGTTGGGGAGGGGATTGGGAAGAACATTCTAAGCTGAGGAATAGCATGAGTCAAGCACTGTCCTGGCATGCTGGGATAGAGGGTGGTGGAGATGGGGTCTGGAGGAGGTGAATGGGAGATGGGGCAGGAGAGGTGGGCAGGGACTGGTTTGTGAAAAGCTTTGTAATTTGGGCTAGGTCTTGATGCTGTAGATCTGTGGTTTCCCACATTTATTCATTTAGCCTCAGAACCCTTTCTTAAGATGCAGTTTTACATGGAAGGCGGTCATATAAAATGGGTAGAAGGGGAGATGTGCTATTGAAATCTGCAATGCTACCCCCAAACCCGACCCTCTCTATTCCTTTGCCCGATACTCTGCACCTTGTTCCTGCTTAGTAAACGGAAAACCACTGGGAAAACACTGCTTTAGCAATGGACCATCAGTGATGCTTTTTGATCAGGGGAATGACATGCCTGGAAGATAATGACACAGTAATTTTAAATTCAGTTTTCTATTGTTTTATGTCTGGTTTATATTCGCGGGCACTTGATGGACGGGCTAAGTTGAAATGGTGTTTGGTGTTAAAATCACATGCGAGACCTTGGTCTAGAAAAACCCTGGGGGAGTTTTGAGACTGAAGCTACCCATCTCGTCTTGGGTATCTTTTCAATGTGTGTGTGTGTGTGTGTGTGTGTGTGTGTGTGTGTGTGTGTTGAGGGGTGGGCAGCTGATATTTTTGGTGACCAAAAGTTGGAAAGTGTGGAGGCTGTAGGGTCAGGTGGATTTGCATCAGATGCAGCTCTAGCACGTTCAGCCGTGTGACCCTGTGTATAGCTGACCTTCCCAGGCCATCAGCAGTGAATACCAGGGAAAGCCTTGCAGTTGAGAGGTGGGCATGACCAACAGTCCAGCTGTTCCTTCTTGGACATAGTGGCCATAAAATAGTGTTCCCACCTCTTGGGCATTTGGTTCACTTAGCCCCTTTCTCCTGCAAGGGATCGAGCTCTTTTTCTTCTTCTTACTCCAAATTTAGCTTGGATAGACCTTTTGAGTTTTTAAAAAGAATATTTGGTAAACTTTGACTCACCTGGGAACTGTTTTGTGCACATTTATAGTGGGCTGAATGTCTAAAAAGTTATGTTCACGTCCTAACCCCTAGAATCTGTGAAGGTGCTCTTACTTGGTAAAAGAGTCTTTGCAGATGTAATTAAAGATTTCATGATGAGATCATCCTGGATTTGGGGTGAGCCCTAAATCCAAAGACAGGTGTCCCAAGAAGAAGAAGAGAGGCCACAGAGGTACAGAGACACACAGAGAGGAGGGCCCCGTGAATATGTAGGCAGAGATTGGGATGTTGGAGTACCAAATATTACTGATGGATCACTGGAAACTGGAGAAAGGCATGGAATAGGTTCTCCCCTACAGCCTCTGGAAGGAGCCAATTCTGCAGACACCTTGATTTGGGCTTCTGGCCTCCAGAACTGTGAGAGAGTAGATTTCTGTTGTTTGTAGCCACCCAGTTTGTGGAAGTTTGTTATGGCAGCCCTAGGGAACTAACACAAGCACTGTGGGTTACAGCCTCCTCTCCCCTTTGTGGTCAACCCTTTTAGCCTCCCTGAGAAGTCTTTGCCCCTTTAGAGGTTTTCTAATCTTCTTTATCTGTGAGGTCTTTCATGCTGGTAGAACAAGCATTTCACGTTTTAGGTTCAGTTCCTTTGCACTATATTACCTCTCAGAGTCTGTTGGCTGTGGGATCTGCACTTCTCTGAGCAGGCCCAAAAGCGAACCACAGGGTATAAGAGGATCTGGTCCCGTTTTCCTAAAGGTTGTGTGAATTCCAGTTCACTGGCTATTGCTTCCTTTATTGATAAGGTGATTGTATGTTATTGTCCCCTTACAGATAAGGTGAGCATAGAAGTTAAGTTTGAGACAAACTTGGACACTCTTGAGAATGAAAGGGGACACTATTAATATTTATAACAGGTGTAAACTGGGACTATCCCAGGCAAACTGGGACAACTGGTCATCCTTCCTACGGGTCATATCTGGAACCTGAATACAGTTCCATTGGGCCTGCTTTTTGGTCTTGTCAGTATTAAGTCAGCAATAATTGCTTGCTTGGCCTTAGGAGGAATTGTTGGCCTTCCCAAGTCCCTTTTCTCTGGCTTTCTTATTCTCTCCAGAGGTTGAATGTTTCTTTATAGTTAAGGAGTTATCAAACTTCTTTGGTCTTCAGCCTTATTTGGCAAGGCAGAACAGCCCCTGGGCACCTTACGTGTCCTAATTTTTGCCACTCAGCATTGTAAAAATGCTTCTCTACAGTGAACAAGCACATCAGGCTATTTTGGCTGCAAAATCAATTAACTTGCATCCTTGAAAAAAAAAGGCTCCAAAATATGTTAAACAAATTGTTAATTCATGCCAGGAACAAAGCACAGTTTGTCATGTTTCATACATTAATACTGCATGGGGTTAACTCTTGAACCATCTGGAGGGCAGAATTCCGGGGCCCATGATGAGGGTGATAGGCAGGAGCTGAAGTCAGACATTGTTTCCTGATTCCCACATCACTTCGCCTGCTGAGAGAACAAAGAGTCATCTGTTGGATGTTCCTCTGGAGGGTAGAAGCCAGACCACGTTCTCTAAAATTAGCCTCTTCTCCTCTGCTGTTGTCAGAAACAAGGAGCCTTCCAGGAGGATGTTGTCATCACCACCAAGAAAGACCTAGAAATGTCAATTGTAATTAAACACCATGATTGGAGATATATTACCCATATTACTCCTCAGAAGAAATGGATTACCATACATGATGTTTCAGTTACTAAATTAAAAATTAGAGTCTAAGGTTTCTCTTATAGAAGTCAGTGAAATCCTGCAAGACCCTGTGGTCACATTTAGAGAAGCTGCCACCAGTTGCCCCAAGATAGTGGGTTACATGGCTGACTGCCCATTTCAGGGATGCTCTTGAGGGTAGGGATTGTGTTGTCATGTTCATTCATGTATCTTGGGGAGCTAGCATGGTCCTGGCAGCTGAGAGATGCTCAGGAAATGTGGATTGAATGAATGAACTATTTATGATAGAGGAGGCCCAGCATTCTCATTTACTGCAGCCACCAGTAGCTGAAAATATCTGAGATATTATATAAGAAATATTCACATTCCCATAGGTACTTCTTTATTTTGCTTAGTTGCACTTGTATTCTTTAGAAATTTTTAAATTGAGGTATAAGCTACATACACTAAAGTGCTCAGCTCTGTAGTGAACAGCTCAATTAATCTTTACACATGTATACACCCATGTCACCAGCACTCAGATCAAGAGAAAGAATGCTTCTAACACTCAAGGGCATTCCCTTATGGATCCTTCTAGTCAAAAACTCCTGCTAAATAAATATAAACACTCTCTGACTTCTATTATCAGAGGTTGGTTTTGCCTATTCTTGAACTTCATATTGTTGATGAAAAGAGTCAAACTCTTAAAATTATTTGAAGAGATTTATTCTGAGCCAAATATGAGTGACCTTGGCCCATGACATAGCCCTCAGGAGGTCCTGAGAATGTGTGCCCAGGGTGGTTAAGGTGCAACTTGATTTTCTACATTTTAGGGAGACGGGACATCAATCAAATACTTTTGAGAAATACATTGGTTTGATCCAGAAAGGCGGGATAATTCAAAGGGTAGGGGGCAGAGTGGCTTCCAGGCTATAACTATTTTCCAGTTGACAATTTGTTGAGGTTTTCTAAAGAGCTGGGATCAATAGAAAGAAAATGTTCAGATTAAGATAAAAGATTATGGAGACCAAGGTTCTTTTGAAGTTTCAAGTCTCATAGTGGCTGCCCTTAAAGACAATAGATGACAGATGTTTCCTATTCAGATTCCTACTCATGCCTTTAAAAAGTGCTAGACTCTCAGTTAATTTCTTTAGGGTTTGGAGGGCCTGAAAGAAAAAGATTTAGCTATATTAATAGAGATTCTTTAAAGATGCAAATTTTCCCCCACTAAGAACGGCTTTGCAGGGTCATTTCAAAATATGGCAAAGAAACATGTTTTGGGGTAAAATATTTAGATTTTCTTCTTTGTCACATAACATTATGCAAGTCACATTGGAAAGTAAGTCACCGTATACAGTTAAATAAAACCCATCTGATGAGAATTTATGGTTTGTAGGGCATGACTCCCAGACCCCTTAGATGGGAATTTGGGCAAGATAAGAAAAATCAGTGCTTAGTCCTCAATATAAATGTAATTGTATAATATGTGATCTTTTATGTCTACCTTCTTTCACTCAATATTATATCGTGAGAGTCATCCAAGTGGTTAATTGCTGTGTAGCAGCAGTTTGTTCTTTTTATTGCAAAGAGCTATTCCATTATGTGACTATACCACAATTTATTTATCCATTCTACTGTTTGGGTAGTTTCCAGTTTGGGCTATTATGAATGAAACTTTTATGAATATTTTTGTTCATATCTTTAATTGCACATATATTCTCAAAGTTTATGTTTTTCTTGTAAGAGAGGAGGGAGAGGAGGCAAATAATAATGATAATAATAACAATAACTGAGGCTTATTGAAAGCTTAATATATTCCAGGAATTATACTAAGCAATTAACTAAATGCTCTATCACCACAGCCCATGCATGCTTTTTAGTGCTATACCATTCTGCATTCTAACTTCACACCTTAATTAGAAAAACTTAAAAGCAAGACGACCTTTTAAGTACAAACTGAGTATGTGATCAGTCAGCGTCTGAAATTATCTAATTAACTTTTTGGTTTATTTTAGAGCTGACCGTCTCCCACTGCTGCCATTTCATTCCCCGTTAGAACAGGAACTCATCAGTTTTAGGGTTGAATTCCCAGGCACTCAGTTCCTTGCCTGGCCCTGGTAGACTCTCAGTAAATCTGCTTTTTTACAAGAGAGCTATTTTCTAAAAGATTATTTGTGACCAAGTTGTTTTTGAATCTCAGAAGCCATTTGCTGCAAAACTCTCTTGGACCAGTCTACCCAACCTGATATTACTGACCTAGAATGCTAAGGGTAGCCACCAAAACTTTGTATATTCTTAAAAGAGAGCAGGTCTCTCAACTCAGTTGTTTGCTGGTATTTTTGTGTGCTCTTTATTGGTAATCTTATACTAAGCAGCTTAATTTTTTTTTTAAATTGAGTCTTCATTAACATACAATAAAATATCCAGGTCTTAAGTGTTCTGTTTCATATGTGTTGCCAGCTGAGTATAACTATCACCCAAAACAAGATGCAGAATGTTTCTATCAGCCCATATATTCTCTCATCAGTTCTCTACCTCTTCCCAGCCCCAACCAATCACAAATCTGACTTCTTTCAGTATAGATTAGTTTTGCCCATTTATGGTTATGTATAATTGAAAACATACACTACGTGTTCTTTGTCTGACTGGCTTCTTTTACGTATCACAGGGTTTTGAGATTCACCTTGTTCTGTTTATTTTTTTTGCTGAGTAGTATCCTCATGGTATGAATATCTCACAGTTTGTTTATCTACAATCTTGTTGATGGACATTTGCGTAGTTTCTAGTTTTGGGCTATTTTGAATACATTTGCTATGTACATTTTTGTACAAGTCTTTTTGTGGACAGATTTTCATTTCTCTTGGGTAAACTCCTATCAGTGGGATTATTTGGTAAGTGCATGTTTTAGCTTTATAAGAAACTGGCAGTCCTCAAAAGTGGTTGAACTGTTTTATACACCCACCAACAACATAGGCAAGTCGCAGTTGTTTTTCAGCTTTACCAGCATTTAGTATGTTACCATGTTAATATGGTCATGGGTATGCAGTTCTGTTTGAACAAGCACTCATTTGCCCCAACATTTGCTTTTATATAATTTCACTCCTCTTTCTTTCTCACCATAGACTTTGAACCTTTATTCATAGCCCTAGGCCTTTGTTTTGAGTGCTGAGGCTGAGGATTTCCTTCACTCTGAAACTCACTGTGGATTCTGTGTTCTCTGCTTGAGAAAAGAAGACTATTAATTTCTCCTACCTTTCCCTATCTTTGTTCGGCAGGTCATAAGTCATAAGTTCCTATTGGGCTTCTAAGGGCAGACTACCATTTTCTATTGGATTTTTGGCTGTAACCAAATTTAACTAGAAAATAAGCTTTTCAAGACTGGGAACCTTGTCTGATTTGCTCATCATTATATTCCAAGCTTTCAGATCAGTGCTGGCACATAATAAATATTTGTTTAATGAATACATTTAAAACTATGAAAGTAAATATGTTACGCTTTAATCAACATTTAGCAATGTATTTATTAGGAGTTTCTGGCAGTGGCAAAGTTAATATTTGAATTTTTCCTTAAAAACAAAATGTAATATGGCTTGGTGATAGGGTCTGGAAATAGCCTCTGATACCCACCTGCACGTGCCACCTGGGGGCCTGGGGACTGGTCTGCCCAGCCTGCCACTGCCACTGCTGGTGCCCACATGTGCCACTTGGGGGCCTGAGGGTTGGCTGGCTAAAGCTACCACCACCACCAATACCATGCATGCTACCTAGGGGCCTGATGACCCTCCTACACACCCAAGCCACCATTGCCACTATAGGCACCCAAGCAAGCTGCCTGGAGGCCTAAGGATCCACTTGCCTGAACTTGCTACCACCAGTGCCTGCATACACCACCTGGGGATCCAAGGACTGACAATTTCAGTTCACTGCCACCACCACTGGTGTCTGATGACCAGTCTGTCTGGCATCCCTGTCTCCCACAGAGACTTGCTATAGCCTTCACTAACAACTGCAGCCTAAACCACTGAGGAATTCATGGTTTTCTGATGAATTCAGGAATTCTGGAATTCAGGAATTCAGGAATTCTGATGCTGATTATAGCTAAGGAAATCATACAGACCCTACACTACTGCACCCACCCAAAATCAAAGCCAAAGTATCCTACCCAAATAACATTATAGATATATCTATAGAAAAAATATTTCCCTATGAAAGCCACTTCATAAAATTGATTGGAAGAAGCAACTGTTACACTAGATGTGCAGATATTAATGTAAGGACACAAGAAACATGAAAAAGCAAAAAGATATGACACCTATAAAAGAATACAACAATTGTTTAGCAACAGATTCTAATGAAAAGAAAAACTAAGAAATGCCTGAAAAAGAATTCAAAATAATGACATTAAAGAAACTCAATAAGATACAAGAGAACACAGATAAACAATACAAAGAAATCAGGAAAACAATTCATGATCTGAATGAGAAATTCAACAAAGATATACTTACCATAAAAAACCAAACAGACATCCCATAACTGAATAATTCAATGAATGAGATAAAAAATACAATTGAGAGCTTTGATAATAGACTAAATCAAGCAGAAGAAAGATTTTCTGTTCATGAAGACAGTTCTTTTGAAATAACCCAGTCAGACTTAAACAAATAAAAATAAAAGAATAAAGGAAGCCTATATTCCATATAGGATGTCATAAAGCAACCAAATATTTGAATTTTAAAAGTTTCAGAGAAGAGATAGGTGAAGGCATAGAAAACCCATTTAACAAAATGATAGGTGAAAACTTTCCAAGTCTTGCAAGAGATATAGACAACCAGGTACATGGAAATTCAAAAATTCTCAAATAGATTCAACCCAAGAAGATCTTCTCCAAGGCACATTGTGGTCAAACTGCTAAAAGTCAAAGACAAAGAATTCTGAAAAATAGCAAGAGGAAAGTATTAAGTTACATGTGAGAGAGTTCCCATCAGACTAACAAAAGATTTCTCAACAGAAACCTTAGAGGCCAAGAGAGAATGGATGATATATTCAAAATATTGAAAGAGGTGGGTGTAATGGCTCATGCCTATAATCCTAGTGTTTTGAGAGGCTGAGGTGGGAGGATTGCTTAAGGGCAGGAGTTTGAGACTATTCAGGGTAATATAACAAGACCCCATTTGTACAAAAAGTAAAAACATTAGGTAGACATGGTGGTGCATGCCTGTAGTCCCAGCTACTTGGGAGGCTGAGGTGGGAGGATCACTTGAACCTAAAAGTTTGAGGCTGCAGTGAGCTATGATCATGCCACTGCACTTCAGCCTAGGCAACAGAGTGAGACTGACTTGAATAAAACAAAATGAAATAAAACAACAACAACATAAAAACCCAACATGACAATGTGTAGAAAGAGGGAAAAAAAAAGAAAAGCCATCAGCTAAGAATACTAAATCTAGTAAAGGTAACTTTCAAAAATTAAGGAGAAATAAAGTCTTTCCCAGACAAGCAAAAACTGAGGAAATTCATCACCACTAGACTGACCTTACAAGAACTGCTTAAGGGAGTCCTACATCTGGAAATGAAAGAAAAATACCTACCATCATGCAAACACACAAAAGTATGAAAGCAGGTGGTAGAGCAGACACATAAATGGGAAAGAGAAAGGAGTCAAATGTTACCAATACAAAAAACCACCAAACTGCAATGATAAACAAGAAGAGAGAAAGAAAGGAACAAAGAATATGCAAAACAACCAGAAAACAATGAACAATAATGACAGTACTCACCTGTCAATAATAACTTTGTGAATGAATTAAATATCTCACTTAGAAGGTACACACTGACTGAATGGATTTAAAAAATGATGCAAGGATATGCTGCCTACAAGAAACTCACTTCACCTGTAAAGACACATATAGACTAAAAGTGGAGGGATGGAAAAAGATATTCCACGCTGATATGGTTTGGTTCTGTGTCCCCACCCAAATCTCATCTTGTAGCTCCCATAAGTCCCATGTGTTGTGGGAGGGACCCAGTGGGAGATGACTGAATCATGGGGTCAGGTCTTTCCCATGCTGTTCTTGTGATAGTGAATGGGTCTCATGAGATCTGATGGTTTTAAAAATGGGAGTTTCTGTGCACAAGCTCTCTTTTTGCCTGCTGGCATCCACATAAGATGTGACTTGCTCCTTCTTGCCTTCTGCCATGATTGTGAGGCCTCCCCAGCCATGTGGAACTGTGAGTCCAATAAACTTCTTCTTTTGTAAATTGCCAGTCTCAGGTATGTCCTTATCAGCAGCAGGAAAATGGACTAATACACATGCAAACAGAAATTGAAAGCAAGAGTAGTAGTTATACTTACATAAGATAAAACAGACTTTAGGTCAAAATGTGAAAAAGAGACAAAGAAGGTCATTATATAATAATGAAGGGATCAATTCAGCAAGAGGATATAACAATTTTAAATATATATGCACTCAACACTGGTGCACCCAAATATATAAAGCAAATATTATTAAATTTAAAGGGAGAGAGAGGCCTCAATACAATCACAGTAGGAGATTTGAACACCACACTCTCAGCATTGGATAAATCATCTAGACAAAATCAACAAGGAAACATTGGACTTAAATTGGACTTTAGACCAAATAGATGTAACAGACATTTACAGAACATCTTATCCAATAGCTGCTGAATACACATTCTTCTCATCAGTACATAGAGCATTCTTCAGTATAGGCTGTATTTTAGGTCACAAACCAAGTCTCAATAAATTTTAAAAACTCAAAATCATATCAAGTATCTTCTCAGATCACCATGGAATAAAAGTAGAAATCAATAACAAGAGGAACTTTAGAAACTATACAAATGTATGGAAATTAAACAGCATGTCCCCGAACAACCATTGGACCATTGAAGACATTAAGGAAGTTAAAAAGAAATCTTGAAACAAATGAAAACTGAAACACAGCATACCCAAACCTATGGGTTACAGCAAAAGCTATTCTAAGAGGGAAGCTCATAGCAATAAATGCCTATATCAAAAAAGTGGAATGATTTCAAATAACCTAATGATGCACCTCAGGAAACTAGAAAAGCAGGAATAAACCAAACCCCAAATTAGTAAAAGGAAATAAATACCTAAGTGAAAGAGAGACTAAAAAAATACAAAGGATCAGTGAAATGAAAGGTTTTTTTTTTTGAAAAGATAAATAAAATTGATAAACTGCTAGCTAGACTAACCAAGGAAAAGAAAGATAAGACCCACATAAATAAAATCAGAAACGAAAAAGGAGATGTCGTAGAATTCATATGGAATCACAAAAGACCCCAAATAGCTAAAGCAATACTGAGCAAAAAGAACCAAAACTGGAGGCTTCATACTATCTGTCTTCAAAATATGCTACAAAACTATAGTAACCAAAACAGCTTGGTGTTGGTATAAAAACAGACATATAGACCAATGTAACAGAACAGAGAACTCAGAAATAAAGCCACATATTTACAGCCAATTGACCTTCAACAAAGTTGACAAGAACCTACATTGGGGAAAGGACTTGCTCTTCAATAAATGGTGTTGGGAAAATTGGATAGACACATGCAGAAGAATGAAATAGGACCCCTATGTCTCACCATATAAAAAAATCAATTGAAAATGGATTAAAGACATAAGGCTAAAACTATAAAACTACTAGATGAAAACATAGGGGAAATGCTTCAGGACATTGGTCTAGGCAAAGATTTTATGGCTAAGACTTCGAAAGCATATGCAACAAAACAAAACCGAAAATAGACTGATAGAACTATATTAAACTAAAAAGCTTCTGCACAGAAAAGGAAACAACGCTGTGAAGAGACAACCTGTAGAACGGGAGAAAAGAATTGCAAACAATCAGCAAGGGATTAATATCCAGAATATATAAGGAACTCAACTCAACGGAAAAACAAAACAAAACAAAAAGCCCAATCCCATTAAAAAGTGGGCAAGCAGGGCACAGTGACTGATGCATATAATCCCAGCTACTTGGGAGGCTGAGGGGAGAGGATTGCTTGAGCCCAGGAGTTCAAGGCTGCAATATGCTATAATTGCACCACTGTACTCCAGCCTGGGTGACAGAGTGAGACCCATCTCTAAAAAAACAAAAAGCGGGCAAAGGATGTGAATACACATTTCTCAAAAGAAGACATACAAATAAATGGTCAACATGTATATGAAAATATGCTCAACACCACTAATCATCAGGGAAATGCAAATCAAAGCCACAGTGAAATATCGTCTCACCCCAGTTAGTATGGCTGTCATGAAAAAGAAAAAAAAAAAAAAAAAACCAAATGCTGGGTGTGGGGGATGTGGAGAAAAGGGAATTCTTATATGCTGTTGGTGAGAATGTAAATTAATGTGGTCGTTATGGAAAACAGTATAGAGATTTTTTTAAAAAACTTAAAATAGAACTACTATATGATCCAGCAATCCAACTAGTGGGTATTTGTTCAAAAGAAAAGAAATCAGTATATCAAAGGAATACCTGCATCCCTACGTATCGCAGCACTATTCACAATAGCCAAGATACGGAATCAACTGAAGTGTCCATCAACAGATGAATGGATAAAGAAAATATGGCATATATATGCAATGAAATACTATTCAGCCATCAAAGAAAATGAAATCCTGTCATTTTCAGCAATATTGATGGAACCGAAGGTCATTATGTTAAGCAAAATAAGCCAGCCGCAGGAAGACAAATATCACATGTTCTCATATGAGAGACAAATATCGCATATTCTCATATGTGAGAGCTAAAAAAGTTGATCTGATGGAGGTTGAGAGTAGAATGATAGTTACCAGAGACTGGGAAGGGTATGTGTGGGGCATGAAGAGAGGCTGGCTAAGTTCTAGTGTTTGAAAATATAATAGGGTGACTATAGTTAACCATAATTTATTGTATATTTCAAAACAGAAGAGAAGATTTTGAATATTTCCAATACAAGGAAATAATAATTGTTTGAGGTGATAGATATCCTAAATACCCTCATGTGATCATACACATTGTATGCACATATCAAATATCACAGGTACCACATAAATATGTACAATTATTATGTATCAATGAAAAAAATTGTTTGAAGGATATGGAAATAGAGAAAATACACTGAAGTTATTCATAATAAAATGGAACTTCTGAGATGACACAGTATTTAGTTGTCCATGTTGTATGATGGAAGGGGGCTGCTGTAAGTTTCCATTCTACAAAATATATCTCCCACCAGATTGGCAGAACTCCTAAAATGTATATTAGTAAAGATTTGTTTCTTGGCTTAAGGTGCTCTTATTTTCACGAGATCTCTTTTAAAATTCAAAATTTTAAGGGAGAGCCATATGGGTCCTTATGGAGAATTAGTTTAACAGATTCTATTGCCAGTTCCTTTGAAAGGTCTGGGGAAACAAGACCCCAGAAGAGAGAATATGACCCAGGTGGGTTCATCCCAGGACCTTGCCTTCTAAGGGTGGGGGTAGAGGTGTGTGTGGGTATGGATGGGGAGTTTAATCATCTCATGTTTTGGGAGGTGAATGTGGACTTAATGCTGGACTTGGGAAGCAGTAGGGAAGGCACTGAAAAAAAACCTGTTTCAAAATTTAGTCAAGCTGTTAAAGATAAGACTTATAGGTTGAAAGTATAAAAGTTGTTCCCCGCTTCCTTTTTATTCCTAAAATCATGTACAAAAATGACTTACATGTTTTCTGGAGGGTTTTTTTTCTCAGAGATACAAAAAATTATGAACACCAAAGTTAAACTGTATCTTTTAGACATAATCTTCAATGAAATCACCTCAACATTTTAAAGATATTTTTAAGTTTTATTCTTTTCTTTCGCCATTAATCACACAGTCAACTGAAATACAATGAATATGCGAAGATGAGTTTGGTTTCACCTTTTTACATTTTCAGCCTGCCTAATGGTTTCCATCTTTGCTTAAATGTGTTTACGAGACTTCCAATTTTTATCTTCAGTATTTCATTTCCCATTCACTTAAAAAAATTTTTTTAGGCAGAGTCTTGCTGTCACCCAAGCTGGAGTTCAGTGACATAATCACAGCTCACAGCAGCCTCAACTTTCTGGGCTCAAGAGATCTTCCCACATCATCTCCTGAGTAGCTGGGACTACAGGTACATGCCACCATGCCTGCCTAATTTTTTGTAGAGACAAGGTTTTGCCATGTTGGCCAGGCTGGTCTTGAACTTCTGGGCTCAAACGATCATCTGCCTTGGCCTCCCGAAGTGCTGGATTACAAGGATGAGCTGCCACACTTGAGCCCCCATTTCCTTTTATGAAATGAATGATTGTAATTTCCATAGTTGTACAAACATTGCTCTGCTAAGTAAGATGGCTGTACTGAGAAACTAAACTCCTGTTACATCTTGGTGAACTTAGAAGGAGGTTCTTTTTTTTTTAGACAGAGTCTCACTCTTGTTGCTCAGGTTGGAGAGCAGTGGTGTGATCTTGGCTCACTGCAACCTCCGCCTTTTGGGTTCAAGTGATTCTCCTGCCTCAGCCTCCCAAGTAGCTGGGATTACAGGTGGCCGCCACCACACCCAGCTAATTTTTGTATTTTTAGTAGAGATGGAGTTTCACCATGTTGGCCAGGCTGGTCTCGAACTCCTGACCTCAGGTCATCTGCCCACCTCAGCCTCCCAAAGTGCTGGGATTGCAGGCATGAGACACTGTGCCCTGCCAGAGGTTCTTCTTACTGTAGCATCAAGATCTTGAGTGGTCTGGCTCTTGCATACCCCCTCAGTCTTATTTCCCTCTACTCCGCCTCTTGTTCATGGCACTTCAGGCATCTGGACGTTCTCTCCATTCCTCAGATCTGCCAAGGTCCTTCCTGCCACAGGGCCTTTGCATAAACTGTTTCTGAAGCTTTGAACATTCTTTCTCCTCTCCTTACAGGACCCAGACCTTCAAGTGCAGGCTTAAGTTAACTCCTCAGTGAAGCTTTCTTAGAACACCCTGTTTAAATTAGACTCATCTCTCCATTTATATACTTATTTTTACTAATAGACTTTATTTTTTAGAACAGTTTTATATTTACAGAAAAACTGAGCAGACAGTACAGAGAGTTCTTATAGATCCTGCCCATAGTTCCTCCTGTTATTAACATCTTACATTAGTGTGGTGCATTTCTTTTCATTGATGAGCCAATGTTGATATATCAGTATTAATGAAAGTTCATAGTTTATTCATATTTGTTTAGTTTTTACCAGATGTCCTTTTTCTGTTCCAGGATCCCATCCAGGACTCCATATTAGATTTATTTCTCATATATCCTTGGGCTCCTCTTGGCTTTGACAGTTTCTCAGAATTTGTTTTTGGTGACTTTGATGGTTTTGAGGAGTACTGGTCAGGGATATTGTCGGACGCTCCTCTACTGAAACTTGTCTGATGTTTTTCTCATAATTAGACTCAGTTATGGGTATTTGAGAGGAAGACCACAGAGGCGAAGTGCCATTTTCATCTCACTGTGTCAAGAGTGCCTGCTATAAGTGTGATTTATGAATGTTGACATTGATTTTGATCACCTGAATGAGATAGTGTTTGTCAGATTTTTCTACTGTGAAGTTATCTATTTTTCCTTCTTTTCCTGCTGTACTCTTTGGAAGGAAGTCACTAGACACAGCCCACCCTAAGGAGTTGGGAGTTATACTTCCCCTCCTTTAGGATGCAGTATCTACATAAATTGTTTGGTATTTTTCTGCTTAAGAAATTTATTTCTTCTCCATTTATTAATATATTCGATCATTTATTCATATCAGTATCAACTCATGAATATTTATTTTACACTTTAGGTTATAATTCAGTACTACCTTGCTTATTTTGTTGCTCCGGTTGTTCCAACCTTGGCCTTTGGTAACTCTTCCAGATGGTTCCTGCATTTCTTTGACCTTGCCCTATCAATTTTTTTTTTTCATCTTCTTACTTTCTGGCAGTACAAGATACTCCAGAATCATCTTGTGTTTTTCCTGTGCCAGTCTTGGAATCAGTCATTTCTCCAAGGAACCCTGGTTCCTTTTATTGGAGAATGGCCTTAGAAACCGAGATCTGGGTGCCAGGTATGTCCATTGCTACTGGTGTGTTCCTCATTTATTTTTTATTATAGCACCCTGATTCTTTCATCCATAGCTTAAATTATACAATACATTATGATTTGTTTGCTTTCCTATTTATTGCCTGTCTCCCCACATATCTTGTCAACTCCATGAATTCACGTGCCATGTTTCACCCACAGTGCCTAACACATAGCTGGCCCTCAAGAAACATTTGTTGAGGGAAGGAATGAATGAAACCTGGCCAGGAAGCAGAACTTTCATGAGGGAACTTGCAATGTTCATTCAACACCTGATGAATTAATGCCCAATTTTAACATATGAGCCATGGTTTAAACTTTACGGGTTTCAGTGCATAAAGTATTAAAGAAAAGTTAGACCGATTAAAAAAAGCTGAATATATGAAATTGAGGATTCCCCTTGTGTATACAGTACTTACAAGTTCACTAATTGTGTTGATGTTTATATTCGAATTCTCTAGGTAACTTAAAAAATAATTTCAACTTCTATTTTAGATTCAGGGGGTACATGTGCAGGTTTGTTACCTGGGCATATAGTGTGATTCTAAGGTTTGGGGTATGATTGATCCTGTCACCCAGTTACTGAGCATAGTATCTAGTAATTATTCTACCCTGCCTCCAATGTCTATTGTTGCCATCCTTATGTCCAGGAGTACCCAATGTTTAGCATCCACTTATAAGTGAGAACATGCAGTGTTTGGTTTTCTATTCCTACATTACTTTGCTTACGATAATGGCCCCCAGCTGTATCCATGTTGCTGCGAAGGACATGATTTCATTCTTTTCATGGCTGCATAGTATTCCATGACATATATGTACCACATTTTCTTCATTCAGTCCACTGCTGTTGGGCACCTGGGCTGATTCCATGTCTTGCTATTTTGAATAGTGCTGTGAGGAACATATGAGTGCATGTGTATTTTGGTAGAAGAATTTATTTTCTCTTTTCTTTTTCTTTTTTTTTTTTGAGACAGAGTCTCACTCTGTTGCCCAGGCTGGAGTGCAGTGGTACATTCTCTGCTCACTGCAAGCTTTGCCTCCCAGGTTCATGCCATTCTCCTGCCTCAGCCTCCCAAGTAGCTGGGACTACAGGTGCCTGCCACCATGCCCGGCTGATTTTTTGTATTTTTAGTAGAGACGGGGTTTCACCGTGTTAGCCAGGATGGTCTCGATCTCCTGATCTCATGATCTACTTGCCTTGGCCTCCCAAAGTGCTGGGATTACAGGTGTGAGCCACCACCCCCAGCCGAACAGTTTATTTTCATTTGGATGTATACCCAGTAATGGGATTGCTATGTCAAATGGTAGCTCTCTTTTAAGTTCTTTGAGAAATCTTCAAACTGCTTTCCACAGTGGCTGAATTTATATTCCCACCAATAGTGTATAAGCATTCCCTTTTCTCTGCAGCCTCTCCAGCATCTGTTGCTTTTTGACTTTTTAATAATAGCCATTCTGAGTGGTGTAAGATAGTATCTCATTGTGGTTTTGATTTGCATTTCTCTGATGGTGAGTAATGTGGAGCATTTTTTCATGTTTGTTTGTTGGCTGCTTGTATGTCTCTTTTTGAGAAGTGTCTATATGTTTTTCGCCTATTTTTAAATGGGATTATTTATTTTTTGCTCGATGAATTAAGCTCCTTATAGATTTTGGATATTAGATCTTTGTTGGATGCATAGTTTGTGAATATTCTTCCATTCTGTAGGTTGTTTATACCGTTGATAGTTTCTTTTGCTGCGCAGAAGCTTTTTAGTTTAATTAGGTCTCACTGGTGAATATTTGTTTTTGTAGCAATTGCTTTTGAGGACTTAGTCATAAATTCTTTCCCAAGGCCGATGTCCAGAATGGTGTTTTCTAGGTTTTCTTCTAGAATTTTCATAATTTGAAGTCTTACATTTAAATCTTTCATCTATATTGAGGTAATTTTTTGTATATGGTGAAAGGTAGGGGTCCAGTTTTATTTTTCTGCCTATGGCTAGCCAGCTATTGCAGCACCACTTATTGAACCAGGAGTCCTTTCCCCATTGCTTATTTTTGTTGACTTTGTCAAAGATCAGATGGTTGTAGGTGTGTGGCTCTATTTCTGGTTTCTCTATTCTGTTCCTTTGGTCTATGTGTCTGATTTTGTACTAGTACCATGCTGTTTTGGTTGCTGTAGGCTTATAATATAGTTTAAAGTCAGGTAATGTGATGCCTCTGGCTTTGTTCTTTTGCTTAGGATTGCTTTGGCTATTCAGACTTTGTTTTTGGTCCATATGAATAATAGCTTTTTTCTAGTTCTGTGAAAAATGACTTTGGTACTTTGATAGGAATAGCATTGAATCTATAGATTGCTTTAGGAAGTATGGCCATTTTAACAATATTGATTCTTCCAGTTCATGAGCATGTAATGTTTTTCCATTTGTTTGTGTCATCTATGATTTCTTTCAGCAGTGTTTTATAGTTCTCCTTGTGGAGATCTTTCATCTCCCTGGTTAGATGTATTCCTAGATTTTTTTAAATTTTATTTTTGCAGCTATTGTAAATGGGATTGTGTTCTTGATTTGGCTCTCAGCTTGAACGTTATTGGTGTCTAGAAATGACATGGATTTTTATACATTGATTTTGTATCCTGAAAGTTTCCTACACTTGTTTAACAGTTCCACGAGTCTTTTGGCAGAATCTTTAGGATTTTCTAGGTATAGAATCATAGCATCAGTAAAGACAAATTGACTTCTTTTCCTATTTGGATGCCTTTTATTTCTTTCTCTTTCCTGATGGCTCTGGTTAGGGCTTCCACAACTTGTTAATTAAGCTTTATGATCAGAAAAGGTATCTGTGAATTCTAGCTGAGTATTGCTTTCTGTAGGTGAGATATCTGGCTGGTATTTATTTTATTTTATTTGCTGGTAGGTATAACAAAGACACAAGTTTTTTCTTATGCCAAAAATAAAATAAAAAGAATAGCTGAGAGCAAAGAAGTACAAATAGAGGTGCAATAAATGTGCTAATTATTTTTTTCTCTGTTGAAGGTAATGTTTTGGAACAAAGCTAGAGATGTGACATGGTAGAGCACAGAGGGCTGGATGGGGCTGATGGGGCACTCTCCTTACAGTGCCAAAACCAGACACAAACAATGCTGGGAGGCCTGAGCACTGGGGGTCAGAAGTGTTTCTAAAGGATACTGGCTTGCTAAGAGCAGGACTCTAAATTCAGGCAAGGGACTCAGGAGTAGTCCTTCATTTAAGGATGGGGGCAGAGGTAGCATAAGCTGGGCTCAGAGATTTGGGCACAAAGGAGGTAGGAGCTCATTTCCCAGACATGCAGTTCAAGGTGGGAGCAAGAGTGAAGGGCACGATGCCAGGACTGGACCCTGCAAGCCAGACCCAAGGCTGAATTGTCAATTGGCCCACAACACCTTTGTTGCCTGTTTTCACTGACCAGGCTCAGGGTGGCTGAGGCTGCAGGGGCTCCAAGTTGGCTGGGGAGGATAGTCATGTCATCCTAACTCTAGGTTGAGGGGAAATGCTGAGTCTGATGTTGGCGTCTTTTGTTGCTATCTGACCTTTAACTCTGGCATAATTACTTTTCTGAGGAAATTATTCTAAGGTCACTTTTGGTTGCATACTGAGTCAGTGGGCAAGACTTGCCCCAGGCCTGACTCAAAGCTTTGTTCTTGTGCAGCATAAATACCTACGTCCTACTAGGCCTGGTGGACCCTCGGTTGCCCCTTGGCTCTGCTCCCTCAGGCCTTGGGCTGTGCTGCTGCCCTCGGTCAGTCCCTGGCTCCTGAGGAGGGGTTGAAGAGGACTGTTTGCCTCCTGACTCTGCCACTCCAGCCAGGGGTTCTGTCCTCCAGGAACTGCTCTCTTCAGCCTCAGATCCACCTTTTCCCTCAAGGCCCAGGCCTGGTAGAGTTAACCCTGCTGTGCCTACCTTTTCTGGCTTTTGAAATCTGGACAAGGAAGACCCAGTGACTTTTCCTGGAAAAGTTCTTGGAAACTCTATTTTAAGAGGGCTCCTTCTTTCTAGGAACAGAAAGATGGCCTTTGTTTATTTCCTGTCTCCTATAAAAGAAGCATCCAAACCTGGCAGCATTGTGGCTCAGTGCATTCACCCCCGAGCCAGGCATCTTGCTGGAAAACACAAAGTGTCTCTTGTACTCTTTAATTCAGTGGCTCTCACACATGAACCTGTGCAAGAATTTCACCAGCAGAGTACAGGGCCCCTCCCTGGGCAAGTCTGATTCCATGGATCTGAAGCAGATAGTTTTAGACCCCCTTGATGCTGATGCAGGAGTTGAGAACTGAAATGCCTTCGGGGCTGGGGGTGGCCATCTGTAGTTGCAAGAGCTGCCAGGTGCTGAACTGCTTGTCTTGTGGCCTAAATTAGGACTCCTGCCCAGCTACTAAGCCTTTTAAAATACTTTGCTGGCCAAACACTATACATGCCTGAGGGCTGTAGTTTGCAATTGTTCGTCTAATGCTTCTGGAAAGCATTAGGTTCAGGGAGCTGAAGGGTAACTATTTTTTGGAGTAACAAGGGGAAGGGATTTCTTGTTTGTTGAGTGCTTACTGTATGCTGAGCACTGTGCTCAATACTTTTATATCCTATATCCATTTAATCCTAATAAAACTCAGCAATGTATGTGTTAATACCCTCACTTACAGATGAGGAAACTGACACTCAGAGAGGTGAAGTAATTTGCTAAGGTTTCCACAGTGAGCGGCAGAGCTAGGATTTGGGTGCAGAGCTAGGATTGCGTGCAGGTCCACCTGACTTTATGACTGGTGTCCATCCCCCAAGGACCTGTTACTTCCTTCTATTCCATGCTGCTTTCATAGGGGAAGAACACATCCAATCCCCAACTTCAGCATGTGAGTGCCTAGTGGCCTTGTATGCAAGGTGTATAACGGCACAGACCCTGGACTCTGACAGCCTGAGTAGGAATCCAAGTTCTGCCACTTTTTAGTGCACTTTCCTGCACCTTGTTATATCATGTATATATAGAGGATAATTACAGTATCTATCATGAGATTACCATGTGGATTAAAGGAGTTAGTGTAAGCACAACACTTAGTCTCTGGTATATAACAACCACTATCATTGGCTGCTATTACTGTTATTATCAGTACTACTAAGGATCTTCATAGCCTTATTGTTTAGCAGCATGGCGTTTGGCCTGTCACTGGGGCTTAGGGAATGTTGGTGAATGAATATATCCCAGTTGGCTTTTCCATGGTCATTCTTCTTTCTCCCATTTACCCATAATCCTTCTACCATCTGTTCCCACCCCTTCTCCTGCTCCCTAAGCCGCAAAAGCATGGAGGTTTGTATCTTCAGGCTGTGTCTGTGTATGAGGATTTTAAGGTTAGTTATGGGAAGGTGCTTGCAGCTGAATCAGCATCTGTCTGTGTCTTCTGTATCTCTGTATTTCTATGGGTGGACATATCTATAAGGGAATGACGATTACATGCATTTGCATCTTGGAGCATGATTTTGCATTTCTGGTTGTGTCTTGAGTAATGAGAATATGTAAGAGTGGATATCTACATGCGCAGGTGTCTTATATGGAGGGGTGCTGCTACTCCTCTTGAATTGGGGATTAGTCAAATGAGGGTTTTGGAGAAGCATAGTGAGTGAAGGAAAGATTGGCAGTAAAACCAACCTTTTTTCTTTCCTCTCCCTCCCTCCCTACCTTCTTCCCTCCCTCCCTTCCTCCTTCCCTTCTTCCCTCCCTCCCTCTTTCCCTCCGGTGTTCTAATAGAGGAGTGCATTTGGGGTAGTGGAAGCAGGGGCTGTGGTGCAGAGGAGGTGAGGCTGGGTGGTGGTGAGGCTGGGTGGTAGGGGTGGGAGGCAGGCGAGGAGAGCCTTGTAAGCCGTGTTTAGCAACTTGACTTTTATCTCAGAGGAATCTATGAAAGAAGGGATGTGTTAAGATTTTTGCAGTTTAAAAAGAAAAATGCCACATGGAGGATGGACTCTAGGGGTTCAAAGATGGAGGCTGGTGGCCAGAGGGAAGGCTATTGTGAAATCAAGGCAAGCAATGAAGAGGGGTATGATGGAAGAAATGGAGAGGAGGGGTGAGCATATGCAATCTAAAGAGCAGGACTTGGAGATTAATTGCACCTTGGGGAGAAGGAAAGGAAGTCCCTAAGGAGCCCCACATGGGAGAATGGGCACACCATGCTGCCATCGGCTGAAACAGAGAACACAGCAAGACAGACAGGTTGTGGGGGAATGGGAGAGGGATTGAGCTGAGGGTGTATTGAGTTTGGGGTACCCACAGGACATCCAGTTAAAGATGTTAAACAAGATGTTGGATGTGGAAGTCTGAACTTTAGAGAGAAATATCCACTTATAGATGGCCATTGAAGCTAGGGATGAAGGTAAAGTTGCCCAAAGAGAACATGTACAGGGGAGAAGAAGAGAACAGGTTTCTCTGCTGCTGTAACAAACTGCCACAAACGTAGTGGCTTAAAACAACACAAATTTATTATCTTATAGTACCAGAGGTCCAAAGGCTGAAACGGGTCCTAGGGGGCTAAAATCAGGGTGTGAGCAGAGCTGTGTCCCTTCTGGAGGCTCTAGGGGAGAGCCCATTCCCTGCCTTTTTCAGCTTCCAGAGGCTGCCCACGTTCCTTGGCTCATGGCCCCATATCACACCAACCACTGTTTCTGTTGTCCCTCATCTTCTCCAACTTTATCCTTCTTGCCTCTCTTTTATAAGGACTTTTGAGATTACATTGGGCCTAACTAGATAATTCAAGATTATTTCCCCATCACAGGTCCTCAACCATGCAAGGTAACATACTCACAGGTTCCAGCGATTAGGATGTGAACATTTTTAGAGGAGCATTATTCTGTCTACCACAAGGACCTAAAACAGAACCCCAAGGTTTATGGATATTAAAGGCATAGACAGAGGAAGAGGAGTGTGCAAAGCAGGCAGGGAAGTTATAGTTAGGGGAGCCAGGAAACCATGGCATGGAGATTGGGCAGGGTTGGGAGGAGGTGGTCAAGAGTTTCAAGAAGAGGGAGTAATTGCTCCTGTCAAATGCGATAGGTTCTGCAGGACAAAGATTGAAAAATGCCTATTGGACTTGACAGTCAAGAAGCAGTTTATTTATTCAACAAATATTTATTGAGCATTTATTGTGTGCCAGGCACTATGCTTGGTGCAGAGAATAAAGCAGTGATGGAGGCACAGTCCCTGTTCATATTCTACTGAGGGTGAAAGGCAATCAATCAGTCACATGGTTCTAAGTGCCATGTAAGGAATCAAATTAGGAAAGGTGTGAGAAGATCTCTGGGAAGATTTCTGAAGAGGAGATGTCTAAGCCTATGGCTGAATGACAAGAAGAGTGGGTCATTGGAATCTTGGGGGTGGCATTCCAGGCACAGGGAGCTACTAGTGAAAAGGCCCTCACTTGGATGATCCCTAGCTTGTCAGAGATGGAGAGGAGCTCCGTGTGGCTGTGGCATGAAGGTGAGGAGGAGGGCAGTAGGGATTTAGGTTGGGAGAGGCTGTGAGCATCACAGCTTTGGGCTTTGAATGCCAAGTAAGGAGTTCAGATTTCGCGTTAAGATTTTGTTGTAGAAGGGGTCAAGAGTGGAACAGGGAGACTAGTAAAAGAGAAGATTGCAGTAATCGATGATGTTGGGTTGGACTAGATTTCAGTAGTTGTTATCTTCCAAAAATATATGTTGAAGCCCTGACCCCTGGTACCTGTGAATGTGACCTTGAGATCATGCCACTGCACTTCAGCCTGGGTAACAACAACAACAACAACAACAACAACAACAACACAACTAGGTCCTTTACAGATGTAAGTTAAGATGAGGTCATACTGGATTAGCATGGGCCTAATGTAATGTGACTTGTGTCCTTATAAGCAGAGGGAAATTTGGACCCAGATACAGAGACCCCTGGGGAGAACACCTTATGATGACTGAGGCAGAGAAGGGAGTGATGCAACTGTAAGCCAAGAGCCACCAAGGCCACCATCAGAAGCTGGGAAGAGACAAGGAAGAGTTCCGCCTTGCGGGTTATGGAGAGAACGTGGCTCTGCCAACGCCTTGATTTTGTCCTACTGTCCTCTAGAACTGTGTGACAATACATTTCTGTTGTTTTTAGCTGCCTGGTTTGTGGTAGTTGGTTACGACAAACTTAGAAACTGATGCAGCAGTGGAGATGGGGAGAGGTGGCCTGGGGGTAGAGCTGACAGGATTTGCTGATGGATGGAAAGCACGAGGTGAAGGAAAGGGAGCAACTGAGGACAAACTAGACTTGTGGCCTGAGCACTCCGGTGGCTGAGGAGTCTCTTTACTGGGGTTGGAAAGACTACGGGTGGAGCAGATTTGGGGAGGAAAATCAAGAGTTGAATCTGTGAGTCAGAAGCTGAGCCAGAGGTATAAATTTGAGGTCATTAGCATATAGATGGCATTGAAATAATGACAGTAAATGAAGTCACCGGGGAGAGGAAGTTTCAGACAACCCTGAATGGCCTTGAAACATCCTAGTTTGGAGAAAAGGTATTTTCCAATGTTGGATATTCTTGACTTTTTGTAGGTCCAAGTCAGGATGCATTTTTCCCCCAGAGCTACATGGGCTCAGTTACATGTATGTTTCTTTTACTTTAACTGGTTTGAAAACTGGACAACAATATTTTGAAGCTCTTTCCATCAATGGGTAGAGTCTGTTCTTCCCTCCGAAGTCCTCCCCCACTAAGAAACAATTGTACTGGTCTTGGGACTTCCCTTGACCCATGAAAGTGGCAGAAGGGATGCTGAGCTAGTTTCAAGCCTAGACTCCAGAGGTCTTTCAGCTTCTGGCTTTGGCTTCTTGGCTCACCCCTGCTGTCACGGAATGAAGCCTGGGCTGGACTTCTCTAGGACGAGAGAGAGGTCCAGCTGACAGCTGGGGCTGAGGCCATTTTGGGCCAGTCATTTCAGCTGTTGTCTGACTGCAACCAAATGAGTGAGTCCAAGTGAGACCAGCAGAAGAACTGGCTAGTCAGCTGACAAGACTGGAAGAAATAAAGAGATTGTTGTTGTTTTAAGTCATATACTTTTGGGGTGGTTGATTACACAAAGGGATACATTTGGCATAGACCTCGTATCCAGATAAGCAGGATAATATGGAGGAAAAGAGCTACACTGTTCAGGGTCATGGAAATAAATCAGGATTTAATCTAGATGCATGATTAAATGAAAATCCAAAAGGTCACGAAATAATACATCATTCATGAAATGATAAAATACAGAAGGTACATTTCAGAGACCAAATGTCATTCATTAAATTATTCCTTCAACAAATATTTAAGGGTCTGCTCTCTACAATATGCCTGGCAGGGCAGTAGGTGAAGGACACAGAGGAAAATGGGATGAACACTCAAAATACTGTCACTGACTCTCCCCTTGGCGTTTATTGTTGAGTGTGCTGCATCCCTGTGCGCTAGAAATGGCTGTGGAGATAGAAAATGTGGTTAACGATAATAATGGCTGTCATTGATTGACCTCTCACTAGGTCTCATGTACTTTATATTCATTATCTTATTTAGACCTCACCACAACCCTGTGTGGTGGGGATTATTCTTCTTCATTCCACAGCTACAGAAACTGGGTCTTGTAAGGGATAAGTGGCTTGGCCAGGATTACACAGCTGGAAAGGGGTGGATGATGCACCAGCTGGGTCTGACTCTCAAGTTTATATTCTTTCCACCAGGTTGCCTATTGTCCAAGAGTCCCTCACCTGACTCTAAGGCAGCGGATGGGTCCAGATTGTAGGATGGGTTCGGTGAATCCTGTGGTCAGATGGAGTCCCTGACTGGATTGGCAATTAGCATCAAGAGGATTGATTCTCACTGTGGAGATATAGTTCTCTCTCTGCACAAGGAGAATCAGGACCTCAGCAGGGAGGGGAAGGCCATGTGAACCCACACCATCATGGTTTTCATCTGTGTGATCTTGAAAGACACCCCTCCTTCCTGCCAAATAGACCTTAACAGGCAGGGCTACTCTAGGACATTGTCTCATTGTACCAGATTCAAGACACAGCCAAATGTAGGGGGTGTAGGTCAGCCACAGGGTTGTGACCCTCACCTCTCAGGTCCCTCCTGGACACGCTGTGTCCTGTGGGCTCCACAGCATGGACGTTGCAGCCAGGATTCACGGGTGCAGCCAGGCACGTGATGTCACAGCCATTGGACAGTGTGCCACAGTGGGGGCTGTAAGCTAAGATCCACAGAAGACTTCCGTGTCTCTGTGACTCGTAGGGAGAGAGGGGGCTCAGAGGCCAGTGAGTTGCCCTGTGCTGGGAGGAATGGCACTGTGCAGGGTTGGAGGAAGCCTCTCACCATTAAGCCCTGGGAGCCAGCTTAATAAGAGAGCACATGTGGGCAAACAGCTGCCAAGCCAGGAGACCAAAGTCAGTGTTCAGGACGGGATGCAGGCTGCCTGGGCCCCACACTAGGAGGCTGAGAAAGACTCTTGGCCCTGGGAATGGGCATAGAGCGCTCTTGCTGCAGTGGGGATTTTCAGCCTCCAGCCCAGCGTGGGCCATTCTCTGCAGGGAGGCCCTTCTTGGCGGCTCAGGACTGGTGGGCACCATCTCTGGGAGGAAGGGCCTCAGAGTTCTGAAATGTCATGCAGGTGTGGCTTCCAGACTTCACAAAATGGGGGTCACCTCAAAGACAATGATCGCCTCTTTTTGCTTCCCAATGCTCATTTATAGACTCCAGGTTTCTGTTGAGTCCCGGAACTTGAGGGCAGAGTGTGACCCTCTGTCACTTCTACATCAAGAGACCAAGCTTTGTCCTGACTAGGATACTTAGGAGGGTTTTGAAGTTAAAGTTTTTTTTTTCTGAGATAGCATTGTGGACTCAGGAGCGAGAACATTAGCAGGGGATTGGGAGGTGCAAAGTAGGCTCTCTTGTCCAGTGGCTCAGTGGGGGCCCTCCAACCCGAGGGGCTGCTTCTCCCCTTGGACAGAGCTGGCCTTTCCACTGGACAGGCAGTTAGGCAGACTCTATTAGACCCCCATAGAGGCCAAGGCCAAATCTCAAAATATTCATTTCTCTTTAAATAAGTTACTATTCATTTTCTCTAATAGCAGTAGCTAACATTTACTTGACGTTTACTATGTACCAGGAATTGTGCTAAGCACTTCACAAAGATTATTTTATTTAATTCTGGGAGATAGTACCAGAGTCCTTTTTTAAACAGATGGTGAAAAGGAGGTGCAGAGAAAGTAGATATTTTGTCTTAAGTCACGTGGCTGATAAATTGTGGAACCAAAAATTAAACCAAGGCCTGCACACTGAACTGTACTTCTTCCAGATGAAAGAGAGACACACGTTCTCGGTGAAAATTTACAAAACATAAAAAAGCCAAATCGTCTATAGTTTCTCTATTCACAGATAGCAACTGTTGATATTTTTTCCATGTACCATGTGTGTATTTTTTTAAACGGATTTATGAAAGTACTGACTGATAGACTGCTCTCCCCACTCTCTGCAATATATTTTGAACATTTTCCAACGTTGATTTTTAGTGGCCTCAACGTATTTCATTATCTGGGAATCCATAATTTATTTTTAAAAATCTCTCCCTATTGTTGGAACTTGAGTTTGCTTATAAATTTTGTTGTTATAAATAATGCCACGATGAGCAACTTTGTTCAGGCGTCTTTGCAAATATCTCAGAAGACTGCCTGGGGATAAATTCTATTAGTGCTGTTTCTGCATCAAAAGGCATATGCATTTAAAAGCTTTGAGATTATTTCAAAAACACTTTCCTGAAGATTTACACTAATTTACTTTCCCGCTAGAGGAGTATGATAATATTCATTCTTTACAACTCTGCTAACAGTGGGTATTTCATTATTTTTAAACTTTGTACATTTTCTCATGTGAAAAATACCTTTTTAAATGACATTGGACAATTTTTATATGTATTGGCCACTTGTTTTTCTGTGAACTGCCTTTATTTTTATTAGAATGTTTATCTTTTTCATATTGATTTGGATGAGCTCTTTATATATTACAAGACATAAACCTTTTGTCATATGTTACAGATTTTTTTCCATTTATCATGTACTTCTATTTTATCGTATCTTTAACGTACAGAAGTTTTAAACTTTTACAAAAGTTTACAGAAGGTAAACAAATCTACCAGTCTTTAGCCTTTATTGTTTTTACTTTTGGTTCTATGCAGGGTGATATAGATACCTTCATTAAAAAATCAATTCTTTTCCTCATTTTGAAGTCTTGACGAATATTTATTCAGTGCTATTCTGTACCCGACACTTTCTAGGCACTGGGGCTACATAAGCAAGGTGGGGAATTTTCCCACTTCTGTTTACTTTTGCTATCTGTCTGAGATTTATTTATTTATTTATTTATTTATTTATTTATTTATTTATTTATTTATTTTTTGAGGTGGAGTCTCGCTCTGTTGCCCGGACTGGAGTGCAGTGGCCAGATCTCAGCTCACTGCAAGCTCCGCCTCCCGGGTTTACGCCATTCTCCTGCCTCAGCCTCCCGAGTAGCTGGGACTACAGGCACCCGCCACCTCGCCCAGCTAGTTTTTGTATTTTTAGTAGAGACGGGGTTTCACCGTGTTAGCCAGGATGGTCTCGATCTCCTGACCTCGTGATCCGCCCGTCTCAGCCTCCCAAAGTGCTGGGATTACAGGCTTGAGCCACCGCGCCCGGCCCTGAGATTTATTTTTAAATACAGTCAGCTGGGGGCTGATTGAATGCCTCTGCAGTGGCTCTGCCTTCCATAGGTGGAAAAGATAAAGAGGAAAATCCTTTAGACAAGGCCAGAATTTGAAGGCTTGTGCCAGAATGGCTGTCTGCCTAAATGAAAGATGTATTACTAAGAGATCAGACAGTAAAATTGCAAAGCCCTTGCCTTAGGCCAGCCCATGCCACATGGGTCACTGAGGTCCTCATTCCTGGAACTAGTCCTCGGGGGCAGGTGTGGGCCCTCATCCAGGACAGACCACGGCTCTGCTGTAGCCACTGCAGTGCCTGGTTGGCATCTTGGTGCAGTTGGTTCTGCAGAGGTGGCTTGGTATGGATGGGAAAACTTGATCCACTGAAGGTCATGTGGTTCCCATAAACTGATCACACAGTAGTGTCCTTTGTCAGAATCTTGCTTTTCTGGGTCAGGGCAGCAGTTCCTGCACATGTGTTTTCCGGTAAACATTGGACCCTTTCTCCATGGAAAGGCGATGGGCCTGGATCCACAGTGGCCCTTGGATAGTTATAGTTCTATTTCCTCATGAGTTAGCTGGAGCCCTGGAGCTCTCAGTCCCTGGGATGCAGCTGTTAACCGTTTTTTTTTTTTTTTTTGAGACAGAGTCTCGCTCTGTTGCCCAGGCTGGAGTGCAGTGGTGCAGTCTTGGCCCACTGCAACCTCCACTCCCCAGGTTCAAATGATTCTCCAGTCTCAGCCTCCTGAGTAGCTGGGACCACAGGCTCACACCACCATGCCTAATTATTGTATTTTTAGTAGAGATGGGGGGGAAATCTCACCATATTGGCCAGGCTGGCCTCGAACTGCTGACCTCAAGTGATCCAAGCAACTCAGCCTCCCAAAGTGCTAGGATTACAGGCGTGAGCCACTGCACCTGGCCTAGCTGTTGATTTTTTCAAATCAGGTTAGGAAAGGAGAAAATAGGTTGGTTTCCTTGCTGTTGCCCAAACTCGGCTAATCTGTGGAGGGCTCGTAGGACACAGTGTTAGGCGGTCCAGGGCTGAAAACGGGACTGGTGTGGGCAGCAATAATCAGGATACTGGGATTTTAGGCAGAAGACCTAGAGAAGCAGTTTGTAGAGATCACATTAGGCACATGTGAGTCGGGTACTCATCTCTACAGGAATGCAGCATGTGGGACTCTTGCTGCCAAGGATCTGGGTAGGAGCTCTTTTCTCCTTGCTAATTCTGTTTTTCCTCCTCTGAGTATCCCTGTCTGTGGGGAAGGCTCTTCTTAATTTTAGGGCAGGCCATGACTCCCTGGTGGAGGGACAGCACCCGGTGGTCTAAATACACCCACCATGATTTCAAGCTCTCAGCACTTTAACAGCTGGCACACAAAATGGAGCTTTTGGTTCTGAGTTGTTGGCATAGGCTGGCTCCAGCACGTCATTAGCAGTGCCCTCGCCCTTCCAGCGGTGCTTGGCTTCCACGTCTGAGGGAAGGGGTATGTGTGCTCAGCCATCCTGGGCTCAGGCTAGTGTCTGAAGTGCCAGTAGCCCTGGCAACCTGCTGGCTCTTCAGGGAGGTCTCAGTTTCTTCCCAGGCAGGGCCATTTTGTTTTGTTATTCAACCTCTGCTCAGACTTGGGGCATGAGTCCTGGCATCGGGCATCTTAACAAATAAGGGGCCGGGCGTGGTGGCTCACACCTGTAATCCTAGCACTTTGTGAAGCTGAGGCGGGTGAATAACCTGAGGTCAGGAATTCGAGACCAGCCTGGCCAACATGGTGAAAACCTGTTGCTACCAAAAATATGAAAATTAGGCCGGGCATGGTGGCTCACGCCTGTAATCCCAGCACTTTGGGAGGCTGAGGCGGGCAGATCATGAGTTCAGGAGATCGAGACCATCCTGGCTAACACAGTGAAACCCCTTCTCTACTGAAAATACAAAAAAATTAGCTGGGCGTGGTGGCGTGCGCCTGTAGTCCCAGCTACTTGGGAGGCTGAGGCAGGAGAATGGCGTGAACCTGGGAGGCGGAGCTTGCAGTGAGCCGAGATAGTGCCACTGCACTCCAGCCTGGGCGATAGGGTGAGACTCCATCTCAAACAAACAAAACCCAAAACAAATATGGAGTGACCCATTTTCAGTGACTCCCTTAGACACTTGAGCTTATTTTGTATTTCTAGCATGGTTCTGCAAATCTCACTCATAGTACTGATTACTCTGCCAGTAACCAGCTCTATGACTGGGGGAAGATCAATTACCTTCCTTGTGCCTCAGTGTCTTTTCTTTGTAAAATGATGGTGTTGGAACTGGATCTCTGAGGTCTTTTCCAGTCCTACTATGCCATGATTATAAGAATTTTTGAATGACAGCAGTATTTATAGGCAATGATATTACTAAGGCAATGTTGAGGCTGACTCAAATCTGTGTGAAGCAGAGAAAAACATGCAAAGTCACTTGGGGAAAAAACGGTTATTTTTGAGTACCATAGAGCCTACTAATAAAACACAAATTCAAAAATGAAAAACGTCGGCCACATTTCTTAGGTACAAAAGACGGACACCTTGAAAGATGATGGGGTTAATGGATTCAGCTCTGATGCTGCCAGTGACTTCAGCGGAAGAAGAAAGGGCCTCCTGGGAAATCAACAGGAACTCGTTTAGACGGATCAACTCTAAATTATGGAGGGATTATCCAGGTTAAATCTTGCTTTCATGCTTTTTGACTGCATCTATTCTGCTTAATTACTTACTTGGTTGGCATCTCATATTTCCTTTCTTTCCTTGCAGCCTGCAGGGAATTCGTTTGATGAGATAGGGTGGGATGGTGAAAAAGCTGTGGATTAGAAATCAGGAGACCCAATTTCTAACTGGTTGTAAGGCTCTAGCAGATCATTTCTCCAGTCTGGGCTTCAGATGCATCTGTTGATAAATGAGGGATTTGGGATAAAACAGTGGTTTGCAACCAGGGGATGTTTCAGAATGCTGCTGATCTGGCCGGACTCGCTTCCCAGCTATAGTTGGGGTTCAGGTCTTCCCCACCCAGCTCCCAGCTTTCAGTTTTCTGGGGCCAGCAGATGACCCTGAGAATATCCTTCTCTTAGCAGTGGTGAAAGTAGAAACATGCAGTGCTTCTGGAGGCCTGAGGGGAGCTGAGGCTCACTGTCCCTTCTGCCCCCTTCCCACTGGCCAAGACAAGTCACATTGCCAATGTGGACAGACCCAGGACAGGGATGGATGCTCTGCCTCTCCTGGTGCAAACTACAAAGTCTCATGGTGACTTTGAGGATAGGAAAGGGTGAAGAATTGGGACAGTTGGTGCAGTCTACTGGAGAGGACCACACACTTCCTCCTCTCATGCTGTGGTTCTAGGAGAGAAGTGTCCTCATTTTATAGCACAGCTTTAAGGCAAGAAGCATAGCAAAGCAAAACAGATCCTCTCTTTTCCTGTTCATGCGCGCGTACACGCACACACACACGCACACGCACACGCACATGCACACCAGCCAACCAACAAGCAAACAAATGAAACTCAAAACACCCAGGGACAACAACAAAACAACAACGACAGCAACACAGAGAGAGGAGGTCTGGGTCCAAGAGAGTAACAGCTGCTTCCTCATCTCTCTCAGCAGTTGGACCCCAGGTCCTATCTCTGGCAGTCTTACTCAAAAAAACTTTTAGTTGTAATTAAGCCTAACTTGCACATCTGTGAAATGGGGATGATAACTTCAATCTCACTCTTTGCAGGTGGCTGTGAGTTCTCCAGTGAGGTAACAGCTATGATGCTTCTGGCATGATGTCTGGCACATCATGGTGACGTTCGTTTCTCCTTGCTCCTCTCTGAGACCCTCATTTCCTCACAGCTGGGTGTCATCTCAGCCTCCCAGAGGCCCTTCCACCCTGCTTCCTGTGTCCTGCTCACTGGCTCTACTGTTTCCCGCCTGTGTGCCTGTAATGAAGCACTCTCCCCTGCCTGGTGCATCTTCTCCTCTCCTCTCTGCCCAAACTGGGTTTTCCTTGCAGGCCAGCATGAGTCCCACATGAGTCTCTTTTGCTAACAGACATCAGTCCACAACAGTCTCTTTCTCTTTACCATATGATATTTAACCTTGGGTGGCCTCAGATTGCCAATTTTTTTTGTTTGTTTTTTGAGATGGAGTCTCACTCTTGTTGCCCAGGCTGGAGTGCAGTGGTGCAATCTCGGCTCACTGCAGCTTCTGCCTCCCAGGTTCAAGCAATTCTCCTGCCTCAGCCCCCCAAGTAGATGGGATTACAGGCACCCACCACCCCGCTTGGCTAAATGTTGTATATTTAGTAGAGATGGGGTTTTGCCACGTTGGTCAGGCTGGTCTTGAACTCCTGACCTCAAGTGATCCACTTTCCTCAGCCTCCCAAAATGCTGGAATTACAGGCATAGGCCACTGCGCTCGGCCCCTCAGGTTGCCAACTGAGGTCTGTCCTGAAAGTTCTTCAAGAGCAAGATCCTTGTCTGATCAATGTCTGTATCCCTTATATCTGCATGTTGCTGAGAACACAATAGGTGCTTAGTAAATATTAGCTGAATGCTTAAAGACCAATCTCAGCCTCCCCAAAGCCATCCTTTATCCATAAATATGGCAAGGACAAGAAGACCAGCAGGAAGAACAAGACTCCTGGAGACTCTTTGAGAAGAGGCCGAACCTGTGGACAGGGTCACTGTCTGCCTGGAGCCCGGCCGGGGATGCCCCGATCTCAGGCGGCCCCCTGAGCACTGGGATCTGCTGACAACTGTGGACGGCCGATTGGCCAATATTTAGGCCTCTGCTTGGAGATGCAGTCTGACTTCCTGCCAGCCTGCATGCCGAAAGAACAAGCCTGCATGCTCCAGTAGTGTCTTGGTCCTGTGGGGGCCCTCCTGATGAGTCACTTTCTGTTCTTGAGGAGGCAGACAGAGCCTGAGAGAATGAAGGTTAAATGGAAATTTAGGATTGTAAAAAAAATTAGAGATGGAGAGGACATGGGAAAGGAGCAAGAGGTTGGGCAGGGCTTTGATACCTTTTGTGAACTATTTGAAGATATTTTATATCCCTTGCTTTTCTCTGATTCTGTGAATGATGTCACCATACACCCAGGGACTCAGGCCTCTTCAGTGGCCCCTCCCCAACCTCTCCTGCCTGCACCCCTGTTCTATCCCCATCTGATGGTCGCTTACATCTCCTTGTCTCTATCTTCCCTCCTCTCTTTCCAGGGTCTCATGACGACCTTCTAGCTGCAGTGGTCTCCCTGCAGTCATCTTGCTCCCATGATCCATCCTATATGTTACCAAGCCAGAGGGATGGTTTAAAAATCTAAATAAAATCATGTTATTCATCTGCTCAAAACCCTTAAATAAAATCATGTTACTCACCTGCTGAAAACCCTCAAATGGCCTTGCAGTTTCACTTAGTTTAAAATCCCAACTCCTCGCTCTAGAAAATAGTCTGGTAGATCCCCCCAAAATTAAATATAGAACTACCGTATGATTCAGCAATTCTACTTCTGGGCATACACCCCCAAAATTGAAAGCAGCATCTTGAAGAGATGTTTGTACACCCATGTTCGTAAATGCATTATTCACAGTAGCCAAAAGGCAGAAGCAACCCACGTGTTCACTGACAGACAAATGGATAAACAAAATGTGGCATATTCATAGAGTGGAATATTATTCCATCTCAGAAAGGAAGGAAATTCTGATGCATGCTACAATACAGATGAACCTGGAGGACATCATGCCAAGTGAAATAAGCCAGACACAGAAAGACAAATACTGTAGGATTTCGCTTATACGAGATAGACTATTCCTGCCACTTAGAATGGACAAATTCATAGAGACAGAAGGCAGAAGGGTGGTCGTCAGGGGGTTGGGGGAGGGAGGAATGGGGAGTTGTTTAATGGGTGTGAAATTTCAGTTTGCATAATGAAAATAATCTTGGAGTTTGGCTGTGCAACAACATGAATGAACTGAACACTACCGAGCTATTAAAATGGCTAAGGTGGTGAATTTTTAAAAACTTGTTCAGCAATGCGGAAGCATTGTTTATTTTATATATACATATATATAAATTTCAATATATAATATATATTTTAGATATATAATATATATTCAATATGTAATATATATAATTTCAATCGTTTTTGGAGAACAGGTGGTATTTGGTTACATGGATGTTATTTAGTGGTGATTTCTGAAATTTTGCTGCACCCATCACCCGAGCAGTTGACACTGTACCCAATGTGTTGTCTTTTATCCCTTACCCTACTCCCATCCCTTCCCCTGGGTCCCCAAAGGCCACTGTATCCTTCTTATGTGAGGTGATGAATTTCAAGCCATCTATATCTTACCTCCTGACTCACGAGCCTCCCATGCTGGGCCCTGGTACACAGTGATACCCTGGCACCAGCTTCACTTCTCCTTGAAAGCTCTGAGCTCACTGGGTTTTGCTGTCCCACTGGCCTGAGCATCTCCTCCCAGAAGAGACTTGGTTTGGCCGGTCACCGCCTCCTCCTTGCCCCTCCTTCCCTCCACCACATCCCCACCTCTCTTGGCCTTGCTAGTGTCATCATTCTCTAGGATGGATTACGTTGCTCTCTGCCTCTCTAACCTGCTGTCTGACTATGCCTTGGTGGCCAGAAGAGTGCTTTCCACATGACACATGCTCCATAACTGCTTGCCGAGTGGTGTTTTCTGAGGCCTGTGTTTGAGTGACTATTGAGAGTGGGCATATGTTCTGCACCATTTTCCTTATGGTGAGTCTGAGTCACCTGGAACCAGCTATGATCTCTGGTACACTGAGCTTGTGCTCAGTGATGGGAACTGGCTGGATGCAGGGTTAACACAATTAATTGGCTTGCATAGAGATTCAATTATTAACCTTGAATTCAATACATTTTTATTGGATTTCTTTTTTTTTTGAGACTGAGTTTTGCTCTTGTTGCCCAGGCTGGAGTGCAATGGCATGATCTCAGCTCACTGCAGTCTCTACCTCCCAGGTTCAAGTGATTCTCCAGCCTCAGCCCCCTGAGTAGCTGGGATTACAGGCACGCGCCACCACGCCTGGCTAATTTTGTATTTTTAGTAGAGATGGGGTTTCACCATGTTGGTCAGACTAGTCTCAAACTCCTGACCTCGTGATCCACCCACCTTGGCCTCCCAAAGTGTTGGAATTACAGGCATGAGCCACTGTGCCCAGTTCTTTTATGCTAAAAGCATGAGGGAATGGGAAGAGACACGTAAGGATGAATGGGACACAGGACCTGTCTCGAAGAGCGTCTATCCAACAAGATTGGGATGAGAGCGGCCAGGGCCATGGTGGATGGTGAGTGGTCTGAGGGAACCACAGAGGGAGGGGATTTTACTCTGAGCCATGGGGCTGCAGAAAGGCTCGATGGGTGTGCTCTGCTGGAGATGAGTTGGGAAAGGCAGAGGGATTCTAACAAGTGGGAGGAGGCCTGGATGGCGACGCAGGAGTAAAGCCAGAGCCTTTGTGGTTCTGTTATGTGGCCATTATTCTGTCACGCTGGGGGAATCAATGGCTTTTTAGCAGAAGAGTGACGAGATCAAAGCTGAGTTTTATGAAGATCACTTGCGACCATGCACAGGAATGCCTGGGTGGGTTGAGGGGCTGGCAGCAGTGGTCCTCCAGACCCAGAGGCTCTTCCAGGGGAACAGGTGGGAGGCAGTGTGGGCCTGGGCATGGATGCCTGGGAGGAAGGCGAGAGACTCTTCTGAGGTGGGCTGGACAGAACTTGACAACTCTGTGTGTGTCTGTATAGGTGAGAGAGTGGGTGGTGTGTGTGACAGTGTGTGTGTTTGTGTGTGAAGAGTGTGTATGAGAGTTTGTGAGGTTGGTGGTGAGAGAGAAGCAGAGTGTGTGGCATGTGAGTGTGCAACTGTGTGGTATATGAGTGCAGGAGTGTGGTCTGAGTGTGCAAGAACATGTGAGAGTGTGCGTGAGTTTGTGCGAGGATGTGTGCATTTGCAGGCAGAAAGGGAGGCATCCTTCCCAGTGCTGAACAGCCAGCACTCCCTTGCCAGGAGCTAATTTTCCAGATGCCCCACAGTCAGGTGCCAATAACTGCCTTTCTCTACCTGCAGGGCTTGGCCAGCTCCCCTAGGATTCCCCTTTTCCTCACAGGAACTGCAGAGAAGCCTAGAACAAAACAGGAAGCCATCTCTGATTTGGAGGCTGATGCGTGACGCCTTGCGCCCTGCAGCTCCTGCTGGCTGTTGTCCTGCTCTTTCTCTCCAGCCACTTGCCTTTCACCTTGTTCCGCTCATGTTTAACATCCCTCAGCTGTCCCTGGGCTCTGTGGCCTGACCGTCCTTTGACCCCCTGTCTGCTCATTGCTGGCATGTGATACACCCTGGGCTTTGCTGGTTCCGGATGCTGCCCACACCCGGGGCTGACACTTGAACAATGTTTACATAGAGCAAGTTGATGCTTAATAAGTAATTGTGGAATGTTTGAAAAACAAGCAAAATGGGCCCAACTAAATACATTTGCCTTTTAGCACTACTGCCTATGGGAATAAAAGCAATATTCATCCCATTATAGGATGTTGACATCTAATTTAGTTTCTTACCAATGCATAGTTAGAAAAGAATCTTATTCCCACGGTACCAACACTAGCATTTTATTTCATTAATCAAAAGAGGCATGTTGGATTGAATTTAGGCACAGCAAAAGATGGAGTCTGGTATAAATGGTTTTTAAATGATGATTTCAAAAGGTGGTATTGTGTAGATAACTCAGCATTTGAATGTGCTTTTATGGGAGTGAAGAATAAAGCTCAAGAGAGTGTGTAGGCAGATTTCCTGGCCTATTTGTGGGCAAAGGATTGATTGTGCACGTGGTGCCAAGCATGCATGTGGATCCATCACTTCACTGGCAAACCAAGTCCATTTCCTGCAGAACATTTTATGGCATATGCATATCGCTAGTGCTTGCTAAAAATAGGTTCCCTTCAAAGTTGAGGTTTTTAAAAGGTGTATCAGCTAGCTTTTGCTGTGTAACAACCAACCACAAAGTCTCCATGGCTTACAATGAACATTATTTCTCCAGTGTCTTCAGGGTGCAATAGATCTGTTCTGTTCTCTGCTGTGTCATTCTGCTGGTTGGCTGGACTCATTCATGCATCTCTAGGCTGATGGGGGCCTGCCTGATGTGCCTTAGCTAGGGCAGTTCTTCATGTACTTATCCCCCTACTAGAACAAGCAAGTTGCCAAAGCATGTAATTCTCATGATAATGGTGGAAGCTGCATAAGTACAGAAATATGTAAGCCTTCTGGAAGCCTAGGCTTGGAACTGGCATACTGTCACTCCCACCATATGATATTGACCAAAACAAGTTACATGGCTGAGTTCAGATTCAGGGGGCAGGGATGACGACTCTACTTCATTGGTGAGAGAAACTGCGATGTTTCATAGCAAAGAGAAGGATGAGAATTGGGATCATTCATGCAGTCTACTGCAGACTGGTATTCTCTATTTAGCAAACAGCATTTTTTTTTTTTTTTTTTTGAGACAGAGTCTTGTTCTCTGGCCCAGGCTGGTGTGCAGTGGTGCAATCCTGGCTCACTGCAACTTCTGCCTTTCAGGTTCAAGGTGATTCCTCGTGCCTCAGTCTGCCGAGTAGCTGGGATTATAGGTAAGCGCCATCAAGCCTGGCTAATTTTTGTATTTTTAGTTGAGGCAGGATTTCACCATGTGGCCAGGCTGGCTTTGAACTCCTGGCCTCAAGTGGTCTGCCTGCCTCAACCTCCCAAAGTGCTGAGATTACAGGGTGAGCCATCATGCCTGGCCAGCAAACAGCAATATTTTAAGAAGACTTAGTGAAGAATGCAAAGGTATAGATATTTGAAATAATCATTTATACATAGGTAGTGAAAACTGAGTGACTTTTTTAGTGTTGTGAAATTATTGATTATTAGAATTAGAAGGAAACCATGGGAAATCAAATCCCAGCTAATCCTCTAATTTTACAGACTGAGACATTTGTAACTCAGACTGGGGAAGTGACTTGTCCTGGGTTTTTAGGTAATTAGTGACCATAAATCCTGAAACCTTATTTTTTCTCTGAATATAATACCCTTTGATAGACATAATAGTACACATTTTCCTTTGTACAACCCCCTTTTAATGAAAACCAAGTAAATACAACAAATGCATCATTTTTAATATGAGAGTCTTCAGTTCCTGAAACTCAAAATGTGAAATTCACAGTTATAATTTGCAGACGTGTTGCTGTGTTCAGCAATCTTCAGAAATGTAAGATTTCAGAACGTTATCATTAGAGTGAGATAGGCAAGTCAGTGTGACAATCAGAAAAAATCTGCATTGCAGTACATCACCCTGACTTTCATGTGTGTGACTATATTAATGCTGCAATGCTGGTATTTGGAATTATCACCAAGCAGTAAGAGCCAGTGGAGGAAGTTGGACTGGGACAGGACTTGGGTTTCTGTGTTTGCTTTGTTGCCGGTGATGGGACCTGAGCACATGTTTCAGCTCTTTGGTTCTGTTACTCATGCGAAAAATGACAATTTGGACTAGATGGAATTTAAGACCAAGTCCAAGGCTAAGATTCTAATTTTTATATCAGTGATAGAAATTGCACAGGTTTTCATTCTATTGCTGTTATTAACAAGGATTAGGTTTGGCTGCATTTGACAGGAAACCCCCAAATAAGTGGCTTATAGAAGATAGAGGTGATTTCTCTTTTTCATAAGAAAAAGAGGTTTGCAATTAGGAGTTCAGGGCTGATAAGAGGGCAGTGAGTGTCGTTAGGGATCTAGGCACTCATCTTTCTGCTCTGTTATCCTCAGGATATGACTTCTATCCTCAAGGTGACTTCAAGGTCACCTCATGGATCAATATGGCTGCTGGAGTTCCAGCAATCACCATCATTTAACAAGTAAGCAATAGGAAGAAATGGGAAGGGGTAACACTTGCCTCTTCCTTTTTGAAAGACATTTTATTTTGAAATAATTTTAGATTAATAGAAAATTTACAAAAATAGTACAGAGAGTTCCCATATATTCTTCATTCAACTTTCCCTAATGTTAACATCTTACAAAACCATGGTACAGCTTTCAAAATGCAGAAATTAACATTGGTACAATATTATTAACCTGATAATATTATTTATTAGAATTTTGCCTATTTTTATACTAATGTCCCTTTTTGGCTCCAGGATCCAATCCTGGATCCCACGTTGCATGTACTCATTATATCTTCTTAGCCTCCTTCAACCTGTGATATTTTCTCCATCTTTTCTTGTTTTTCACGATCTTGATAGTTTTTAAGATTATTGGTCAGGCATTGCATAGAAAGTTGCTCAATTTGGGTTTCTCTGATGTTATCTCATGGATAGACTGGGTTATTGGGCTTTGGGGAGAATTTCACAGCAGTGAAGCCCCCTTTCATTGCATCATATCAAGGTTCGTGGTATCAGCATGCCTTACTGCTGGCGATGGTAACCTTGATCGCTTGGTTAAGGTGGTGTCTGCCAGGTTTCTCCACTGTCTAATTATTTTATTTCCTTTTCCAGACCCTCTTGGGTAGAAGCAAGTCTCTAAGTTCAGTTCACACTCAAGGGAAGGAGCATTCAGCTCCACCTCCTGGAGCTCCCTCCTTTTAAAGGCATGCTCCTGGAAGTTCAACACAAAACTTCTGCTTTCACAGCTGGAATTTAGTGTAGTGTAATGAGTGGTGAAGAGCTTTGACTGGGGTCAGGCTGCTTGAGTTGAAATCTCAGCTGTGGCACTCATTAACAGTATGAATTGGGCATTAACAGTATGAATTGGGCAAATTACTTCTCTGGGATGTTTGCCCTGTAAAAAGAGGACAATCACTGTGTCCCTTATAGGGTTTTTGTGAGATTAAGTGATTTTATGTACAGAGAGATGCTTAGCATTGTGCTCGGCACACAGTGAGGTGCTGTCATTGTTAGCCATGGGCATTGTTACATGGCCACACTTAGCTATGAGAGAGCCTTGGAAATGTAGTCTTTATTTGCTTTTTCCAGGAAGCAACAAGCCTCGCTAGCTAAAAATTGGGATGCTGTTCCTGAGGAAGAAAAGGCAGGCTGAATTGTCAAAGACAACCAGCAGCATCTGCCACAATTGCTGTACTCAGAATCTGGGCCACTAGACCTATAGTAGGTGGGACCCAGATGAAACCTTCTTTCCCATTATGAAGTCTCCCTTGTGCAGGATCCACAGTACTCTCTGAGGGGTCATTTTGGGCTCTAGGAGAGTGAGACACACAGGCGGCAACCAGGCAGGTGCTAAGAGGTCATCAGGAATTAAGGGTCCTGCTGGGTTTATTTGATCATTGGGAACAATCAACTTTCCTCTGTGTCGGAATCCCAATGGAGGAATCCTTTTGAGTAGTTCACACCAGCGTGAGCTGGTGGAAGCAGCAGTGCATCCACGTGAGTGTTTGATATGTTTGCTTTCCTCAGAACATATTTAATCTTCATAAAAGGAAGGTAGCTCCTTTGGAAACTGCCATAAGAGATGGGGTGGGCTAGAAAGCTTTGCAAAGATCAGAGCCGCCTTATATTATCTATTGACAAGAGGGGATAGGAAGAAACATTCCTGGGGATGTGGAGGGCTGCCACCCAGGAGACCCACAGGAATGGCCCAGAACCTGCCCTAACCTTGTCTTTCATGTGTCAGGTGCTCCTTTTTAGGACAAAGAGTAGCACTAGGAACCAAGAACTAGATCACTGCCAAGTCTTGCCTTTGGGTTTTTAAAGATGAATGAGAAAAGACCAAGGACAGCTTCTCCTGCAGATGGGAGCTAAACACTGTGATCGTGGCTGGAGTGCAGTGTGCCCTGTCTGGCTATTGCTTTTCCTCCTGAAGTTTGATACCCACAGATGCCTCTTAACAGGCATTCGTTCCCCTTCTTGTCCTTGTATGGGTGACTTGGAACAGACGGTTTCCTCTCAGTCTCATGTTAACTCTGCCAGATTCATACCTATCACATAATATTATGTTTGGAAAATGACAGTGTTAAAGGTCATAGCCAGTAGCTTCCTGTGTGGCCTATAGCAAGTCATTTAACTCCTCTGGGCTCCAGTCTTCTCATCTGTAAAATAAGGGTGTTGACCTATGTGATCTAAGGTCCCTTCCAGCAGAAGCTGCTCTGGGCTCTTTGCTTTGCTCTGAGGGCACATGGAACTAGTCTCCTGACACATCATCTAGAATTGCCCATGTGTACTACATCTTGTCCTTCAATGCAGGACTTAAGAAATCACCTCTTCACCCATTCGTCTGTGACCCCAAATATCCCTCACTGTCATTTGTCCCTCTGTATGACTCCAAGCAGATCCAATATAGGACACTCTGTCTTGCCTATCTCAGCATCCTAGGGCCTTCAGCAGCAAGTTGGCACGAGGCAGTCACTGTGAGTGTGTGCGAATTGTGCTGCCAGTTCGCTGCTCCTCGTTCCCGTCAGGTTCTATTAGGAATGACAACTCTGAAGTGGATTTGTGCCTTTAATCACGTCACCATGTACAAGGGGCCTGGATATATGTCACTGACATCCCTTGCTCTTTTTTGTCCCTTTGATCACGCCCATGTCTGACGTGCCCTCTCACAAAGGGCTTCCCTTCAATCCCTTAAAATTTTGTGAAATGCTCAGGCCTGTGCTGGCCCTAGATGCATAATTAGTGAATATAGGATAGCTATCTTCCTGATTCTGAGGCTGCTCTACCCTTTTAAGGCCCTGTAAAGGAATGCAGCCCTGGACAGGGCCGATGTGCCCTGGTGGCTCCTCCCAAGGCCAATTTGCCAGCAGTTCGAGAAGCCTACCCGTCATTGCCCCAGGGAAGCAGCTTTTTCCTGCTGCTCTGAACACAGACCAGCGCCCCACCTTATATTTGCCCCTACATTTCTATAAAAATCTCATAATTATTTGGCTTCCTGTCATGCTTTCATGCACTCACTTAGCTCCAACATTTATCGTGAATTTGCTGCAGCCAGGCTCTTCTATAGATAGCACTTTTAAGTTTATGCATCTTTTTCTTAACATGTTTGATTTTCATGACATCCCAGTGAGATGGCCAGGGCAGAAACCAGGAATCTGAATCCCATAGTGTTTAAATGACTTGCTTGCGCTGGTGGAGATGAATCACCTACCTAGCTGGTTGTCTCTGTTTTCTAATCCAAAGATCTCTAATATTTCATGCCTTTGACTTGGTGTAATTTGGTTGGCTCGTGGCTTCAAGTCATTCTTCTGGCGACCTTGAATTTAATGCAAACTTCATGGCATCTCCTTCCAGAGACATGTCCTGCCGTGGAGAAGGTCTCCAGGCCTTGGAGAGTGGGAACCAAGGCTATTCTGTTCTTGTGCACTTGGCATTGGGGACTGTAATTTGTGGAATTACATCAAAGGGGCAAACTGAGAAATTTTTAAATCCAGCACTCTCTTCCCCAGATTTTGCTCTGATTTCCTCTTTCAAAAGACGATTCTGCCTGTAATCCCAGCACTTTGGGAGGCTGAGGTGGGTGGATCACTTGAGGTCAGGAGTTTGAGACCAACCTGGCCAACATGGTGAAACCCTGACTCTACTAAAAATACAAATTAGCCGGGCGTGGTGGTGAGCTCCTCTAATCCCAGCTACTTGGGAGGCTGAGGCAGAAGAATCGCTTGAGCCCGGGGGGCGGAGGTTGCAGTGAGCTGAGATCATGCCACAGCACTCCAGCCTGGGCGACAGAGGGAGACTCTGTCTCAAAAAAGAAACAAACGAAAAAAAGATGATTCCTCCTGGATATTTTCTTTTTGTTTCATTTTAAAAAAATTTTTATGGGGACATAATAATTGTATGTATTTATGGAGTACATGTGATCTTTTAATACAAGCATACAATGTGTAATGATCAAGTCAGGGCAATTGGGATACCCATTACCTCAAACATTTCTCATTTCTTTGTGTTGGAAACATTCCAAATCCATTCCTCTGATCTCCTCTTTTAAAAATTAGTTCTTCCTGAATATTTTCTTAGTTTAAATTTAACTTTTATTTTAAGTTCAGGGATACATGTTTGTTATATAGGTAAACTTGTGTCATCGGGGTTGGTGGTACAGATTATTTTATTGCTCAGGTATTGAGCCTAGTACCCATTAGTTATTTTTCCTGACCCTCTCTCTCCTTTCACCCTCAACCATCAGATAGGCCCCAGTGTGTTTTTCCCCTCTATGTGTCCCTGTATTCTCATCATTTAGCTCCTGCTTATAAGTGAGAACATGTAGTATTTGATTTTCTGTTCCTGTGTTAGTTTGCTAAGGATGATGACCTCCAGCTCCACCCATGTTCCTGCAAAGGACATGATATCATTCTTTTTTATGGCTGCGTAGTATTCCATGGTGTATATGTACCACATTTTCTTTATCTGGTCTACCACTGATGAGCATTTAGGTTGATTCCATGTCCTTGCTATTGTGAATAGTGCTGCAATGAATGTACATGTGTGTGTATTTTTATAATAGAACATTCATCTGGTTAATATCTAGACATATGGCTCTTGGGGTAGTCAAGGGTCTGACAGACTCTGCAAAGAATCATCCACATGCTTGCTTGTAGCATTTCCTCAGTATTTATGGAGAAAATAATCACTTGCAGAAAACTCCGGGGATACAAAAATGAAAAAGACACTTGTCCTGGCCTCAAAAGGCTCACAGAGATTATTGGAGCTATTAGAAACCTTAGAGATTCCAACACAATTTTCCACATTTTGATTTTCAGACTTTTATATTATATGCCGATAATGTTTAGCAATATTTGTGCAACTCTGGATTAAAGAAAGCAAAAAAATTCACCACAATCCTCTTGGTCAAATCAAACTGTTTTCAATAGTGTATGTTCCCTTCCACTGTTTGTTCACATGAATGCATAATTTCTTTTGCATAAATTAAGACTTTTCTTCAATCTTATACAAATATTTTTCCATATTGCTACATAAATACAATCAAGTGTGTCTTTCACATTCTTTGGCTTTCCATTATTATTGGATACTTAGATTTCTATATTTTTGCCATGATACAGCTGCAATAAACATTTTTTGGGTATAACTTTAAAATTCTTTTGGGTTATTTCCTTAGTCTAAGTTTCCTCAAGTGTGATTACTAGGTCAAAGATTGGGCATTTTCATGGTTTCTGGTAAGTATTTTCATATTGTTATTCATATGTTTGTATCAATTTATTCTGTCACCAAAGTGTGAGTTAATTTTCTTGATCTGAATAGTCCTTGGAGAGAGTCCCTCCCATTTATAATGAGTAGTTTTTGGGATTCTTACAGGACCCCCAAAATAGGTACGATCAGTCTTATGGCTGATTATACCTTGTTTCTTTCATTGAGGCTCTTCTCAGTTTTTTATCGAGTGTGTTGTGACTGGCCATGAGATCATGGGTAAGTGACTTAATCTGAGTATGCCCCATACTGTTCACCTGTAGATGGGAAGCAACAGTTCTTTCTGGTTGTTATAAGGATCAAACAATGGAATTTATGGAATTGCTCTGCAAATGATACAAAAGTCAGCTGATACCGATGGTGTAACTGATTGCCTCTCAAATCCACCCCCCGATCTGCTCCTAATGACCCTTCCCAGAATGGCTGCCACTAAGTTCCCACCAGCTGACAAGGACTGTGTGCAGTGCATTGTTGTATCAGAGTTGAGATTGTGGGGTGGGGACAGCCATAGGTGCTAACAGGGAAGTATCTGGAAGTGCCCTAGACAGCACTAATCCTGGACCAGCCCCTGTTGGTCAGGTCTTCATTCAACTGCTGTTGCTCTGCCTTCCCAGCAGCACTATCATAGGTCCTGTGCCTGGCCCTGAATACGCCAAACTGCAAAGCACAGTTGGCATTCCTCTGTCAATCAATGTCACGTGACTTATGTGTTCTACTTCACTCCGTGATTGATCTACAGCCTTTGAATAGTTATTACAGGTTCAGACTACACACCACACAAACACACTCTAAATATAAATTAAAATAAATGCTTGAAGTGTTAACTCTTCACTTTTAAATCTTCTAGTCTACTCTTAGCCCTTCAGGGTAGGCCTATTGTTTATTTAAGAATAGGCTGGGTGCAGTGGCTCATGCATGTAATCCCAGCACTTTGGGAGGCTGAGGACAGAGGATCCCTTGAGTTCAGGAGTTTGAGACCAGCCTAGGCAACATTGTGAGACCCTGTCTCTGGAAAAAAGCAAACATTTTAGACTTTTTACTATGTGATAGGCAATGTTGTAAGTGCTTACACACATTATCTTACTTTGTTTATATAACAGTGCTATGATGTAGGTACTTCTGTGGAATCGTTTTTACTGACTGGGAAACAGTCTGGGAGCTCAAGTAACTTACCCACAATCACTTAGCTGGCAAGTAATGGAGACAGAATTAGAACTCAGGTCTTTCAACTATTCTGCTAGTTGGTGTTTCTGGGCTGTGCCTTGACCAGACTCACACCCATAATTTTTTCTGAAGTGGGGATGCACGACCACCTGGCCAGGCCTCGGTCTCCCATGTGACACTGTCTTCTGAGTGATGCATGCAAATTCCAGACAGAGGGGATGGCTGTGGTGTCACAGCACAGAGCTGGCAGACAAAGACAGCGTCTTAGACAGGGCAGGGGGTAGAGAGGTGACAGTTGAGCAAGGCAGTGTGAACATGTGCAAATGTAGGCCAGCCTCACTCCATGAACCCAGTGCCTAACACCATGCTGGCATCTGTCAGGCTCTCAATACACTGTGAATGAATGAATGAATGAATGAATGAATGAATGAATGAATGAAGGGCGAGGGCAAGAGGTGTGTGTGTGAGCCTCTACACGTTGATTACCAACAGGTAATTGTTGAGTACCTTTTGTGTGCTAGTGCTGTGATTGAGACCATTTATTGTGTGCTTACTGTGAGATAGGCACTGTAGTAGGTGCTTGATACATGGTTTCTCTCTTCCTTTCACTGATGCTGTGTGATACACATTGACTTTTTACAGATGAGGAAACTGAGGGGTATGGAGATTAAATACCTCCTCTAAGGTTACAGAGTTGGAATCAGTATTCCAACTCACAGAACAGTGAACATAAAGTAGTCTATTTCATAATTTCGCTTTATCTCCTTCACTCATTCACAAATGTGTATTGAGAGCCTGCCAGATGCCAGCATGGTGTTAGGCACTGGGTTCAAGAGTGAAACCTCTGATTTGCTGCTGCCTGGGAGGATATTGATAATGTTACATAGGGAGTACCAGACTCTATGTCTCTGCCCCTGATGGGGAGCGTTGGAAGTATTTTTCATCTTGAATGTAAGCTGAAAGTTATTTTCCACACCAGCAAGGAAATCAAGACCATCTTAGACATGCAGTGAAGCAGAGAAAACAGGGCTGAGGAGGGGCCCCTGGAACAGAGTAAATTTCAGAGCCCTACAACCTCAGCAAGTGGTGCTGTGTCCACATCCACAAGGAGTAGGCTCAGTTTCAGAGCCTTTTGAGAAGTAACTGACCAGGACTTTGTTACCTCCCAGCAGCACAGGATGCTACAGAGGAGGACCTGAGGAGCAGATATAGCAGGAATGGATGAGAACAGAAACGATTGCTTGCCATATCAGCTAAAGGAGGAACAATTAGTGATTATGAGATGGTGAAGGTGTAGTACTTCTAGTTTTCTATACTTAATTATGTGTAAGTTCCATCTCAAAGCAAAAGTCGTCATTCTCTGTTAATTCTTTTGTTCTCCTTGTTAAATTCTGGTTAAATTATTCCTTGTAGTATTGTACAGATGAGATCTACACAGATGTATTGTGGTGTGTGTGAGTATGTGTGTGCATGAATATCACTGTTGAAGTCCAGATTGTACCTCCTGGACAGGGTGACCAGCTAAGTCTCCCAGAGACTGCTGAGCATTATACTTGGCTCTGGGGAATCCAGGAATCCATCACCAGAATTAATGTGGTATTGAGAAAAGTGAGTAGGTACTTGAACAATTGGTTAATGTTGGGGTCTGAGTCTATATACCACACTGAGAATTCTATGATGGATCATGTAACAAATAGCACAACTGGAATGAACATAGTAGAGAGGTAGTCTAGTTTGAAGCTGAGTGAGAGTTCTCCTTTCCCCTTAAGGAACTTGAAATAGAGGCAAATACTGCAAGGCAGACTGTAAGCTCCTCGAAGGCAAGAACAATGCCATGTGTTAATTTATATCCCCAGTACCTAGTACCATGCCTGACACAAAGTGGATGCTCAATAAATGTTTTCTGATTGAGCTGAATCAATAATATACAAAAAATGTTACGGGAACAGAGTTGAACCAGTCACTTACTCCCTGACCACCCTGCCCCCAAGGAAGGCTTCACCGAGGAGGGAGTATTTGAGTCAAGACTGAAAGACTGGCCTGCGGTCATGACTGAGGATGTGAAGATATCAAAGAAGATAGCCTATCTCACATGAGAAACTTGCAACCCTGACAAGATATAAATCAAATTTAAGGTCATTGAATAATAACTTACGCCTGGGATCATTTCCTTCTGAATGTCAACCTCGATCAATCATGATGTTTGTCTGAATTTGTGTTGAGGGAAGGATTTTGAAGTCTTATACTAGTTTTGGATTGACTGGGCAAGTTTGCCATGGGTGGGGGAGGAATATTTGTGTCATACATTAGCCATTGCCATATTAAGTCTCTGGGCTCTTCAAAGTAACCCCTTCTCCTTTCTTTTGACTCAACTCCATATATAGAGTTAATAGGGGCCAGCATTGTGTTTTGTGCCAACTCAAACGAGGGGAACAGACCATGCAGGTGTGAGAAGTAGTTCTCTACCTTTCTAATCAGTCAAGTCCTCCATCACAAAAACATTTTTTTAAAATTATACTTTAAGTTCTGGGGTACATGTGCAGAATGTGCATGTTTGCTACATAAGTATGCATGTAGCATGGTGGTTTGCTGCACCCATCAACCCATAATCTACATTAGGTATTTCTCCTAATGCTATCTCTCCCCTAGCCCCCCCACTCCCACCCCCACCCCCTGACAGGCCCCGGTGTGTGATGTTCCCCTCCCTGTGTCCATGTGTTCCCATTGTTCAACTCCCACTTATGAGTGGGAACGTGCGGTGTTTGGTTTACTGTTCTTGCACTAGTGTGCTGAGAATGATGGTTTCCAGCATCATCCATGTCCCTGCAAAGGACATGAACTCATCCTTTTTTATGACTGCATAGAATTCCATGGTGTATATGTGCCACATTTTCTTAATCCAGTCTTCATTGATGGGCATTTGGGTTGGTTCCAAGTCTTTGCCATTGTGAACAGTGCCACAATAAACATGTGTGTGCATGTGTCTGTATAGTAGAATGATTTATAATCCTTTGGATATATACCCAGTAATGGGATTGCTGGGTCAAATGATATTTCTAGTTTTAGATCCTTGAGGAATCGCCACACTGTTTTCCACAATGGTTGAACTAATTTACACTCCCACCAACTGTATAAAAGCATTCTTATTTCTCCACATCCTCTCCAGCATCTGTTGTTTCCTGACTTTTTAATGATCACCGTTCTAACTGGCATGAGATGGTATCTCATTGTGGTTTTGATTTGCATTTCTTTAATGACCAGTGATGATGAGCTTTTTCTCATATGTTTGTTTGCCACATAAATGTCTTCTTTTGAGAAGTGTCCATATCCTTTGCCCACTTTTTCATGGGGTTGTTTGTTTTTTCTTGTAAATCTGTTTAAGTTCTTCGTAGATTCTGGATATTAGCCCTTTGTCAGATAGATATTAGCCCTGGATATTAGCCCTTTGTCAGATTGCAAAAATTTTCTCCTATTCTGTAGGTTGCCCGTTCACTCTGATGATAGTTTCTTTTGCTGTGCAGAAGCTCTTTAGTTTAATCAGATCCCATTTGTCTCTTTTGGCTTTTGTTGCCATTGCTTTTGGTGTTTTAGTGATGAAGTCTTTGCCCATCCCTATGTCCTGAATAGTATTGCCTAGGTTTTCTTCTGAGGTTTTTATGGTTTTAGGTCTTATGTTTAAGTCTTTAATCCATCTTGAGTTAATTTTTGTATACAGTGTAAGGAAGGGATCCAGTTTCAGCTTTCTGCATATGGCTAGTTAGTTTTCCTGACACCATTTATTAAATAGGGAATCTTTTCCCCATTTCTTGTTTTTGTCAGGTTTGTCTAAGATCAGATGGTTGTAGATGTGTGGCGTTATTTCTGAGGCCTCTGTTCTGTTCCATTGGTCTATATATCTGTTTTGGTACCAATACCATGCTGTTTTTGTTACTGTAGCCTTGTAGTATAGTTTGATGTCAGGTAGTGTGATGCCTCCAGCTTTGTTCTTTCTGCTTTGGATTGTCTTGGCTATGCATGCCCTTTTTTAGTTCCATATGAAATTTGAAGTAGTTTTTTCCAATTCTGTGAAGAAAGTCAATGGTAGGTTGATTGGGATAGCATTAAATCTATAAATTACTTTGGGCAGTATGGCCATTTTGATGATACTGATTTTTCCTATACATGAGCATAGAATGTTGTTCCATTTGTTTGTGTCCTCTCTTATTTCCTTGAGCAGTGGTTTGTAGTTTTCCTTGAAGAGGTCCTTCTCATCCCTTGTAAGTTGGATTCCTAGGTATTTTATTCTCTTTGCAGCAGTTGTGAATGGGAGTTCACTCATGATTTGGCTGTTTGTTATTGGTGTGTAGGAATGCTTGTCATTTTTGCACATTGATTTTGTATGCTGACTTTGCTGAAGTTACTTATCAGCTTAAGGAGATATTGGGCTGAGACAATGAAGTTTTCTAAATATGCAAACATGTCATCTGCAAACAGAGACAATTTGACTTCTTTTCCTACTTGAATACACTTTACTTCTTTCTCTTGCCTGATTGCCCTGGCCAGAACTTCCAATACTATGTTGAATAGGAGTGGTGAGAGAGGGCATCCTTGTTTTGTGCTTCCATTCAAGGGAATGCTTCCAGTTTTTGTTCATTCAGTATGACATTGGCTGTGGGCTTGTCATAAATAGCTCTTATTATTTTGAGATATGTTCCATCAATGCCTATTTTATTGAGAGTTTTTAGCATGAAGGGCTGTTGAATTTTGTCAAAGGCCTTTTCTGCATCTATTGAGATAATCATGTGGTTTTTGTCATTGGTTCTGTTTATGTGGTGGGTTACATTTATTGATTTGCATATGTTGAACCAGCCTTACATCCCAAGGATAAAGTTGACTTGATCATCAGGGATGAAGTCGACTTGATCATGGTGGATAAGCTTTTTGATGTGCTGCTGGATTTGGTTTGCCAGTATTTTATTGAGGAATAAATATATTCACATTGATGTTCATCAGGGCTATTGGCCTGAAATTTTCTTTTTTTGTTGTGTCTCTGCCAGGTTTTGGTGTCAGGATGATGGTGGCCTCATAAAATGAGTTAGGGAGAGTCCTTCTTTTTCTGTTATTTGGAATAGTTTCAGAAGTAATGGTACCAGCTCCTCTTTGTACATCTGGTATGATTTGGCTGTGAATCTGTCTGTTCCTGGACTTTTTTTGGTTGGTAGGCTATTAATTGCTGCCTCAATTTCAGAACTTGTTATTGGTCTATTCAGGGATTCGGCTTCTTCCTGGTTTAGTCTTGGGAGGCTGTATGTGTCCAGGAATTTATTCATTTCTTCTAGATTTTCTAGTTTATTTGTGTAGAGGTGTTTATAATATTCTCCAATAGTAGTTTGTATTTCTGTGGGATCGGTGGTGATATCCCCTTTATCATTTTTTATTGCATCTATTTGATTCTTCTCTCTTTTCTTCTTTATTAGTCTGGCTAGTGGTCTATTTTGTTCATCTTTTCAAGAAAACAATTCCTGGATTCATTAATTTTTTGAAGGGTTTTTTGTGTCTCCGTCTCCTTCAGTTCTGTTCTGGTCTTAGTTATTTCTTGTCTTCTGCTAGCTTTTGAATTTGTTTGCTCTTTCTTCTCTAGTTCTTTTAATTGTGATGTTAGGGCTTCAATTTTAGATCTTTCTTGCTTTCGCTTGTGGGCATTTAGTGCTATAAATTTCCCTCTACGCACTGCTTTAAATGTGTCCCAGAGATGCTGGTATGTTGTGTCTTTGTCCTCATAGGTTTCAGACTTCATTTCTAACTTCATTTCTTTATTTACCTGCTAGTTATTCAGGAGCAGGTTGTTCAGTTTCCATGTAGTTGCGTGGTTTTGAGTGAATTTCTTAATCCTGAGTTCTAATTTGATTGCACTGTGGTCTGAGAGACTGTTTGTTATGATTTCTGTTCTTTTCCATTTGCTGAGGAGTGTTTTACTTTCAATTATGTGGTCAATTTTAGAATAAGTGTGATGTGGTGCTGAGAAGATGTATATTCTGTTGATATGGAGTGGAGAGTTCTGTAGATGTCTATTAGGTCCTTTTGGTCCGGAGCTGAGTTCAAGTCCTGGATATCCTTTTTAATATTCTGTCGCAGTGATCTGTCTAATACTGACAGTGGGGTGTTAAAGTCTCCCAGTATTATTATGTGGGATTCTATGTCTCTTTGTAGGTCTCTAAGAACTTGCTTTATGAATTTGGGTGCTCCTGTATTGGGTGCACTTATATTTAGGATAATTATCTCTTCTTATTGAATCAATCCCTTTACCATTATGTAATGCCCTTTGTCTCTTTTGAGCTTTGTTGATTTACAGTCTGTTTTATCAGAGACTAGGATTGCAACCCCTGCTTTTTTTTGCTTTCCATTTGCTTGGTAAATATTCTTTCATCCCATTATTTTGAGCCTATGTGTGTCTCTGCCTGTGAGATGAATCTCCTAAACACAGCACACCGATGGGTCTTGACTATGCAGTTTGCCAGTCTGTGTCTTTTAATTGGGGCATTTAGCTCATTTACATTTAAGGTTAATATTGTTATGTGTGAATTTGATCTTGCCATTATGATGCTAGCTGGTTATTTTGCCTGTTAGTTTATGTAGTTTCTTCATAGCATCTTTACAATTTGGTATGTTTTTGCAGTGGCTGGTACCGGTTGTTCCTTTCCATGTTTAGTGCTTCCTTGAGGACCTCTTGTAGGGCAGGCCTGGTGGTGACAAAATCTCTCAGCATTTCCTTGTCTGTAAAATATTTCATTTCTCCTTCACTTATGAAACTTAGTTTGGCTGGATATAACATTCTGGGTTGAAAATTCTTTTCTTTAAGAATGTTGAATATTGGCCTCCACAAAAACATTTCTTAGCAGACTGGATAGAATAGGCTTTGAAGAGATTCTAGTGAAGGTGCTTTCTTTAAAAATATTAATTATCATAAAGAAATTATGCATCTGGGAAGACAGAAGCGTTTTAGCACTATCTACTTTAATGTAATAATTCTATAATCATTGACGTATGAACTGGACCACAAAGTTTAAATTCCCAGATTACTTAGCTTTGTGTGGCATCCTACACAAAGTTTAAAACAATTTCAATGACAATAACCATAATTGGTTGTGGAATTTATTCCTTCTTAAATGGCTTGTTTTAGCCATGATTTAAGGTGATACGTTGGTGATACGCTGTCATCATCATAAGGTTAAGTATTCTGTTTTGCTGTAATGCAATTATGTACTCCATGGTGGTCCCTGCACTGAACACCCCAGGTTATTTTGGCTTTTGCAATCTTCTTTCTCCTGAGTCCTACTTTGACAACTGCAGACAACCTCTTGGCTGCTGTCAGTTTGCCAGCTTTTAGCAGTAGTTCTTTCTGGTTATAATTTTTGGTGGCCTCCAAAATTACATAATTTAACTTTGCTAGACTTTTGTCTAGAGGAAGCAGCAGCAGGCTCTGAATGGAGGCCTGAGGGACTCTCCTGCGACTAAGGAATGTGCACTTTCTGTGAATGGGTGTTGGGCTTGTTCCAAACCTCTTTTCACTTGTTTTTGGGTTCTCAGCTGACTTTGGCTTAGTCGAGGTTGATCTGTAAATGTGCTTCAGATAATTGAGGTGGAACTGTGCTGCTAGAGAGCTACTGATTTTATGGGCAAGCCCTTGACATCAAACTGGAAACCACTGGTCTATCGAATAAGACTTCAGACTAGAAAGCTAAAGGTCTAGATATACTTGCTAGAACTTGCTTAGCTTCTCTGAAATTTGGAAGAAAATGCCCTCCTCCAGCCTAGTTTAGTTTTCTGGATAAAGGGCTATATTAATATCGGAAAATTATAAAGTTAATCCCTGCTTTGAGGGGTTAAAAATAATTCAGGCAAAGTAGTGGCAGCATTTGCCAGTGGAAAGAAATGGATACATTTTTGAAACAAAGGGACTTTTCTTGATAAGTTAATTTTTTTCTTTTTCTTTTGAGGGACAGAAGGCGAGGAGAGGCTTTCTGATAAAAAGTCATCATTTGAAATGGTTGCATAATATTAGTCAGTTGGCAAGTCCTTCAGCATGGATGCAATGTGCTGCTACTGTAATATGCAGTGTCACTCGAAGCTAATCCCTTTATTGATTTTTTTTCCCTGTGAACTTGCTGACAGCAAAAGATTAGGTCTAGAGAAATAGTTGTAGTTCAAGTTCTGTTTGAAAATATTTAGAATTTAAAATGACCTTTACAAGAGAAAGGGCTGCAGGGAGTGGGATTTAAGTGGTTAGGGACAGAGCATCGTATGAAGGGTGAGGTTGAGGGGTATACCTTTCTAATGCCAGTGTTAGAGCAGGCCATCCTGGGCAAGTGTCTTCTGTCCCGAGGGCCATGTGAGAGCCCAGGGCCAGGCTGACTCTTGGCCACACTGCAAAGAAGATGAAGTTTGATTTTGTCCCATTTAGTCCTTAATGCACTTTACTTTCCCTTCTGTAGCCTTCTCCCACAGCTCCTCTGTCTCTCCTGGCCTCGCTGGTTTGTCCAAAGCACCAACTGTCTACTTTCCTCAGGCCCTCACACTTTCAGTGCCCCATGCTCCCAAACCACCTCCATCACTTCTTCCATCTCAGCCCATTTTTAACAGGAAAGCAATTTAATTAAACCAACTTAAGATGTGGTGGTCCGTAACTCTCCATGAAACAGTATGGAGAGAAACGGTGTTTTTCTTTGTGCTTATCATCAATATGTCAAAATGGTAGAGGGGGAGAATTGATGGCTGTGTTTTAAAAAAATTATGAATATAAAGAAAATACAGGCCAGGCATGGTGGCTGATGCCTATAATCCCAGCACAGGCTGAGGCTGGTGGATCCCTGAGGTCAGGAGTTTGAGACCAGCCTGGCCAACATGATGAAACCCTGTTTCTACTAAAAACGCAAAAAATTAGCCAGGCTTGGGAGTGGGCACTGTAAATCCCAGCTACTTGGGAGGCTGAGGCAGGAGAATCGCTTGAACCCAGGAGGTGGAGGTTGCAGTGAGCCAAGATCGCGCCACTACACTCCAGCCTGGGAGACAGAGAGAGACCCAGTCTCAAAAAAAAAAAAAAAGAAAATACAAATCCACAAATCCATGCAAAACTATGCCACTTATTCCAGCCCTGTTCTCTAGTTTACCTCTGTCCAGAGGCCTCCCTCCCTTTAGTCACTTCATGGGAACAAAATTAATATTTCACTTGTAGACTTACTGTGTCACATTAATTGGGAATATCCAAATTAATGCAATGGGTTGTTTTGATATATTATCTTTTTAGTTTTCAATACCACCTTGCTGAGGACAGTAGTGTCTCCAAGTTCTCAACTTGTATAATTATCTATTACTTGTGGTTTGACCTAAGACTTGTCCCTTAATTCATCTGTCACTCAGTTTCCTTATCTGTGAAATGAAAAATATTATCAGATATCTTTAAGGTCACTTCCACTTGTAAACTTCTAGGTTTTATTGTACCCTGTCCTCTGTTGTTTCTAAATTCCATTTAAAAAAGGCTCCATGTAAGGAAAATTCCATCAATATACATGTATCCATCCTCCTCCCCACCCATCCATCCACCCATCCACCCATCTGTCAATTCATCCATCCATCTCTCCGTTCCTCATGTGCCGAGTATGATAGTGAACTGCATAGGGTAAGCATGGTAAGGATTCAAAAGCCATAGAAGGTATGATCCTTTCTCCGGGGAACTTACCCTTCAGTGTTAGAGACAAAATTAGATATATGAAACAGCCAGAGACTAGAAACAAATGCAAGTGTGTGTCATTACAACGATGTGCTCATAAATACATCTTCAAATGTATAATTTAGATTGTAAGCCCTTTGAGGCCTCAACACACAATAAGTTCTTGACACGTTTGCTAAAACTCATGATAAAGTACATACAGTGGTAATATACAATACAAGATGACCAGTGTAGACTGGTTGACTAGGGAAGGGTTGATGTAGGCTGGCTGACTAAGGAGAAGTTCAGTGTAGACAGGTTGACTCTGGAAATAGTTGGTGTACACTAGCTGATTCTGAAAAGGCTCCATGTAGCCTGACTGTCTCATAAAGGGCTCAGTGTAGGCTGGCTTCCCACAGAGAGAAATATTTGAGATGAGTGGATTGGGAGATTATATCCTGTGCGCTAGTTCTGCCATTAACATTGCATTTCTTTGCAAATAAATGTACCTTTGTCACTTCAAATCTGCAACGAGCATTAACTGTCAGTGACAAGACTAGGGTAACAGTGAGTTCGGGTTCACAGCCACATATACTCATCTTTGATCTCTGGTCCTTGAATGTTATCATGCTAAACTGCATCCCTTATTTCCTGAAAACTCTTGGTGAGTCTTCCTCTTTGGGTGCCAATCCTATCCAGGATCCACAATCACTTTCTTTAGAATCATGGTGCTACTGGCTGCCCAACTAGGAGGTTCACCTCAACCCAAAGAGTCCTGCTGCTGGAGTCCACACACCAGCTTGAATCCCTTGCCTGTGAACTAATCTAGTTTGCACTAGCAACATTGATATTTAGACTGGGGGTCATTATCATTCAGGCTAGACCTTGAGCTGAGTAGTCTTTTCACCCAGTCCTGCTCATTCCCAGTGCACACCCTTTCCTATTGGCTTACTTTTGAAGTTCTCATGCCTTGAAGCTAGACCTATAAGAATATGACACAGAGAAAGAATTTGGGGGCCTGGACATCAGGGGTCTGGAACCAGGTAAGTGTCCTGGGCACTGAGGGAACTCATGCATGCTCGCCGGGCAGCAGTCTCAGGCCACCACAATTGAGAAGGGCTGCATAACTAAGGACACGTTATGTGCAGCCAGGAAACTCTTTAGACTCTTCCTACTGGGTCCAAGAGGGTGGGGCCAACAACCCTGGTCCTTGATTTGTGTGTCAAGAAGTTATTGTGTCTTCAGGTCTCAAACTTATACTGGCTTGTTACACTGGTCATCCCTGTATTATATATTCCCCTTATATGTATTTAATCATGAGTTTTAACAAACACATGTCAAGAATTCATTGTGTGTTAAAGCCTCAAGCAGTCCAGTTCTAGGGCACAGTCCATCTGGAATCCCATAGGTTAAGAGAAGTAGGTCACCTGGCCGGAAAAATTAGTGAGGGAAACAGAAGAGTTGATGGGGACATTGGGTTTTGATATGGCTTGGCTGTGTCCCCACCCAAATCTCACCTTGAACTGTAGTAATCCCCACATGTCAAGGTTGGGGCCAGGTGGAGATAATTGAATCATGGGGCGGTTTCCACCATACTGTTCTTGTGGTAGTGAATAACGCTCATAAGATGTGATGGTTTTATAAATGGGAGTTCCCCTGCACAAGCTCTCTTTTCCCTGTGCCACATAAGATGTGCCTTTGCTTCTCCTTTGCCTTCCACCATGATTGTGAGGTCTCCTTAGCCACGCTGAACTGTGAGTCCATTCAGTCTCTTTCCCTTATAAATGACCCAGTCTTGAGTATGTGTTTATTAGCACCATGAGAACAAACCAATACAGCTTTGAATAGTCAACATGTTGAAATGGTGTTCATCAGACATTGAAGTAAGGATATCAAAGTCCTGAATTTTGTCACTAATCAAACCTTTATACTGGAGAATCATATGTGCTTGAATGAATGAAGTGCACTGCCCTAATGGCTAATATTCCTGATTATAAAAACAATGTTGACTATACATCCTAACGCCTTGTGAGTCAGAGGACCTCAGAGTAAACATTTTGTCCTTGATCTCTTGCAGACCTGAACTCTTTCAGCAGCATGGGGTTAATAAACCAAGGGTGGGAGGGAACAGCTTGTGATCTTTGGCAGCCTTCACAAACCACCCTGTCATTAGAATGTTCCCTCTCAAATTCCGGGTCCTTTGATTTGCCCTCAATTGTTGAAAATGCACAGGAAATTAATTTGGTAAATGGCAAAAATTAGTGCCCTCTTAAGTCAGACCTTTTCATTCTGCAAACAGCTGGGTTTGAAATTTTTCTTTGTGTTACCTAGGAAAAAGCAGTTACTTGTCTATATTAGAAATGTAAATAAGTGTCATTTTCTGATTTCAAACAATTTAGAGACTGCCTATTTATATCCTAAACACTGATGTGTTAGTCACCACATAGTTCTTTATGTTTATTAAAGCAACAATTCCTTAGACTTGCCTTCTCTCCTCCTCCTCCTCATCTTCCTCCTTTTTGCTCCTCCAAATAGATCACATTGTAACCTGCTAAGGCCGAGACTGCATTTTCTTACTTTTCTCAACCCAGTACCTTGTGTTGTTCCCGATACCTAATGACATGAATTATGGATAATTATGAATATGTATATGATTATGATAGTTGAGAAATAAGAGCATTTTCTGGAAGTGACAGGTCCTGAGCTGAGGACTGTGGGTTCATCCACGTGCTGGTTCATGGTGGAGTTAGCCCCAGCGTGCGGCCTCGTTGGTGTGCAGGACAGCCAGGTTTGGCCTCAGCAAAGAAGCGTCACGTTCAGACACGATGGAACTAGACCTCTCTGAGGGCAGCCTTCAGCCAGTGATGCTTCTTGGAAACTTGTCCCTGCACTTGGAGGGTTTTTATTAAAGGAGAGACATTCTTTGTGGGAGTTTTCCTGGGGGATTCCTCTCCCTCGCAGAGTTCCCTGCAGAACAGCTCAGACTATCAGCCGTTACCAATGAGAACAGCAATTGCTTTCAAAGCTTGAGGAAAATGTCAGGGCCTAGTAATCTATGTAACATTCTGGAGGCCATATTTCTATTATCTTGAACAGTATTTTTCACAGTTGCTCGATATTTGTTCACTGGATTTTACCTGATTGATGTGAAAGATCAGCCGTTGCTTTATTGTCTTGGCTCAGGTTTTAAGCCTGATTTTCCGTCTTTCCTCCCCCACTGTTGTTCTTTAGGGACCCTCAAATTCTTCCCAGTGGGTTCTGAGAGTTCCCAGGAGTGTCTGGTGTGTTTCTAAATGCTCTTGACTCTAGGCTGCCTGGAGGGCTCTGACATTTCCTTCACCCTGTCCTCTCTGCCAGCAAGACCCACCCTATGGCCTATTTAGCCCCAACTTTGAGGATCTCCTGCCATTCCCCACATCGTATATGTGGGAGCCTCTGGCTCTCCCAGTCAATTTCACCTACTTGTGCTGCCCTGGGTGTGTGGCAATATCTTGTGGGGACTTTTGGCTGTTGGCTCTTTGTTTATTTTGTTAAACCTCTTTAGGGCTCTGACATCAATCCCCAGAGCAGGGAGCTTGGGGGAACTCCAAAGCAACGCATCCACCAGCATTTGGAATCCCCTCTCCTCACTCTCGTCTATTGTTCTTGGACCAAGTTTACACACAGTGACCCTTTTCTCAGGATGAATATTCTCCTGGCCGACTCATTGATCCTTGGTACAAACAAACTTCTAGAAGACCCAGAGAGAGGAAAACACAGGTAATCCTGGGACTAGACTCTAGATATTCTGAATTCCAATCAGCACTTCTGTTCTCAGCTGCAGCTGTCCTACTGACCCTCTGGACGTGGCCAGACACGTCTAAAGATCAGTGCAGTTGAAAGGGGAAAAGTTCCCTTGCACCCCTCTCAGGGCATGCGATAGGGGTGTGGCTCACTTCCTCAGTGTCCTGCTGCTCAAAGCTCTAGGGGAGCATACACATGGGCAGGTTGTGGGGCTCCAACCGCACGGCAGTGTCTAGGCGTGAATGTTCACAGCTGAAGCCCCAGTGGCCGTGTGTTACAGGGTGCTCTTTTAGTTTAGTCGTCTGTAGGTGGCTTGTGTTAGCTCAGTTAGCCTCCTGCCTTATCGCAAGGACAGACGGCTTTCTGTACCCCGGGGTTCTTTCTGTACCCCGGTGTACTAGAAGAATCCGATCATACACGGGCTTGGAGAATGAGTGCGAGGTTTCGTTGAGTGGAAGTAGCCCTCAGCAGATGGTGGAGCCAGAAGGGAGATGGTTTTCCCCTGGATTCAGGCCGCTCAATGGCCTGGGCTCTCCCCCGACTGCCCTGGCCAAACTCCATGTCGTTCTGCGGGTCAGTGGCCTGCTGGCAGGCCCTTGCCTGTTGGTGGGCTCCCAACAGCCCCTGGACGCCCAGCAGCTTGTGTGTTCCTCCGCCGATGTGTTCCCTCCTGTCTCCAGCTGCTTGTGTCTTCTTCCGCAGATCCGTTCCTCTTGACGTCCAGCTGCTTGTGTGTCTTCACGCTAGGGTCTCTGGGGTTTTTATAGGTACAGGATAGGAGTGTGGCAGGACAGGGTCATCTTGGAAAATGCTACATTTGGGCAGACATAAATGCCAGTCCTCACTTCGGTCCTTGGGGGTGGATCCCTAGCCAGGGACCATGCCCTTTTCCACCCAGCACTTCCCTTCCACCTTTCCATATCACAGTCGTGGCTTAGGCTGTTCAGATGTTGCATTCAGGGCTTTTCTGGGGAGCTGATATTAAATGCCTCAGTCAGACCTGCACAGAGCAGATCTCTGTAGATAATCTTAATTGTGAGACTAATGTGGAATTTGGTCCTTGATCAGCTTCTCCTGAGAATTCTCTCCTTTTGAAACTTCAATTTCTTGAAATCTTCTAGATCCTTAGTCACTTATCACCTTTCCTGCCCACTGTGACTTGATACTATAAAAAAGAAAAATGGGGTTCAGGTAGGGGTGTGCATGTATTAGGGTGGAGAGAAAGCCGGTATCAACCTGTAGCAGGTTCAGTGTGTGGTTAAAGAGTCAAGGTCATGGGTAGGAAGCAAGAGCTAATCCTAGAAGGTCCAGTGGGTACCAGGAACTGAGCAGGTGGCGCCAATAGCCCTGGTCCAGAGAGGGAGTTGTGTTTTGAAAGTTGGATGCATTTTTAGGGTACCAAGTTTGTTTGGTTTGACATCAGGAAACCCACAAAGATTATGTCAAGAAAAGAGGGTGGATTTGCATGGCATGCCTGGCAGGGGTGTAAACTGAAGCAGCCCTATCCATCCCTTCCTCTCAGGGCCTCTGCTCCTCCCTCCCCATCTGCTGTTTCTACTTAGCTTCCTCCTTGTCCGTCTCCTTCCCGCCTTAACCTACATTTTATTTATTTCATTTTATTGATTTTTTTTTTCCTTGACACCAGCTTCATCTTATAGTCTCCTCTTCACTTCAGCTGCATTCTTTCAGTGTTTCTGGCATCATCTTCACTTGGGAGAGGATTTGATCAGCCTCATTCAGCATCTTGTGCTGGGCCATATGGCATGGGTGGCCGAGGCACGTTTATCTAGTTTCTAGGGGATGGAACTGTGAAAACTGTTATATGAGTGGGTCTCTTGATTCCCAGAGACAGTGAGTAGCCCCACCAGTGGCTGCTAACAATGTGGCTGCCCTTTCACCAGGGCTGTTGGCCCTGCCGTGTCTTAGGGGTCACCTGGTATCTGGCACAGCAGAGCAGCGCAAATCCTTGTGGATGACACAAAGCCTGTTTCTCCTAGAGAAGCTTCTTTGAGATGATGCTTTTACAGTGACTTTCAGTATATCAATCTCTTTAGCTCCTGTGTTGTGTGTAATGGCTAAACCCACATCTTCATCTGCCTGAACTCACTGGATTGTCACAACCACCCCTTGAAGTAGGTACAGGTTGAGCATCCCTAATCCAAAAATGCAAAATATAAAATGCTCCAAATGCTAAAACTTTTTGAGTGTCAACATGACACTCAAGGGAAATGCTTATTGGAGCATTTCAGATTTTGGATTTTTGGATTAGGAAGGCTCAATGGTGAGTATAATGCAAGTGTTTCAAAAATCTGAAAAGATCCAAAATCCAAAACACTTCTTGTGCAAATACTCAACTTGCATAACTGCTCTTATTTGATGTAGGAGGAAACTGAGTCAGCAGGAAGTCAAGAGACTTGCCCAGTGATACACAATGAGCAAGTGAGAGACAGATCTAGCTTCCTGACTTCCAGTCCCCAACTTTTTTCCTGTATGTTCTACATCTGTATTCAGGCCTTGTGCTTCCCTAGGTGTTATGAGGAGATAAAACAGAAAAAAGCTTATATTCTAGTTAGGATAAGCTGCAAACAACATCCATTAAGACAGTCATTTGAGAGCTGATTGCTCTGTGCTGGTGATTGTGACCTTGAAGTACTCACACGAGAGGACACACAAAAATTACAGGCTGCTTTGCAAAGTCTGGGATGTGCTGTGGATTGAAGATAAGCCTGGAGAGAATCAAGGTCACAGACTTACCCAAACCTGAGAAACCCTGAAAACAGCCAGCGTTATTCATTGGTAATGCTGAGCTGGAAGGTGTCCCTGAATCCAGCTGCCTGAGGAGGGTCCAAGGCCACATGGCCTGATGCTGAATTAGTTGACAAGGAATCAGAAGCCCAAACCGAGGAGGTCACGGTGTCCTTTGGAAAGACAGAGTGGTGGAGCCAGCGTAGCTCTGAAGGTCTACAATGAAGCCATGTTTCATCTTTGAGACATCTGTGGTACCTGGGCATCATAAGAGACTTTCTGATCTGTTTGAATATAACCCAGAATGAACATCAAATGACAAAAGAGAATCCCTCACTGCATTGTACTAGAACGTAGCCAGAGAGAAAGACTTGAAGGCCTGTTTCCAAGAGCAAAGCTCTAATGGGTTGGCCACGCGAAGCATTGAGTGAAGGCAGAACTTTCCCATGCAGTGGCTGCAGGGGCACCCAGAGTAGAGGAAACCCTTCTGGAGTCAGGAATGAATAGCTGAGCCTGGCCAGTGGGCTGATCCTGGTGGGCGGGCAGACAGCAGACAGGCAGAGCAGCAGGAACTTAAGGGCAGCCTATAGACTATTGGGTCAGTTCCTAGGTCTGGCAGCCAGGGACCAAGCCTCTGAAGTTCATCTGAGGCCAGGAATCCAGAAGGTGGAGTCCTCAGCTTAGGGAAACTGGTGACGGAAGTGGTCATCACAGTCAGGCCCTGGTCATGGGAGAATAAAGCAGAGGCCCAGTTACCCAGTCTGGTATATAAGGTCAGGGCAGAGTTCATGGTGGCAGTGACAGAGCTGGCTCCCACCTCAGCCTGAGCAGAATCCTGACTGTGTCAGCCACTCTAACGTCTCTCTGGGAAAGGTCAGCCTTGCCTTGGAGTTTAGAGAGGGGTGGCCCAAGTTGTGGGGAGAGGAGGGCTCTGAGTGCCGGAAACTGGATGGTCTCTGCCAAGAACCACCAGGGCTGCTGGGCCCTGTGCAGCTGTGAGTGTGGAAGGAACCCTGAAGGGCAGGGCTCAGAGTCTGAGGTTCAGAGAGGGGAAGTGGCCATCCCCACATCATCCTGGGCAGAGCTGGGACAGACCCATATTCTTTTTTGTGATTTTTAACTTTACCTTCTTTTGTTTTTTAGCATTATAATCAACATTTAAAAAATAGGCAATACATTCACATGGTTCAGTGTCTTAAAAGCATAAAAGGATAAACAGATCCTCCTTGAATTATGATGAGGTTTTGTCCTGATCAACCCATCAGAAGTTGAAAATATCAGCAGTAGAAAATGCACTTAATATACCTAACCTACGAAACATCATAGCTTAGCCTAGCCTACCTTAAATGTGCTCAGAATACTTACATTAGCCTGCAGTTGGGCAAAATCATCTAACACAAGGCCCATTTTATAACAAAGTGTTAGATATCTCATGTAACTTTTTTTTTTTTCTTTTAGACAGGGTCTTGTTCTGTTGCCCAGGCTGGAGTACGGGGGTGTGATCACAGTTCACTGTAGCCTTGACCTCCTGGGCTCAAGTGATCCTCATGCTTCAGTCTCCCAAGTAGCTGGGACTATAGTCATGTGCCACTGTGGCTGACTAATTTTTTTTATAGAGATGAAGTCTCTCTATGTTGCCCAGGCTGGTCTTGAACTCCTGGGCTCGAGTGATCCTCCTACCTTGGCCTCTCAAGGTGTTGGGATTACAGGCAGGAGCCAGCATGCCCAGCTCATGTAATTTACTGAAATACTGTATTGAAAGTGAAAAACCGCACTTGACATACGGTTTCTACTGAATGTGTATCACTTTCACACCATTGTAAAGTTGAAAAATCGTAAGTCAAACTCTCTTAAGTTGGGGACCATCTGTACAAGCAATGTTTCTTTCCCTCTCGTTTTCCCAAACTCCCAAGTATCCTTCTGTAGACAGCCAATATTACTAGTTTGCATCCAGAGATGTTTTATGCATAGGCAAGCATATACCTATTCATCTATATTTATATTTGTCACCTCTTTTCCTTTTTTTATATAAGTGTGGTATACTGAGTCCTCACTTAACGTCGTCAATAGGTTCTTGGAAACTGCGATTTTAAGTGAAGCAACATACATCAGGTCCTTGAATAACATTGTTTCATTATAACATTGATGGGAAAAAATAACTGGGTTCGTTTTATGTAATTTCACTTAAAGCCAGTTTCCAGGAACCTATCAGTGACATTAAGTAAGGGCTTATCATATATATTACACCTTGATTTTTCTCATTTAATTTATCTGTTAAGGCTTTCCGTATCAGTTTCTAAAGAGCCTTGTCTATTTTTAAATGGCTCTATTGCCTTCCATTGCATGCATGTACCATGATTTATTCATTCTCCTATTGACGGAAATTTAGGTTGCTCTTATAAGCAAAGTGGCAGTGAATAACCCTGTACATCTGTCATTTCACACCTGTGAAACATCTCTTGGATAAGTTACTAAATGTGGAATTTCTGGGTCAAATTGCGTCTTTGTAATTTTGAGAGGTCCTGATGAATTGCCCTCCAGAGAGGCTGAACAAATTTATAAAATTTACACTCCAACGGCAACTCACGACAGTGTGTGGTTCTCCACATCTCACCACTGCCATCAACCTTGATTCCGGGCCTTGGCAAGAATGATAGTTACAAATGGCATTCAGTGTAGATTTAATCTGTAGCTGTCTTATTTTGAGTACTCTTGAGTATCTTTTCATATGTTTAAGTGACATTTGTATTTCCATGAACTTTCTGTTCATATCTTCTGCTCATTTTTAAATTGTATTGGTTGATCTTTTTCTTATCAGTTGTAGGTGCTTTTTTTTTTTTTTTTTAATCTTTGCAGCAAATGAGTTCTTTGTGATGTGAGTTGCAAGTATTCCTCCCAGTTTGTTTTTTGATTTTGCTTATGGTGAGTTTTGCTATGTGAAATTTTGTATTTTTACGTATTCAAATTTATCGGTATTTTCTTTTATGGGTTTTGGGTCATAGTTGCAAAGGCTTTCTTTCTTTTGGGCTATAAAAAGGTTTTTATACGTCTTCCAATGCTTTGTGACTTAAATTTTTCCAAACAAATATTTGATCCATTTGGAATTTACCCTGGTTTAGGGTGCAAAGTGTGCCTTCAATTTTATCTTATTTAGCTTATTTTTCCCAGAGGGCTATCCAGTTTACTGAATATCATTTATTAAATAAACCATCATTTCCGTTACTGATTTGAGATGCCACTATTACTATATAGAAAATTCCCATGTTTTAAATTGAGCTGGATTTTCTGAATTCTGGCCCAGTTCTATCACCTATGCAGCAGAGAGAGGCAGGGCCCTACTGGGGAAGAAGCACCAAGTAGCTATAGAGAGAGGACAGGCAGAGGGCTCCAGGTCTGCAGGGAGTGACCAAGATCAGCAGAGACACCAGAGGTTAGATAAGGACTGTCAGGGTATGGAGGGGAGATAGGCCATGCACCTGAGGAAAGGGGAGGTGGGGGTGGCCGGACCAGCAGGAGGAAGCACCAAGACAGATATCCCAGGGTCTAACTGGGAGCTGCTGTGGCTTGGGATGAGACATGAGAAGGAATGGGGACTCTCCATGCAGTGAGCTTCTTTTTGTTTTGTTGTTGTTGTTGTTGTTGTTGTTGTTTTGAGACAGAGTCTTGCTCTGTCCCCCAGGCTGGAGTGCAGTGGTGCGATCTTGGCTCATTGCAACCTCCACCTCCACCTCCCTGGTTCAAGCGATTCTCTTGCCCCAGCCTCCCGAGTAGCTGGGACTACAGGTGCGCGCCACCACACCTGACTAATTTTTTGTATTTTTAGTAGAGATGAGTTTCACCATGTTAGCCAGGATGGTCTCGATCTCCTGACCTTAGGTGATCCATGCCCACCTCAGCCTCCCAAAGTGTTGGGATTACAGGCATGAGCCACTGCGCCCAGCCGATGGTCTTCATTTTTAGGTGTTTACTTCAGTCTGTCTCAGTACTTAGATACCACTTGCTTTGGTGGTTTCATATCTGCCACTTTATTTCATAAACATGTCTATGATGTGCGTTTTGAAGTCCTAATTCCCGGGGGAGAGGCATCTTGCAATTTGGTATTTATTTTTATTTTTAAATCTTAATGTATTCCATCTTCTGTAAGCAGGAAAAAATGTAGGAAAATGGACATTTCTCCAGTGTTAGCTGCCCATGCCCTCTATCTAATTGTTCCACTCCGGCCATGGTCTCTGCTTACCTCCAACTCCTCTGCCCATCCTCCAGCCAAGCCCTGCCCCTGCAGCCTGCTACTCCCATGAGGTGGTGGCCCTAGCATCCTCTGCCTCCAGCCCCTCTGCTGAACCACCCCTGCTCTTGGCTGTGCTTTTGGGATCCTGAGTTCCCTTGAGAAGGCTTCCTGGCCAGGCTCCTGCAGCACCAGTTCTGTTCACTGCAGTGAAAGGAGTGGCAACCTGAGGCCTTGCAAAACTAGATAAGAGACAGCTGTCTGTCTTATCTCTCTCTGCTTCTGTATGCTGGCTTCTGATTTCAGAGAAGCCCTGAATGCAAAACCTAAGGGGTCCCTGGAGTCATGGGAATAATGTGCTTATACGGAGGAGTTGGGCAGCCCTTCCAGAGTCAGTTGACTCCATCAGCACGATTTGCTCCTCTCCTCTCACTCTGTCTGGATGCTTGGGGTGCCAGGGGGTACCCACTTGCCACCTCTTAGCTCTTATGTTTGGGAAGTGAGAGTGGCTGTTGGACCCTGCTGCAGGAGAAGGGTGAGCACAGTGTACAGGGAGGCCTAGGCTGGGCCCATCCCTGCAAGGAGCGGTCAACTTCAAGGGGACCTGGAAGCCAAGTGTAGACTTGATGGGCTGCTGTGCATCCACCCTGCCCATGCCTCCAGCCATACTCAGGCCCCACTCTGGTGCCTGGATAAGTACAATAGCCCCAGCCCAGGTCCTTCCCTGAATGCCCTGCTGCCAGTTCCAAAGGACCCTTGCAGGACCCTGCCCAGCTCTGGCCCTCAAAGTACTTCTGTTTCCTGTTGAGCAAGGTACAGACTCTTCATATGCCATTCTGGACCTTGTGGGTTGGCCTCAGGCTACCTCATGTACTTCTTACATGGCAGCAACAAGAAAAAATGAGGAAGAAGCAAAAGCAGAACCCCCTGATAAACCCATCAAATCTTGTGAGACTATCATAAAAATAGCATGGGAAAGACCGGACCCCATGATTCAATTACCTCCCCCTGGGTTCCTCCCACAACATGTGGGAGTTCTTGGAGATATAATTCAAGTTGAGATTTGGGTGGGGGCGCAGCCAAACCATATCATTCCACCCCTGGCCTCTTCAAATCTCATGTCCTCACATTTCAAAACCAATCATGCCTTCCCAGCAGTCCCCCAAAGTCTTATTTCAGCGATTACCCAAAAGTCCACAGCCCCAAGTCTCATCTGAGACAATGCAACTCTCTTCTGCCTATGAGCCTGTAAAATAAAAAGCAAGCTAGTTACTTCCTAGATGCAATGGGGATACAGGTATTGGCTAAATATAGCTGTTTCAAATGGAAGAATTGGCCAAAACAAAGGGGCTACAGGACTCACACAAGTCTGAAATCTAGCAGGGCAGTCAAATGTTGAAGCTCCAAAATGATCTCCTTTGACTCCATGTCTCACATCCAAGTCAGGCTGATGCTAGAGGTGGGTTCCCTTGGATTTGGAAAGCTCTATCCCTGTGGCTTTGCAGGGTACAGCCTCCCCACTGGCAGCTTTCATGGGCTGGTGTGGAGTGTCTGCGGCTTTTCTAGGTGCACGGTGCAAGCTGTCGGTGGATCTACTATTCTGGGTTCTGGAGGACAGTGGCCCTCTTCTCACAGCTCCACTAGGTGGTGCCCCAGTAGGGACTTGATGTGGGGGCTCCCACTCCACATTTCCCTTCCACACTGCCCTAGCGGAGGTTCTCCTTGAGGGCCCCACCTCTGCAGCAAACTTTTACCTGGGCATCCAGGCATTTCCATACATCTTCTGAAGTCTAAGTGGAGGTTCCCCTACCTAATTCTTGACTTCTGTGCACCCACAGGCTCAACACCATGTGGAAGCTGCCAAGGCTTGGGGCTTCCACCCTTTGAAGCCACATCCAACCTGTACATTGGCCCCTTTCAACCACAGCTGGAGTGGCTGGGACACAGGGCACCAAGTCTCTAGGCTGCACACAGTATGTGGGCCCAGCCCACAAAACCCTTTTTTCTTCCTGGGCCTCCAGGCCTGTGATGGAAGGGGCTGCCATGAAGGTCTCTGACATGGCCTGGAGACATTTTCCCCATAGTCTTGAGGATTGACATTAGGCTCCTTGCTGTTTATGAACATTTTTGCAGCTGGCTTGAATTTCTCCCCAGAAAATGGGTTTTTCTTTTCTATTGCATAGTTAGGCTGCACATTTTCCAAATTTTTATGCTCTGCTTCCCTTATAAAACTGAATGCCTTTAACGGTACCCAAGTCACCTCTTGAATGCTTTGCTGCTTAGACATTTCTTCCACCAGATACCCTAAGTTGTCTTTCTCAAGTTCAAAATTCCACAAATCTCTTGGGCAGGGGCAAAATGCTACTAGTCTCTTTGCTAAAACATAACAGGAGTCACCTTTACTCCAATTCCCAAGAAGTTCCTTATCTCCATCTGAGACCACCTCAGCCTGGGCCTTATTGTCCGCATTGCTATCAGCATTTTGGGCAAAGCCATTCAACAAGTGTCTAGGAAATTCCAAACTTTCCCACATTTTCCTGTCTTCTTCTGAGCCCTCCAAACTGTTCCAACCTCTGTCTGTTACCCAGTTCCAAAGTTGCTTCCACATTTTCAGGTATCTTTTCAGCAACACCCCACTCTACTGGTAGCAATTCACTGTATTAGTTCATTTTCACATTGCTGATAAAGACATACCTGAGACTGGGAAGAAAAAGAGGTTTAATTGAACTTACAGTTCCACATGGCTGGGGAGGACTCAGAATCATGGCAGGAGGTGAAAGGCATTTCTTACATGGTGGCAGCAAGAAAAAATGGGAAAGAAGCAAAAGTGGAAACCCCCAATACACCCATCAGATCTCGTGAGACTTATTCACTATCACAAGAATAGCACAGGAAAGACTGGATCCAGTGATTCAATTACCTCCCCCTGGGTCCTTCCCACAACACATGGGAATTCTGGGAGATACAATTCAAGTTGAGATTTGCATGGGGACACAGTCAAACCATATCAGTATGATACTGTACCTATCAATCTGCAGTTCTATTTGCTTATAATATTATATTTTGAAGTCATTACACACACACACACGCACACATACAGTTCTAGTTCATTTATTTTAATGACTCTATAATATTCTATCATGTGAATGTGACCACCTTATACTTTTCCACTTTTTTTGGTTTTCACTCTTTTTTGGATATTTGGTTTTCACTCTTTTTAGCAAGCAATGCTGTATTGAACATCCTTGTATATATGTCCTCCTCAGGCACACATGTAGGAGTTTGTCGAGGGGCTGTAAATTTGGGCCATAGGGCATATACATTTCTACTTGACTTTGTCAAGTGTTTGGAATAACTTATACTCCAAATAACAGTTTCTGGAAGTTTCTATTTCCCCTGTCTTTACCAAATCTTGATATTATCTGTTAGGTTTACTGTTTTGATTGGGAAGTGGAATGTGGAGCAGCATTTCTGAAAGTTAAAAAAATAATAAATTCCATCTTGGCTGGGACTCATCAGGTTAGAGCTAAGGGTTGGGGGTTAGGGGGCACTTGTTTAACTCACAAGTATCATCCTTGCAGGTCAAAGGTGAGTCCTGAATCATGACTCCCCTGGGTGCATCAAACATCAAACTATACTTGGTGCTGGGCAGCTGCAGCCATGTTTCTGCTTCCATGTCTTGGGGTTATTGTGCATGGGTGGAGGAGATGTGCTGGAGAAGCTCATTGGTGTAATTGGTCTTTGAGGGGACTGGAAATCAGGGCACAGTAGATTCAGTCCTTGAGCCAGGAGTAGGATGGTAGGACACAGCCAGGGTTACAGCATAATGGGAGATGCTGCCTTGGGCTGCGAGTGGGGATGGGGTGAGATACCAGCAACATGGCAGAGAAAGAAACTGAGATCAGTACCTGAGGCCAGAAGAAGACAGGATGATAGGAAGCTGTCTCCTAGACATTCATTTCTTTTGTTAAACCATGACAGATTTGTGCTTGCTGCATGTCTTCAAGGACATTTGTGGTGTCTGACATCTATAATCTGTGTCCCAAATGGTGCCATAGTATAGTAATAGCAATAACAATTATGGATTGCTTATGACATACCAGGCACAAAATGCTTTACCTATATGAACTTGTTGAATCCTCGCAATATCCCTAAGGGGGTAGATACTTGCACCACACCATTTTAAAATAAAGACACTTGGGTATATAGAGAGGGCTTCATTAATTTGGCCAAGATCCCATATCTAGGGATTCTTAAAGCCAGGATTAGAACCCATGGCAAATTGGCTGCAGCACCCATGCTCTTTATTCTGCATAGTGCTGCAGGACACAGGAGGAAAAGAGTGAATAAGTTGCTATTCCTTTTTTCAGTTCTGTTTTTGAATTTCATTGCAACTAGGGAGTCAGGATAAATTAACACTTCAATTAACATCTGTAATCTAGCCAAGTCATTTAACTTAAACATGGAAATAATCAATTTTGTGAGTAGACAGAGGTATAAAGAGAAACACAATTCATCTATTTGGGGTTTCTACATTCTGTCTGTGATCTTTAGTTTCCACTCAAGTTTTTTGTTTTTTGTTTTTTGTTTTTGAGATGGAGTCTCACTCTCTTGCGTAGGCTAGAGTGCAGTGACGCGATCTTGCCTCACTGTACCCTCCACCTCCTGGGTTCAAGCAATTCTCCTGGCTCAGCCTCCTGAGTAGCTGGATTATAGGCATGCACCACCACATCTGCCTAATTTTTTTGTATTTTTAGTAGAGATGGGGTTTCACCATGATGGCCAAGCTGGTCTCGAACTGCTGACCTCAGGTGATCCACCAACCTCGGCTTCCCACAGTGTTGGGATTACAGGCATGAGCCACCGCGCCCTGCCAGTTTCCATTCAAGTTTTACCTAAGGCATGTAACAGGTTGAAGAGGAAAATAGTCAATCATCTGAATTTTGTTTCTCAAGTACAACTCAGTTCCCCCCAGTTCTTCCCTAATCTCTTCTTTCTCTCTCTCTGAATTAACTGGTAAAAAAGAAAATCAGCATTATGTAACTCCCTTTTCAAAGGAAAAGTGGAAAACTCAGTGATATGCATTTTTTTTTCCCTAGCTGAAACTAAACATTCATTCCGCTATTTGGAAGCATCTGGGTGGCTGTCTGAATCCTCTCATTTTTATTGAGCTCAGTCTGTAGGAAATGCCTGGCCTTGGCCTTCTAGGGGTGCATACCTGGGGGAGGCGGAGTTTACTGGGGAGAAGCTGGCCAGCAGAGTGTCTGCCATTGGGTCCCACAACCCCACACCCAGAGGCGGCGGTGGCAGAGCCCAGGAAAGCCATCTCTGTCCTGGCATTTGCAATTCTGGTGACTCATGAACAATCATTTTACTTTTCTCTGAAGAAGCAGGAATGATGAATTTCCAAGTCTGTTTATCTTCTCCTCGTCCCTTTCCTTTAGGACAACTGCCTCATGCTGAATCCTTAATTTAAAGAAAATGGATGTTTCCCTCTGGCCTGAGAGCTGGGGATTCTTATCAAAAGTGACATTAAAAAAGTGCCAGACTGGCCTCCTTCCTCTTCCTGGCCCATCCTTCATCACCTCTGCCTGCCTCCATCACTGTCTCCCATCTCCAGATCTGTCTCCACTTCCTGGGTCCCCAGAGAGAAAGCATGAGCTCATTGTTTTCCAGTGAAAAACCAGATCTGGTCTCCTTCTCGCCTCGTTTGTCTGTCAGAGCCTGGAGATGGATGATTCTTCCACTAGCTGAAGCTGTGCCTGGAGGAGCTGCTCTGGGCATCTGCACCGGGCGTGTGGGGCCGCAGGCAGGGTGGTGGCAGCGCGAGGCTCTGAACTTTCCCCAAGGTCATTAGGGATGTGATGGGAATAAGGGATAGATTATTTACTGCACCCCAGATGGTAATCTGAAGCCATACCTCACCTTCTCATTCTTTCCCAAGAAGTCTGTTTCAGACTGGAAAATACATGAGCGAAGTGGGGAAAAAGCAGCCAAAAATGCGCAGGCAGGATGGGCCATGAGGGGCACAGACGGTGACAGCTCATTCTTTATTTCCTCTTGTGAAGAAGCGACTATGTAATGACATTTTAAAATGTCTTGTTTAAAACATGCAAAAAAAAAAAAAAAAAAAAAAAACTCAGAAAAGGGGCAAAGGCATTCAGAATCCACGAGAAAAGGAATTAGGATAAAAAGGTGGTAGCTCCCACTAAAGATGAGGTGACCTTTACAACAGAAGACTGTGAAATGTTATAGGTTGCTACAAAAGTAATTGCGGTTTCTGCCATTAGTAGTAATGGCAACCTACTAGGTGCGTTAGTTAAGGAAAAGAGTCTCTTGATAAAGGAATGAAAAGAACCTGGTTAGCAAATGCAATGAGAAGGCAGAGGAATGGAAGCCATCTGGCATAATTTGGGGAAGATCTCCACCCGTTGTAGCGGAGAGGTGCCTAGTGGTCCCCCAGTGGAGAGGCTGCTTCTCTCTCTTTCTTCCTTTCTTATTTTCTTCCTTTCTTCTTTGCTTCCTTTTCCTTCCTTCTCTCTCCCTCTCTTTTTTCTTCTTTGAGACAGGGTCTTACTCTGTCACTTAGGCTGGAGTGCCATGGTGCCATCATAGTTCACTTTAACCATGAACTCCTGGGCTCAAGCCATCCTCTTGCCTCAGCCTCCAAGTAGCTGAAACTACAGGTGCAGGCCACCATGCCTGGCTAATTAAAAAATTTTTTTTCGCCGGGTACTGTGGCTCACACCTGTAATCCCAGCACTTTGGGAGGCTGAGGTGGGTGGATCACAAGTTCAGGAGATCGAGACCATCCTGACTAACCCGGTGAAACCCCATCTCTACTAAAAATACAAAAAATTAGCCAGGCGTGGTGGCAGGCGCCTGTAGTCCCAGCTACTTGGGAGGCTGAGGCAGGAGAATGGTGTGAACCTGGGAGGCGGAGCTTGCAGTGAGCCGAGATTGTGCTACTGCACTCCAGCCTGGGCGACAGAGCCAGACTCTGTTTCAAAAAAAAAAATTGTAGACAGGGTCTCGCTATTTTGCCCAGGCTGGTCTTGAACTCCTGGGCTCAAGTGATTCTCCCGCCTTGGCTTCTCAAAGTGTTAGGATTATGGGTGTGAGCCACTATGCTTGGCCCATTTTTATTTCTCAGTTGGAGTGCTGACCACCAGATGATGTAGAAGCACAGGGAGAAGTGGTTTTTCTAGTGGGGCTGTCCTGGTTGCAGGGGACATGGTTTTTCTGAGGTGGTTTTTCTAGTGGGGCTGAGAGGTGGTTTTTTCTAGTGGGGCTGTCCTGGTTGCGGGTGGAGACAGGATGGCTTGATGGAGCTGTGGAATGCAAAGTGCTGTGAGCCTGGAGGCAGGTGACCGGTGGCTAGATTTTCAATGAAATAGTGCACTATCAGGGGATTCCGTGAATATGGACAAGCAGCCCAGTTAGAGGGAGCCCTGGAAAACTGTCCAAAAGGCTTATTAAACAGATGGTGGGTGAGCACACAGCGAGAAAGCAGCGATGCTGGCAGAGTGAACAAGCCATGCCAAGATGACCTCATTCCCTTTTTGGATATGGTTCTTAGACAGACTGATAGGGGTGAACAGTGCGGGCAAGGCCTCTTGTGACATCCAGGTGGACAAAACGGGAACGTGTGGAAGCAGATCAGGGAGCTGAGTTCCTGGCAGCAGAATGATGGCACCCAAAGCGCTTTCTCCTAACTGCTTGATTTCAGGTCACGACAAGGCTTTGTGTGTGTGCTTGGGTAGAGTTCTGCCTCCAGCACCGCCCTGTGGAAAGATTTTAGTGATGGCTTGGCGAGGATGGAGATGGCCTGCTGATGCAGCATGTGGGACTAATTGCTAATTTGTAGAATGACACAATCATGATCCAAATTTTTTTTCAGGGGCTGGAACAAATAGAAGATCCTACACTGAGGTAACAGACCAAAATACTAAAAAAAAAAAAAAAAAAAAAAAGAACCAAAAACCTGAAAAATGAGAAAAGACAGTTGCCCAAGCACATGAAGGGGCAGAGTTGGCTTAGTAGCTTTGTTGGAGGAAATCACGTTGGCACCGTCCTCTCAGGTGACAGCACCGGCACGTGGCAGCCCACAAAGCTAAGAGGAGGCCAGGCCACATGGCCAAAGCTGTGACACCAGACCTGGGAGCCGGTGGCCCTGCTGGGTTTGCACAGGTCTGACTCTGCACAGGAGTTACTGTGCCCAGTGCTCCGTGTGACCCTGGGAGAGATTCTCAACCACAGACTGAACCTGGAGGATGGCCAGTGTAGTGATGGGTTTTGTGACTGTGTGGTTGGGGGAGCCGGGAAGTGTTCAGCTGGAAGAAAGGAGACTTGGGGGTGGGGAGGGGCATAAGCATTGTCTTTAAATATTTATGGGCTGTTGTATGGGAAGGGGATGTTATTGAAGGCTCATCATGGAGCAGGTTTTACACGGGTTATCTCATTTATTCCTCATCTGTTTTCTGAGGTGCGTGCTATTATTATCTTCAGTATTTTGCAGATGATGAAATAGAGGCTTTGAGAGGGTGAGCGACTTGCCTAAAGGCTCCTGCTGGTAAGCGGCTTGTCCTGGGAGTGGGGACAGGAATGTGGCTGAGACTTAAGACATCAGATGTGGGGCTAGTGAGCACTCTTTGAGCTCTCCTTCACTTCTGTGTTCTGTGTTACTATGGAGCTATCTTCTCTCCAGCTTGTTAGGGGAGCTATGGAAGCAAACATTTTGTCTTACTCTGATAAGAGCAGCAGAGTCTGTAGGTGCTGAAAATCCCTGCAAATGGAAAAGTTTTACTTTATATGTTTCCGGTATAAAACCTTGGAAGATCTCCTGCTTTCTTTCAGAAGAGTGTGGTATTTCCCAAGTTCTTTTCACACGTGTGGCAGGGCATACTTAGGAGTGTATTAGGTGGATTTGAATCCCACCTCTGCCACCTAATAGTTATACACTTTTGATAAGGATACGTCTCTAAGCTTCTCAGTCTTCATTTATGAGTGGGGATAATAATGCACCTCTTAGGATTAAACAAATGAATAAAACAGTTCTGTGCATAGTACCTAATACATAGACAGTGTTCATTAAACAGAAGCTATTGTTACAATGAATAACAGTACTCAAAGCATCATTTTGACCATCAGGACCACAAAGGTGAAAAACACAAGCTCCTCTATCTCAGAGCTTTTGCCATAGATAGAAATACATGATGAATATATAATAAATGTGTTGTAACAGTAACCAGCAGAAGGTGTTAAGGGGCAGGGTAAGGGGGTCAGAAACACGATGGTGGGGTGGGCGGGTGGGTGACAGGTTTTGAAAATGAAATTCCATGTGTGTAATGAGGAAGGTCCCCTGAGCACCTCTCATAACAAACATTTATGTAACATAGAATGAAAAGAAATTAAATATTTAGGACTCAGTCTACGCAATGCATACAAAACAACATTAAAAGGCCACATTGATAAGGCAGCACAAAAAAACAAAGCATACAAAATGGAATGCATTTGAAAGCATTAAAAATAAAAACATAGATAACACTTTTCCTCAGTATGAAGAAAATAAAACCTTCTTTCTGGCTGGGCCTGCAGCAGCTATAAGCCTTGCAAATCCTTGGGCTCAGAACATCTGGGAGGAGCAGAAGGCGCTAAAGAGAAGACGTGGGGGAGGTGGGGTGTGGAGATTTCTTGAAATAAGCCTTTGTGAAGAGTTGCCTCTTAAATAGGGAGAGCTCCTGTCAACATTGCCGGTCTTGATGGAGGTTGCCAAGGGTGTACCTTCTCCGCCCCTCCCATTTCTGCCCCAGCTGGGGACAGGGCTGTGGGGGGTATGGGAACCACCAGCATGGTTTGCCCACTTTGAAGCCCCAGAATATTCCTAGTTTGCTTCCTGTCCCTTTCATCACTGACAAAGTTTTCCTTTTAATCTCCAATCTTTAAGCCCCTAGACTCCTGTGTTCTTCCACCCACCTCTCGTGGTCTTCTAAAGAATCCAATGTGATAATGTGAATGCATCTGATAAATGGCCTTCCTAATGTGCTAAAGAAAAATCTCCCTGCTAAAATGTTATTTTAACTTTTTTCTTTTTTAAGAAAATGCTCTTTAAAGAGGAGACGAAGCCTGAGCCTTAAAGCTCTAACTGGTTTTGTCTTTTTTTGTTGGTGGTTTTTTTCCCATGTGCTCTTTCTACTTTTGATTTAATATTCCATATATTAAGTGCAGGGGATTAGCCAGGCCTCGGGCTAGAAAGTCTAAGAACTGTCAGCCCATTGGGTGAGACAGCATCAAGTCCTAAAGACTGACAATGTAGTAGGCAGAGGCCAGCATGTGTCACTGGGAGACCCCACATGTGGTCTCCCACTCCAAGCGTTGTCACCGTGGAAAGGTGAGCAACATACAGGACATGGACAGTGTCCCTTCCTTCCTCCCTTTCTTTCTTTCCTCATCAGTGGATGTATTGAGTTTCTTCCATGTACAAGGCACTGTGGCTGCAAAAATAACTCTTGTTCCCAACAAATCTTCCATCCAACAGTGAATCCTTATAGCTGTGGTGTCCGAAACTGCTGCACACACGCTGGAAAGCACAGACCTGGGTTAGCGAGGCCAGAATCTGCATCCCAGCTTTTCCCCTGGCTGGCACAGATGAAGGCCTGGAGGCCTCTTTAGTCAAACAGGGCTGGTCCTAGAATATCCCCCACCTGGGGTTGTCATGAGGACGGCATGGGATAACGTGGGAGCCTCTGGCATGTGGTCGGCATTGAATAGATTTTTGTTTGTTTTTTTTTTTTAAAAAAAGGAGCTCTGCGGTGGAGGAAACACACGGACTCTCAGAAGTGGTCCAGTAGTGTGTCCTGGACTGCTAGAGTCCATCCTGTGCCTGTAGAGAGGTGAATACCAAGAGAGGAAAGGGCCTCGGGGGAACCCAAAGGAAGAGAGGGACTGCCTCATCCAACAGCGCCCACAGGACCCTTCAAAGCAACCACAAGACTAGATTGTACCAGTTCCTTTTTCAAGCATGCAAACCATGTCTGTTACACTCCTCCAGGTCACTGTTCTTAGTTTGGGTTCTCCCAAAAGTGGAGCTTGTGACGGGGACTCTGAGGGAAGCAGGTGTGTAGGAGCTGGAAGCGTGAGACCGGAAAGAGGAAGAAGCCAGTCAAGAAGGTGAGGGAGCCAGTGACTACTGTGAGGTTCAATTCCAGAGGGACCCTCTGAGGAACTGTGCAGAAAGCATCTCATAATTACTCTCCCAAAGGATGGGGCTGCTGCTCTCCATCTGTCACCCCTGTCACCCCCTTGGTTAAGAGCTGTTCTACTGTAGTTGCTCAGCGTGGGCTTAGTGGACTTGGGAAGGGAGTGGGGGCAGGGAGGGCTGCTGGGTGCTTGCTGTGGGCACTATTGGCTTGCCCAGGGGAGTCCACTGCAGCTTCAGCTGCAATCAGAGGTGAGCAGAGGGGATGTGGCACAGGACACTGAGGGCAGTTGCACTAGTTTTGTCCACACAGATTCCAGACTCATGTTAAGGCATTGTGTGAACACAGCTTGTGGGTGGGAATTCAACCGTGGTATGGCTTTGCTGATAGCTCTCAGATATGGCTTTGGAGAAGAGAGTGGCAGACACTTGGAGCCATTACTTAATTTACCTAGAAGATCATTTGATCAAATAGCAGACCTTGATATCTATTTTTCACCCATCCAAATATAACTGAGGGCTTCCTATGTGCTCATTGATGTGCTTGGCTCTGGAATAGAACGTAAACAAAAGAAATGGCTTCTGACTTTTTTTTTAAGAGACAGGATCTTGCCCTGTCACCCAGGCTGGAGTGTGGTGGTGTGATCACAGCTCACTGAAGCTCAAATTCCTGGGCTCAAGCAATGTTCCCACCCCAGCCTCTTGAGTAGCTAAGACCACAGGTGTGCAACACCACACTCAGCTAATTTTTAAAACAATTTTTTATAGAGACGGGGTCTCAATCTATTGCTCAGGCTGGTCTTGAACTCCTGGCCTCAAGCGATCCTTCCACTTTGGCCTCCCAAAATCCTGGGATTGTAGGCTGAGTCACAGCACTTGGCCTGGTTTCTGATTTTGATAAACTCCATCTAGTGCTGGAAACTCTTCTTTGAATAAAAAAGGATGTGGGATTAAGGGAGTCTAGGAAAATGTGCTGTAACGGTCCCTTTTTGGGGGAGTCATAGTGTGTATTAAAAACTCTTAAAGTCCTGCAATAAGGAAGCCATTTTATACTTTGTTTAACCCAACCTCTCCTAAATACATTAGGCCATCACATTCCAATCCCATCTCACCACTTGTGAAGTGATGGGGGGAGACAGTTCCCACATTCCAGTTCTTCCTCGGCCACCCTGTCAGCACCAGGTGTCCCGGTGCCATTGTGAGTAGTTAAGGGCCTTGCCTTTGCCTTGGGTGCTTCATCCCTTCTCAGCATCTTTGCTCTGTAGGCATCCTCTGTAGCTGAGGGGCCCTCCATCTGGAGGAAGGGGATCTGGGATCTCAGCCCTTCAGACTTATTTATAAGAGCTTTAGCAATGGGTGTCCAGGAGAACAATGTTTGATCCAAAGGAATGACTCTCTAATGGAGATATAAAGTACTACAGCATTTGCTTAGGGAAGATAATTTTAGATGGGCTGAAGTTAGGTCCCAGCATTGCCTCTAAAACCACTCTGCCTAGAAGGGCCCTGCTTAATATATATTACCCTTGAGTGATAGACTTCTTTGACAAGTACTTAGGAAGCCCTGGATTGCTGAGAGCTGATACATGTGGGAGAAAAACTGCCTGCTGGCATTGCTGTAGGTGTGACCAGACTTCAGAATTCAGTGTCACTGCATGCAGTTTCTGTGCCATCTCTGGCACCCTCCCTTCCTTGGTCTCTGTTTCCGTACATCAGAGCTCTTGTTCCACCAGCCTCCTGGGGATATTGTGTGTGAAAATTTATACTTGATAGACATAGATCTGTGTTTATAGCATGATGCAAACATTTCAGTAATATCATTTCTGAGTTCCTGTGTTCATGTCCCTTTAGTCTTAGGACAGCAACTGATAAGAATAATATTTATTAAGCACTTACTATGTGCAGGGACCACACTTAGTACTTGATGTGAGTTGTCATGCTATGCTTGGGTCTTAAAAGATTTGAGATGGAGAAAAAGTAATGGAACAGTCTCTTCCCATTGATGGTTCCCCATGTCTCCCTTTGCCACCATGGAGCTCTGGGAAGGAAGAATGTGCTAGCATTGGACTAAGCGAAAACTACAGTGATGCATTTGGAAGTGGAAGAGTGAGGGGAGATGTGAGAGGAAGAGCCCTGGAGAAAGAGAGGAATGAACTGGATGTTTTGTCTGCCTGTCCAACCTGGCCTCTGCCTGCTGCATCTGCTCTGAGCTCCTGGAGACTGACCTACCCTCTGGCTTCTAGTTTGGGTTGTGCTACTGGGAGGAACTGACGAGAGATTGAAGGTTGGAGCAGTGAGAGGTTGGGTGTTTCTTCCCTGTCACCTCACCAGAGGTTGGCTGTGACTCTCCACCAAAGGCTGCATCATCTCTGTCCATATGGCCACCCCTGCCAGGTCCTGATAACAGCTTCCTCCTCTGCCCCTCCAGGCCTTGGAGTCATACCAGCTGCTTCTGTTGCCAGCCCTGGGTCCTTTGCACCATCCTTCACTGGTCTCTTCATACTCTCTCTTTGTAAATTGCCCTCTCTGTTTTGTTGTTATTGTGGTAAGGACATTCAACATGAGATCTACCTTCTTAACAGATTTTCGAGTGTATAATAGTATTATCAACCATAGGCACAATGTTATACAGCAGATCTCTTATTTATCTTGCACGACTGAAATTTTTATCTGTTGAATGACATCTCAACATTTCTCCCACTCTCCAGCCCCTGGCAACTATGGTTTTTCTCTCTGTTTCTATGAGCTTGGCTAGTTTGAGAATTCATATAAGTGGAATCATGCAGTGTTTGCCCTTCTATGACTGGCTTATTCACTTAGCATAATGTCTAGGTTAATCTATGGTTGTCACGTGCAACAAGCTTCCCTTCTTTTTAAAGACTGATTATATGGCACTGTAGGGTTGCAATGTTGGATATCGCATGGGTACACGTTTCCTTTATCCTTCATCTGCTGATGGACATTTAGGTTGCTTGTATGTTTTGGCTACTGTGAATAATACTGCAATGAACATGGGAGTGCAGATATCTCTTTGAGATAGTGATTTCAATTGTTTTGGGTATTTGCCCAGGAGTAGGATTGCTGGATCATTCGTAATTTTTTGAGGAACCACCATACTGAGCCCCATAGTGGCTGCACTGATTTACAGTCCCACCAATAGCATGCAAGGGTTTTGCTTTCTCCACCTCCTCGCCAATATGATTTATTTATTTATTTTGATAATAGCCATCCTAACAGGTATGAGATGATGTCCCCTTGTGGTTTCAGTTTGCATTTCCCTGATAATTAGTGATGTTGGGCATCTTTTCCTGTTGGTCATTTGAATGTCATTGCCTTTGGAGAAATGTCTGTTCACATCCTTTCCCCATTTTTTAATCAGGTTGTTCTTTTGCTATTGGGTTAAATAGTCCTTTTTTGAAACTCTTCTTAATTACCTCTGTCTTGCTGTGACCCTGACATATGGGCAGGAGGGGTCACCAGCTCAGAGGGCAGAGCATGACTGAGGGTTTAAAGTGTCCCACCAGGCCGGGGGTGGTGGCTCACGCCTGTACTCCTAGCACTTTGGGAGGCAGAGGTGGAAGGATCACTTGAGCACAGGAATCAGAGACAGCCTGAGCAACATAGTTAGACCCCATCTTTACAAAACATAAGAAAAGGCCAGGTGTGGTGGCTCATGCCTGTAATCCCAGTAATTTAGGAGACTGAGGTGGGCAGATCACTTGAGCCTGAGAGTTTGAGACCAGCCTGGGTAATATAGTGAGACCCCATCTCTACTAAAAATAAAAAAAAATGAACTGGACATGGTGGCATGTGCCTGTAGTCTGAGCTATTGCAGAGGCTGAGCTGGAAGAATCACTTGAGCCCGGGAGCTCCAGGCTATAGCAAGCTATCACTGTGCCACTGCATTTCAGCCTGGGTGACATAGTGGGACCCAGTCTCTTTTAAATAAATAAATAAGTCTCCCACAGGGGACACAGGAAGGAGCCACCCCTGGGGTCTCAACCAGCCAGTCCTCCCCTACCTGAGGCTTCTGAAGGGAGAACGGAGGCTCTGGGCTGGGATGCAGGAATTTGGTGAAGAAAGTTTGTCCTTCCTTGCTGGGAAGGCCGTGAACTTCTCCATTGCCTTCCAGGTAGCCCCCTCTGCATTGTGTGCTGCAGGAAAACCTGTTTGTATTAGGAAGCCCACATTCTGGGCCTACTTATTTGGTGCCCAGATGGTTCCTGTATTTGCAAAAGCCCAGCACACTGACAGGACCTGCAGACACATGGATAAATATTTTGCTTTTCTTTTTAGGCAATATTTGAATCTTTCAAATTTAATTGCTGTCAGAGGCAGGATGCTTGCAATCCCTGAGGCAAAGCAAATAGCCAGGGCCTCCAGCGGGGCTGTGGTGGCTGCTCCAGGCAGACTACCCAGCCAGTCACCTGCAGTGCCTGTGGGCTGGCTTCTTGCTCTTGCTGAAGGTCAAGGGCCTCTTCCCTCTCTGGCTGGGTGGGCTGCGGTTGGAGGAGGTTAAGGGAGCTGGCTCCAGCCTGCCTGGAACCAGTGGCAACTTGTTGAGTTTCTGTTGAGGCTGAGAGAATCTGACCTGAGCTAAGAAATCAGGTGCTTTCCTCACACAAGAGTGAGTCACCAATCTGGCCATTCCCAGTGGGACCTGGTTTTGTGTCCCAAGGCTGGGTCTTGGAGGTGTTTTGTTGAATCTTGAAATTATTGTAGGTAGGGCTGCTGCTAGCTCGTAAGGCAGCATTGTGCAAGTGAGACAAAGGCAGATCTGGCAGGGCAGCCCCCAGCAACCCCCAGCAGGGTGTAAATCTTGGCCAAAAGAGCAGCAGCTGAATTTCAGTGCCCAGGTGTCCCTGGGAAGTGCCCTTGTGCAGGACACAACCTGCGCAACTGCACATGTCCAAGGCATGATGGTATTCTTGTTACAGCCTTCTATACTTTATATCTTCCTTTCCTCTTTCTTTGATTCCTTTTTTTTTCTCCCAAAACCATTGACCTAGATGCCCCTGGGGCTATATTTACCAAGTACATTGAGACAATGTTCTGTGATCATACGCCATTTTCTTCTACCTCACTGTGATTAATAAGTCTCTCCTTGTATTGTCCAGGCAGGGAAGAGGCGTTTGCTATAGACTCACAGAGTTCTGTAACAATCGCCTCCTTTAATTCATTAGATTCTAATTTGCCTCAATTATTTTAATTCCTTGCATGTAATAAAAGCAGTTGGATTCTTTGCCCACTGCAGTCTTACAAAGAACACCTCGTATTATTCATTTCTTTCCTCAAAGCACATGTTATTGGTGCTTACCTTGTGCTAGGTGCTGGGAAGATAAAGATGAATGAGTAAGACAACATCCCTGCCCTTGAGAAACTCATAATCTAGTTGGGGAGTGAGGCATGTAAACAGATAAATCACAGTGCAGGAGTGTGTTTGCTGCAGGAAGGACAGAAGCAGGGAAACTGCTGGTGGAATGCCTGCTGCTGGGGTGCAATCTAGATGCAAGGAAGGCTTTGCTGAGTAGCTGCCATTTGAGCCATCTCTTATGATGAGTAGGTTTTTGCTCATCCTAAGGGAAAGAAAGGCAGGAAGGAGAATAAATGCTAAGTCAGGAGTGGATATGGCATATTCAAGGTAAGGTGGGAGGTTCACCTGGCTGGAGCCTGGGGTATGTGAAGGTTGGGGCCTGAAGGGAGCTGGGACTTTATACCTGAGGAGTGTGGGGTTAATCCTGTGTGTAAATAGGTCAACACAGGGCCTGTGAATGGGGTGTGACATTATCACATTTTCCTTTATAGAATACACTCCACATGGGAGGGTGGCCTGGTAGAGGAGACTCTGGTTAGACAGTCCTGGATTTTAATCTTGGCACTGCTACCTCCTTCAGTGAGTCATTTAATCTCCTCATGCCTTCACTTTCTCATTAAAAAATAGGGATGAGGGGCCGGATGCGGTGGCTTATGCCTGTAATCCCAGCACTTTGGGAGGCTGAGGTGGGCAGATCACCTGAGGTCAGGAGTTTGAGACCAGCCTGACCCACATGGAGAAACCCCATCTCCACTAAAAATACAAAATTATCTGGGTGTGGTGGTGCATGCCTGTAATCCCAGCTACTTGAGGGCTGAGGCAGGAGAATCACTTGAACCCAGGATCATGCCATTGCACTCTAGCCTGGGAAACAAGAGTGAAACTCTGTCTCAATCAATCAATCAATCAATCAATCAATCAAATCAATCAATAAAAATTTAAAAAATAAGGATAAGGATGGTAATGCCTACTTAATTTGGTTGTAGAACGGATTGAATGATTAAATGAGTTGATATCCATAACAGAGTTTCCCACCGGTGGAGTAAGTCCAGAACCCATAAATAGATTCCAGGTGTGTTGGAAACCCTGGCTTCTTCAGTGCCCTGGGAGCCTGGACAGAGCTGTAGGCAGCCCCATCTGTTCACTCCAGGGTGCCTTGTAAACATCTTCTGTGTGTGCACCATAGCATAAGTAAAGTTGGAAACCAGTGGTCTACAGCCTTGGCGAGTCCCTCCTATCTCATAAGTCCTTAAGCGATGTGGTTGTTGACTGTATCAGGACAACTACTACAGAAGGAGGGGAGATAGACAGTAGGTGCGAGACTCCGGGGACATTTCTGAAGTAGACCTGGCAGAATTTTGTGACCAGCTGGTTGTCAGGAAGGTGGGGCACCCTTGAGGAGGAAGCAGCGTTCACAATGACTGCAGGATTTATGATGTAGACTGGATGGGAGGTGATGCTATTAATGGAAATTGTTATGGAAATTAGAGCATGTGGGGTTGGAGGTGTGAATGTGAATGGAGGAAGTGGAGACTGGCTGGTAGACTCCTTTTTCAACAAGTTTTGCAAGTTAAGGAAGGAGGATGACAGGATGAAGGTATGAGAAGGAGGTGTGCTTAGGGGGAATGCTGGGGGCATGTGAGAGGCTTCAGGATGCTTGTGGGCTAAAGGAAAAGAGGCAGCAAAGTCGAAAAATGGAAGATGCAGGAAGAGCGCATACTACTCTCTAAAATGTGCCTCTTGGACAGCGTCAGTCCCACTGGAGGAGTGTCCGCCAATAACTGGCAACTGGGCAGTTGTCCAGATATGATTTACAATAAGGCATCAGTTTCATGAGGCACTGTCTAAATTATTGCACTTCACCAATTGCAGGTTCCCTGCTGACAGTGGGCCGGGGGGTCAAACAATTCAATCATGTGCCACCACTTATAAATTGAAAATCAGTGGGGTGCAAAATGGATTACCATCAAAATCCATTCAGGTGCAAAACCAAATTTAAAACCCCTAACCTTTAAAAATCACCCCTTTCCTGATTCTTCACAATGCTCTGACATTGAGTCTTTATATCCTCCAGATGAGCAAGTGTCAATAGATATGGCTGCAAGAAACCAAAAGTAATGGGGGAAGAGCTCCCCATCGTGCCTTCCTTTCGGAATTTGCAAACAGGGTGGATTTATGCATTAATGCACTGGCAATTCTGTTAGTTTATCCGAGGCAGTGGTTCTCAAACTTAAGTGTGTAATAAAATCCTTGGAGGGCTGATGTAAATTCAGATTGCCAGGCTCTACTTCCTAGTTTGACTCAGTAGGTCTGGGGTTGAGCCTGAGAAATTGCGTTTGTAGCAAGTTCCTAGGGAATGCTGATGTTGCCAGCCCTGGGACCACACTTTGAGAATCTCTGCCCTACGATCTAAATTTGACAATCTGAGATTTATTTTGACAATCCACTAGTAAAGCATGCTTTGATTGGTGTTAAGTCTGTTAATAAATCAAAATTTTGTTCAAGAAACCTGAAAAGAGACTAGTTCAAAGAGACCCAGATTAATCTGAGTGCTTTGTGTTCAGAGGTGAGGTTGGGAGGATGACATTGAGAGGATGGAGGCCCCCCCCCACTCCATTCCCCCAGCTCACCATTCCAGAAAATTGTGTGTGCTCAGAGCACAAATGATATCATTAAGGTTTAACAAAGCCTGCTCTCTGCTGGTCCCTGGATGGAAACTGTTGATGTCTTTTGATGCCAAACTTCCTCTCTTGACTTGGAAGTTGATTTTCCTGGGAATGTTAGACAAGCTGCTGTCAGCCTAAACATTGGTTCTTCCCACCTCTGCATGATCCCAAAGATGTATTTTTCCATCTAAATCAGTGCTATGTGATTGTAGTTCTACTCTCTTGCTCTTTTTGAGTTGAAGGTATTGTCTTTCTGTAGTTGTCACCAGGCCCAATATGAAATGTCTTCTTCAGGATGGAAAAATTAATCCCAGAACTAGTCCAGATGTGGTTGCTGCTTCCTTTACATTTTGTTTCCTGTCTCTCTCTTCCAGGAGAAATTGAGCGATGCACGTACATCAAATACCACTACTCCTCAGCAACCATCCCCAGGAACCTCACTTTCAATATCACGAAGACCATCCGTCAGGACGAGTGGCATGCCCTACGTAAGTGCACCTGAGTCTTGGTGGCTGTGACTGTGCCGTGAGGTCCCCTTTGGAGGGATCAGAGGATTGGATATGCCTCCTTCTGGGATCTCTGGATGGTCTCAGAACATTGAGATGGTTCCGTAAAGTGCCAATACCTTTGGGTCAGAACTGCCTCAGTTGGTTTTGATTGCATTATAAATTTGGGGAGTTTGCTTCTAAGATTAAAGAACAAACCAACCATCAAAACTACAGAAATGACTAGCAATTAGACAGTTACCTTATTTCACCACCCTGGTAGGCATGTAAGATTTCACCTACCTGACTGAACCAACTCTTGGGATTTATTAATAATTCCAGCCTGTCTCCAAGTTGCTTGGAATATTATTGTGGTAACCTGTTAGTCCCTTGGGCTGCATTTGTAAAGGATGAGACCAGCTGGTGGTTGCAGGATGCATCATATTGGAGATGTGCATCTGGTTGGGTCACTAAGAAGTAGGATGTGGTCTTTAAATCTACTGTTTACCCTTAAATGATAGGTTTTGGAACCCTGG